>NC_054378.1:7655695-8000695 GCF_017654675.1 Xenopus laevis
CGCATATGCAGGTGGCGGGGGAGGATCTAGTCCACAGATTAAAACCAAGCTCCGGGAGATTTTTACTCTAAGTAATGCTGTTAAGCAGAGCGGTATATGACCTTTTACATTTTGATCACAGGTAAACAAGTTAGTGACCTTCGTATGGGGTTTACCTTGACGTGGTTCGGTGATTTATCAATTTTATGATCATAACTTTGTAACAAAAAACCCTGTTTTTCTTTTTTTAGCCCGGGGATTATTGTATTTAAATATATTTTTATATAGCTTTAGGAGTGCACCCACAACCCTCCTTTTTTGTATATAAAATGCTAATCCCTATAAATATGATAATAAATCCCCAATGGGGCACCGACAAGAGGTGTGAAATAATGATTGGGTGAGCCAAAGCAGAGCAGATTATTTTAGAATTGATCTGACACATGGGAAAGTTATATTGAGCTTTACTGCATTTTAAAAATGTTGTTTAAAATGTCATATTTATGTTGTTTGAAACGACAAATTCATAAAAGTGTCTGTAAACTGCCTTTCTTTCACTAAAAAATTAAAAGTGGCTGTTGAGTCTGAATTTAGGCGGATTTCTGTCTGTGAATATGGAGAAAGTATTTTACACCAGTTTACCACCGCTTTAACTGCAAAAATTAACTATCTCCACTTTTGTGAATTCCCCCCTTTTCTGGTTACTTTAGTAGCCCGCGCTACTTTGATCAATTGCTCCAACAGGAGCAAGTGGGGAAGGCATGTAGGAGTACCCACTTGCCCCCTAAATGGCACGTCAATCAGCAAATTAGGAAAGCCCAGGCCACATCAAGACCCCCTCCTTACTCTTTGCCCTAGGACCTCCTGACTCTGCTCTTGCTCGGGATTTTCAGTTTGGAGCAAAGAGCAGAGTACAGTTTGCCTGGGGTGCAAGTGCTTATTAAGTAAGTACTAAGGGGCGTGCATTGCTCTAGTAGTTGCCCCAGAGGTAGAATTAAAGATGTGTCTTATTCTTCTCCCCTTCTACAGAGATGTTGAGAGAGTATATAAAATAAGAATAAGTATTTTTTCCATGCCCATTAAGCTCAATGACTTACCATACTGAATGCGGGTGCGTACAGTAGCTACAGGCGCATTGTATATTCTCTGCAGGTAATTCTGTACATCCACTTTGGTCATCCTGGGATAATAAAAAATAAAATAAAAAATAAAATAAACTGCAGAAGAGCCGCAGCACACTCATTTTGAACAGGATTGTGGGACTGTGTCTAATCAGTGAGTACTGATGGGGACACACTACAGAACTGAACAAAAGGACACAACAAATCACTTTTGCCAAAACTGCCTCCAATATCTTCTAAATGTAACTAAGACAGTAGAAGTTTTCCTTTGAATTAACGTTTAGTATGGTACAACTAGGCTTCATTCTTCACTAACTTTTTTGAATGACTTGTCTCTGGATGTTAGTGGGGTCACAGACCCCCGTAAAGCAGAGCAGATCAGTGGGACAAGTTGCCTTGCTTTAAACATTTTCCTTACAGCAAGACAAAAAAAACAATTTGCTGGGCACGGCCAATTTGCTAGAACTACCCCCTCTTCCCCCCAACAGTGAACCTGAGTGCTAAATTATTATGAATTAAAAACACACCGAATTGGGGGATCCCGTGGATTTACTGCACAACTCAGAGTCAGCACATGCACACTATAGTAAGTCAGCAAGGCTCAATTTTTAATTCTGGGGAAAATTGCACCTTGGCAGTAAACCATACCAACCAGTCAGTGCTTAGCTTGTTTCAGCCACCTGCAGGGAGAAAATGAAAGCAATAATTTGATTGGTTAATATGGGTTGTGGCCCAGTGTGGATACATGACCTCAGACAGGTCTGGACTGGTAGTCAAAATACGCCCTGACATTCCAAGTACAGAGAGGCCCAAACAGTCCCCCACCAGTCCACTATAAAGAGTGACTTTCTACAGCATCTTACAGCAGTCTCTCTGGCATTTGCCAGAACCCACAGATTGCCAGTCCGGGCCAGACCTCAAGTAAGTTTACTGTAGAGCATATGCTCCTGCCCAAGGGTATGCAAGGAATCCATGGGAAACAGAGTAATGTTAGAGGCAGGGCCTCCATTAGAAATCACGGGGCTCCGTACAACAACATTTTCGGGGGCCCCACTCCCAGATCCCGCAGTTAAAAGAGCACACAGACATCAGCGCTAAAAAAGGTAACCCACATACACACACGTTATAAAAAAACATTGGTGCCAGGGCCCACCTTACAAGTTAAAAAAATTGGGGCCCCATAGACTATTTTTTAAAAAAACATTGGCACCAAAGCCCCCCCTTACAAGTTAAAAACATTGGTGGCCAGATGATTAAAAAAAATAAAAAAACACACATTGGTGTTTAGTAGAATTGAACTCGTGGCTGCAGGATTTCAACTTCGCCTTTATCGTGACTTCAGGTCTTTTCGCCGCTTCAGGACTTCCATTTCGGGTGTTTTCGTGACTTCAGGTCTTTTTGCCGCTTCGGGACTTCAGCTTCGAATATTGTCTTGGCTTCAGGACTTCGGCTGTTAGGGACTTCAGAGGGGTGGTACGGCTTCGGCGAGGGCCCGGTACACTTGTACCCCCTGATGGCAGCCCTGCTTGGAGGGGCTCCTATATATATCAAAGTGGCCAAACACTATTTGATAAAAGCTGCCGGCAGATCACATTGGCAGCTTATTGGTCCATGTATAGGGCCCTCCAATGGGTTCCCCTGACCAATATCTGGACAAAAATCTGACAGATATTGAAGACAGGTTTAAAACTCCTGTTGGAGTGAGGAGCACATCAGTATGTTGATGCTCTCCTCCCTCCAGTCACCTGTATGTCCAACTTTGTGATCTGATCAATGGGCCCTAGTGTCACAGGTTAGTGATTAGATTCACTGGGGTGCTGCCTAACAAATTGGCCCCCGTCCTACTGGTCTTTCCGTGACCCTTTTGTGAAACAGTAAAGAGAACCAGTCACAGTGTCATACTCACTCCAGAGGGATTCGGAATTGCACAGTGTCCGGTGGCTGCTCTTTGCCAGGCCTCACTAAAGTCATATGAAAGTTGGTTCTGAATACACGGAGCTGTGGGTTACCCAGCTGGTACAGCGGATAGCTGAGGGATAAAAAAAGTAAAAGGGCACAATTAGGAAGGAAGCTTTCTGCTGGCACACCAGACAATTGTGTATCAGAAGCGTTAGTGCGATTCATTGCTACAGAAGCGACAATTACACTACTCTTGATATTGTTCATGGTGATGCGGCCAGAGCATACCACCATGACAAACCAGAATTTATATTCTCTGGTGGGTTGTTGTCTGTTGAACCAAATTGCCCACAATCACCCACACAACTTGCAGAGAGAATGCAGGACCCTGTTTCGTAAAGGAGTGATTCACCTTTACATTTACTTTTGCTATTGCCTAATTCTAAACAAACCGGTATTCATTTTTTCTTTTATATACTTTTTGAATTTTTTTTTTGCCTTCTTCTGACTATTTCCAGCTTTCAAATGGGGGGGGGGGGGCACTGATAGGGTTACCACCTTTTCTCAAAAGTTTTTACCAGCTGGTGCAGGAACAAAAGGGGCTTTCTGTGCAACTACATTGCCGGTAAATTTGTAATTAGGGATGCACCGAATCCAGGATTCGGTCTTTTTCAGCAGGATTTGGATTCAGCCGAATCCGTCTGCCCGGCTGAACAGAATCCTAATTTGCAAATTAGGGTCAGGGAGGGAAATGATGTGACTTTTTTAAGAAAACCAGGAAGTAAAAAATGTTGTTCCCTTCCCACCCCTAATTTGCATATGCTAATTAGGATTCGGTATTCGGCTGAATCTTTCGCAAAGGATTCGGAGGTTCGGCCGAATCCAAAATAGTGGATTTGGGGCATCCCTATTTATAATAGCAGCCCTGGCAGTTGTTTTACAGGCTAGGCTGGTAAAATAACGTCCGGTTGGCAACCCTAGTCGCTGTAGAGCCCATCATCGGTTTGGGTACCCACAATATGATTGGCACTTAGGCGGATTAATCTTCATTTTTTTAATAAAAAAATGCCCCCCGCCAGCGCTACACTCCCGGTGTGAGCAGCCATATCCGGTCACTCACGTGCGCATAACGCAAATATGACGTCACTCGCATAATGAGCGATTTGGGGCAGCTTTTCATTATGTGAATGCGAGTGACCGGAGTCGCATGTGTATCGCTGGCGGGGGGAATTTTTTTATTAAATAAACGACTGTTATCCCCAACCGGAATGCAGCTCTATTAGCCCACACCTTTGGTTGGGGGATAACATTTTTACCCAACAGGTGCCATATAAAACCGCTCGCTGTGATGTCATTTCCTGTCAACGTGATGTCACTTCCGGTCCAGGCAACAAACCCCGGGGAGCGGGTCGGGTAACATTTTGTGAAGTTACGGGTACGGGTTGGGTGTGGGTTTTAAAAAACAAAACCGTGCAGTTTTCTAGGTCACTGGCCCCATCTAAAAGAAACAAATGCTCCGTAAGGCCCCACGTGTGTCATTATTGCTTTCTATTACTCCTCTTTCTATTCCAGCCTCTTATTCGAATCAGTGAATGGTTGCTAGGGAAATTTGAACCCTAGCAACCAGATGGATGAAACTGCAAACTGGAGAGCTGCTGAATAAAAAGCTTAATCACTCAAAAACCACACAAAAAATGAAAACCAATTGAAAATTGTCATAAAATACAGCTTTGTACATTGTCCTTAAAGTGACTTTAAAGGCAAACAACCTGTTTAACCTTGGTGGGATTGAACTGCAAGTCCCAAGATGCTGTTTAACCCGTATATATGTATTCGTATGTGGGAGAGCGATGAAAGCCCTATTACAGCAACATCTAAGGTTAGAGAACCGGGCTGGGAGCTTTAAAAGAACAACATGCGAACAACGTCGCTCAGTACTCACATCGCCCTCCTCGCCATCGTGTCCTACTCACAACCTGTCACTAAAGCCGAGAGCAAAGAGCAGCAACAGTCCCCTCACAGCGCCACCCGCAGTATTGGAGGACTTCACACACTTCCAATAGGTCTGCAATACGGTCAACTTCCTGTTCGTGGTCTTAGCCTCCTATTGGTTGATTAGGCGGAGACGCGATGGTTTCAGCGCATGCTCAGAAGCTTCCCGCTCTGGGAGTCTGGACCGCGGTATTTTCCTGTGGGGATTGCTGCTTACATTGTTACGCCGGTACGATTGTTTTTATAGGGGTACAGGATTCAGAGGGGGTTCAAATTGGGTGGGGTTTGAGGGGTCTTCATACATAAATGGAGTCTGAGGGATTTTCTATATAAACTATTAATTTATTTTTGTTTTTAAAATCTTTAGCTCCCCACAGTTATATACTTACTACTCCAGTCAGGGGAGAATGGCTGCCAAATGGAATAGGCCTGCATGAGCCACACTGTGTCCCCAGCCAGACTACAAATCCCAGCATCCCTCGTCCCCAGCTATCGCCAGACTAAAACTCCCAGCATCCCTCATCGCCAGACTACAACTCCCAGCATCCCTTGTCCCCAGCTATCGCCAAACTACAACTCCCAGCTATCGTCAGATTACAACTCCCTGCATCCCTCGTCCCCAGCTATCACCAGACTACAACTCCCAGCTATCGTCAGATTACAACTCCCTGCATCCCTCGTCCCCAGCTATTGCCAAAGTACAACTCCCAGCATCCCTTGCCCCCAGCTGTTGCTAAACTACAACTCCCAGCATTCCTCGTCCCAAGCTATCGCCAGAGTACAACTCCCAGCACCCCTTGTTCCCAGCTATTGCCAGATTACAACTCCCTGCATCCCTCGTACCCAGCTATTGCCAAACTACAACTCCCAGCATCCCTCGTCCCCAGCTATTGCCAAACTACAACTCCCAGCATCCCTCGTCAGCTATTGCTAAACTACAACTCCCAGCATTCCTTGTCCCAAGCTATTGCCAGAGTACAACTCCCAGCACCCCTCGTCCCAAGCTATCGCCAGAGTACAACTCCCTGCATCCCTCGTCCCCAGCTATCGCCAGAATACAATTCCCTTCATCCCTCGTCCCCAGCTATTGCCAAACTACAACTCCCAGCATCCCTCGTCCCCAGCTATTGCTAAACTACAACTCCCAGCATTCCTCGTCCCATACTATCGCCAGACTACAACTCCCAGCATCCCTCGTCCCCAGCTATCGCCAGACTGCAACTCCCATCGTCCCCAGCTATCGCCAGACTACAACTCCCAGCATCCCTAGTCCCCAGCTATCGCCAAACTACAACTCCCAGCACCCCTCAAAGCACAAGTTTTGAATTGAGTTGGCTGTCCTTGTCTTATTATTATGTATGCACCGAATCAACTATTTTTGATTTGGCTGAATCCCTCGCAAAAGATTCAGCCGAATCAGAATCCTAATTTGCATATGCATATTAGGGATGGGAAGGGTAAAACATTTTTTACTTGTTTTGTGACAAAAAGTCATGTGATTTCCCTTCCTGTCGCTAATTTGCATATGCAAATTAGAATTCAGTTCGGCCGGGCAGAATCATTCGGCCCATTCCTGCTGAAAAAGGCTGAATCCTGGCCGATAGTGATGAGTGGGTCGGGATTTCCCCAAACCTAACCTGCCCTCCCTTGGCCCACATCTGCGCTTCCGGGTTGCTTTTATAGACCCTCCCCACCGATGATGTCACAAATGGGGCGGGGCGAGCAGGCTCAGCATCTATAAAAGACGAACCCGGAAGTCAGAATCCGGCATTTGACGGTGTCGGGCGGGGGGAGCAGGAGAAGAGCTCAACCCACGAAGAAGCGTACAAGGTCGGCCCAAACCCATCTGACGCGTGGGTATTGGGTCGGCCCGCACATCACTACTGGCAGAGACCCAAACCGAATCCTGGATTCTGTGCATCCCTATTTCTAGTAGATTGGGAGGCAAGACTCGAGATGATTTCCCAGCATGCACTGTAGTACAGCCACAGCAGCAAGCATACAGTTAAAGGGACAGCTCACTTTTATTACAGTTTAGAATATTATAGCCTGCCTTATTCTTAGGACATTTCCAATTGTTCTTCATTTTTTTGTATTTTAAGAACAGCTTACAAATGGCAGTCACTGTCCCCAGCAGCCATAAAGCTATTGCTCTCTCCGAGATAGGATGATGTTGGATCGACAAAACGCATCCTGTAAGTCAGATATAGTCACATGGGACAAAATATGATGGGGATTGATACAAAAATCTGATGTGAAAACTACATTTTCCATCCAAAGCGATATATCTGTCAGATGGGAACGCTGCATCTTCATCCAAACAGATAAAATTTGATGGTGTCTGACCAACTTCCCCCCCCCCCCATTGAAATACATAGACTATGGGATGTAGATGCAGGAACAAACAACACCATCTGACTTTATCTGATCCGACTTTACATTCTAACTATAGGGGGATCAGAGTATTTAGGATCCTACTAGTGATGTGCGGGTCGGGTTTTTCCCGACCCACACACGCCTGATATCCGCCCTCCCACCACCCGAGCCCGACTTCTTGGTTCCTTTTATAGACCCGTCCCGACCTGCAGATCATGCAAAGATATTAAAGGATTTATGTACTGTAAACAAGAATGAATTTTGTTACAACAGCGCCATCTGCTGGTCAGTTGACCACCAAGTAGTCAAGGAAGTCGTCAGGAGTAGGGATGGGCGAATTTGACCTGTTTCGTTTTGCCAAAAATTCGATGCCGGCAAAAAGTCGCTGACGCCCATTAAAGTCTATGGGCGGCAAAAAAAATTGTCGCATGGCGCGTTCATGTGCAACAATGAAGCAGAAGTAAAAAGGATGACATACAGGCGTATTGATGGTGCAATAATTAAGTAGGTGACAATGGCTACTGAAAGTCTGTTGTTTTTTATTCTTTTTCTAGAGATGACGGACTCTTTCAGATGTCCCCTTTAAACATGCAGTGTTTGTGATGCTGCTTCTAAAGGGGTGTTCCTTCCTTGTTATACATTGAGTACAATGAATAGGGTTTGTGCTGAACTTACTTTTTGCTAGGGATGCGCCGAATCCAGGATTCGGTTCGGGATTCGGCTGAATCCTTCTGCCTGGCCGAATTGAATCCGAATCCTAATTAGCATATGCAAATTAGGGGCGGGGAAGGAAATAGCGTGACTTTTTGTCACAAAACAATGAAGTAAAAAATGATTTCCCTTTCCCACCCCTAATTTGCATATGCAAATTAGGGTTCAGTATTCGGCCGAATCTTTCGCAAAGGATTCGGGGGTTCGGCCGAATACAAAATAGTGGATTCAGTGCATCCCTACTTTTTGCCTGTTGTTTTAAACTCCAAAAATATATATATGGGGTTTTTTTTTATTTTTTGTTGGGCTAAACAGTGAACAGGGAAACTGAAGTTTCGAATTTAAGTTTCTTCCAAGAGGATAATTAGATTACCAGACACAGATTATCCACATGCATAATGGTGCTAACAAAACAGTCACAACAGAGGGTGAAGAGTGAGGGTTTTATGCTGGTAATCTAATTATCTACTTTGCAAGCCCCAAACATGGATTATTTTACATTTTCCCGTTTGCCCTGTTTAGTTCAAGAAGTAACAAAGATCATGGATTTTTTTGTTATTCAAACAATAGGCAAAAAGTATGTTCAGCACAAGCCCTATTCATTGCGTTAAAGTTAACCAAAGGGGTATACCGCCCCTTTAAAGGGATACTGTCATGGGAAAAAACATTTTTTTTTCAAAATGAATCAGTTAATAGTGCTGCTCCAGCAGAATTCTGAACTGAAATCCATTTCTCAAAAGAGCAAACAGATTTTTTTATATTCAATTTTGAAATCTGACATGGGGCTAGACATATTGTCAATTTCCCAGCTGCCCCTGGTCATGTGACTTGTGCTCTGATAAACTTCAATCACTCTTTACTGCTGTACTGCAAGTTGGAGTGATATCACCCCCCTCCGTTCCCCCCCCCCCGCAGCCAAACAAAAGAACAATGGGAAGGTAACCAGATAACCGCTCCCTAACACAAGATAACAGCTGCCTGGTAGATCTAAGAACAGCACTCAATAGTAAAAACCCATGTCCCACTGAGACACATTCAGTTACACTGAGAAGGAAAAACAGCAGCCTGCCAGAAAGCATTTCTCTCCTAAAGTGCAGGCACAGGAGCAGGGGCAGCTGGGAAATTGACAAAATGTCTAGCCCCATGTAAGATTTCAAAATTGAATATAAAAAAATCTGTTTGCTCTTTTGAGAAATGGATTTCAGTGCAGAATTCTGCTGGAGTAGCACTATTAACTGATGCGTTTTGAAAAAAAAAAAAAAAACATGTTTTCCGATGACAGGATCCCTTTAAGGTCCACATGGCAAGATGTCTATTCTTTTTTTTTTTTGTCGGTGCAAAACAAACATTTTATAGCCTTATTGTTTTTCTCTTTCTATATAACTGACACGTTGCACATGTGTTTTGGCTACAAATATTTGTAAGGTTATAAATGGGATAGATTCTATGAAGAATTTTTATGCGTTACAAATTTCCAGATGCGTGTATCTGAAACAGACTGTGGCTTTATTTTTGGGACATTACTATCAAGGGAAACGTTTGTTAAATCCCAAGACTGGCAGAGGAAGACCCGTGGTTGATTCTTGGTGATGATGACTCTAATGCAGAAGTTCACTGTCTTTAGCACTAGAATGAATGATTTCAGCATGGAAAATAATTTTTTCTTTCTCAAGTGTATGTGATATATATTGGGGAGCAAGGTTTCAGACAAGTGAAAACTTGGTAATCACTTAGACTCTGTAGTCCAACTATGTGATCATCGGTTGCACCAACGGTGTCCAGATGGGTATAACAAACAAGCAGCATAACAATCACATACTGTAAGCTGACTTCATTTGTTTGTAAAATTCCGCTATAATTTGTTTTCCAACAGATTTACACCATCTTCCCTTGTATGGTCCCAAATACAGAAGAAATGAGTGCACCCAAGCATCGAAAGGTGGACAGTGAAAATCGCTCATTCAAAGAACGTTGGGAGTTAGATTATTTTTTTGTTAAAAGCAACGGGAAACCACTATGCTTACTGTGTTCTCAGATGTTGGCAGTCTGCAAGGAATACAATGTAAAGAGACATTATATTTCTCTGCACGAAAAATCATATTCGCAGTATACTGGAGACCATAGAGTTGCTATACTGAACGAATTAAGAAGTAAATCGCACAAGCAGGAGACTGCAACTAGCACAGAAACTGCAACTGATACTGCTGCATTGAAGGCATCCTTTCTAATCTGTGAGGAAATTGTAAAACGAAAACAAGCATTTGACAATGTAGAGGTTATTAAGGAATGTGCTATTAAAATGGCCAGAGTTTTTGGAAACGAAGACATGGCAGCAAAATTTGATTCGATTTCACTTCAACCCCAGACTGTTGCCCGACGTGTTTCTGTCATGCATCAGCAGATTACTCGAAAACTGCATGCGATTATAAAAAACTGTTCCTATTTCTCTCTTGCGTTGGACGAGAACACAGATTGCAGTGGAACGGATCTTCTGGTTGTTTTTATTCGTGCCATCGATGACCGCTTTAATGTTTCTGAAGATATTTTAAAATGTGTTTCGTTACCCAGAACTGCAAAGGAAGAAGAACTTCTGAATGAGGTGAAAAGTGCTGTGTTGGAATGTGGGGGATTCGATAAATGTACAAGTGTTACGACTAATGGTTCCAAATCAATGACTTCAAAAAATCTTGGTCTTTCGGCATTGTTAAGAAAAGAAGGTGCAGACTGCGTGGTGTTGCATTGCATCATGCATGAAGAGACATTGGTCGGGACTTTACTAAAGATGTCGGACATTATGGAGGTCGTCATAAAGATTTCAAATTTCATTCTAGAAAGAAAAGGTTCTGTAACAAAAAAGAAGTTCAAGATATTCCTGGATGAGCTCAGTGCAGCTTACGTTGACTCCCATTCGTACAGAAAAATCTGTTGGTCAAGTGCAGGACGATGTCTATATAGATTTTTCAGCCTACGAAAAGAGATTTATCTGTTTTTGAAGGATACAAATTATGACCCCATCTTGACGGAACGTTTTTGTAATAAGGACTTTCTTAGTTCTCTCGCTTTCTTGACAGACATCACACACTATTTACATTCTCTAAAGAAAAACGTTGAAGCCAAGGACCAACTTGTCACACAGCTGTACACGCACATTTCAGTATTTAGCAACAAACTCATGCTGTTGAAACTCAACTTGATAAGCAACGACTTGTCGTACTTTGAGTCTTGCAACGAACTGTACAGGGAGTATGAAGAATGCAATATTTTTTTAGACTTTGGCAAATTTGTGGAAAAAATAGAAGTCCTGATTGAAAATTTCAACCTAAGATTCCAGGATTTCAGCAAAATCAATTCTAGCTTCAAATTGTATAATAATCCACTTACAACAGATATAATAAGTGAAAAGATGGAGTATCACATGGAATTATGTAACCTACAAGCAGACCTGTACTTTGCTACAAGGAAAGAAGTCGGGGTCTCCTTTTTCAGACTTCTTCCTAAGGAAAAATACCGTAACCTTAGGGATTTGGCACTCAGAATGACTTCTATGTTTGGCAGTACCTACATATGTGAGAAGGCTTTTTCGGAATTAGATCGCCTAAAGTCAAACTACAGAAACAGTATTTCAAACCGCACGCTACAAGAGATTTTGCATCTTTCTATAACCAACATCAACTTGAACTTTGACGAACTTGTATTATAGGCGCCCGTTTAAACAAGGTTTGTTTTCTGTGCAAAACCAGATGCAAGATTGTGTAGCTCTTCAATCCTTTAAAACTGTTTGCACTGTAGGGGGAGGGGCATTAAAGTATTGCAGATATTAGATGGGCAAGTGCTGTCTTTTATAAGCAATTCCTTTTAAAATTCTTTTTAAGTAGAGGGTTCATCAAATAGTTGAACACGGAAAATATTAATTCATTCATACTTTGCCTGCTGTCTTGAATACCAAGCAGTTATAATGTGTGGACAGGTGTTTTCCAATGTAAACACAGTTACTAATATTACACCCCACCATTGTGCACTTTTTTTTTTTAATTCAGCTGCAAGCCCAAGGCACCACCTGGAACTGCAGGTAAGAGGGTGATACCAGCCTCATTACCCCAGGCTTGCTTGTTTTTTTAAAATGATACATTTGCATTGGATGAACGGTTGGTTTCAGTGTCTGTTTGTGCTTGGAGGAGTGTGGCTAATGGCACATGCTGGTCTTATATTTTTACTTTTATTTTAAGAAGTGGTTGGCAAGGTGATTATCACCTGGACAACAAAGTTGTACAGTTCTGGGTAATGCAGACAATAAAAAGGTATGTTGCTAGGGCTTTGTGAAGTACGGAAAGCATGATTAACATCTTCAGTCTACTCATGAAAAGGAGACAAGTATCTATGCCTTGAGTCTCCTCTTAATTTATTCCCCATCCATTCATATGTGCTTTCCATAGTTGGTTCTCAAGAAAGTAAGTGGACTTCAAGAATCACTTCACAATCAAACAAGGCGAGTGGCTGCATGACACTGTGAGCCCAAAGGGGTGGGGGTACTAATCCCAGGCATCACAGACAGACTTTCTTATTTTTGGTGACTCGGATAGCCCAACTGAATGAGATCATGCCAAAGAGGGGCCATTATATGTTCTTCAATGATCACTGCACGTCCCACTGGTTTGACCACATGTCCTCCCTGTCCGCTCCTGAGCCGTGCAGCAACTGCAACTAGATGGCATATTGCATGACTTGATTTCAGGGCACCTTTTCTTATTTATACTCTGCTGGATAATCCAGAGGCCATTTTTGTTTTCTCTGAACTAGGTGTTCTCTTTATTGTTTTACAATAGAGAAGAAGACAATAATAAACACTTTAATTGGGAACATAAACTCTCAGAGAAGAGTGAAACTGCCTGGTATTCATATTTCTCACAAAGATAAGACCCTTTTTGAGAGGTGTTGAAAATGATAAAGATTTATTTAATATTAAAGGGGGAATTAATAGCAAAATACAGTATTGTGTTTTTTTTTTAAATATTAAAAAGTTTTTGGAATTTTCATTCCTTAGTTAAATTATCTAAATATGAAATTGCATGGAATGTGTGTGTGTGTGTGTGTGTATGTATGTATGTATGTATGTATGTGTGTGTGTGTGTATATGTATGTATGTGTATATATATATATATATATATATATATATATATATATATATATATATATATATATATATATATATATATATATATATATATATATATATATATATAATTTTTTTTTTTAATTGTTATTCCTTGCTGCATGAATTCATTATGGTCCTTTTAGCTTGCTTATGTCTATTTTCCATTTGTATTTTTAATCATTTATTTATCTTGAAACAGAAATATCTGCTTTGTAATGAGGACATTTTTTATAAGGTCAATATCTTTTTTTTTTTTTTTTTAAAGGTAAACTTTATTTCTTTTAACTTGTAACAATACAAGTAATAAACATTTGTATCTAAAATTACATTTGTCTCTTGTTTTGTTCACTCAGTAGAAACAACAGGGAATATAAGTTTGTAAGTTTTGGTAGATGACATAGATTTGTACATGCAATACAAGTGCAACGTTTCGGGGTCACGCCCCTTTCTCAATGCTTGAGAAAGGGCGTGGCCCCGAAACGTTGCATTTCGCAATAAACATGCAAGGCAGCTTGCTTGCAATTATCCTGTGTGCCTTGGGATTCTTTCTGATGTGCTATTGTTACCCATTATGTTCTAGGATGGCTCAGTTGTTGGTTACTGGGTCACCAGTATCTGTTGAAGAATGGGGGGTTCTATCTATCTATCTATCTTTATATGTACATAGGTCTTGATGGGGAGTGGTTATTTTCTTTTTGGGCTGTTCTGTGGAGATTGTCTCCTTGGGCCCTTTGCATGTAGCCAGTTATTGGCATATGGTATGGTATGTGAAGATGGATTTATGGTTTCAATGACCATCAGTATTCTTCTTTGTAGGGATAGATTTATAAAAATCAGTGAAACTTTCTCTCAATTCATCTCGGGTATTTCATTTTTATTTCGACCATGAAAAAAAACCCTTTAAAATAATTTTTTCAAGAAGTCTTGAGACATGTAGAGAGAAAGAACTTTCCTTTCAAACAGTCGCTGGGGGAAACGTATTTAGTCAAGATCTAACTACATTTCTTGTCTTGATCCTTGCTAAATTAGCTTAAGATAATGACATATAGCTTTTTCCCCACAAAAGCGATTAGAAGTTGGTGCTATTAATTGAATGGATCAGTGCACTAATGGTGTTCCAATAATAAAGGCATCTTGTATACGTTGAGTGATTCACATGTAGCCGCCTCCTTCACACATGTCCTTTCTCATGGTCGGTCAACAAAGACTGAATATTTATATTTATTTATGAAGTATACATATGACCTGAGGAGATACAACACTATGTAACTAGGTAACACCATAAGAAATACCATTAAAAGAATGCTTTTTTTTGTTGATGTTTTGTCTACAGGCTTTAAATAATTTCCTAAAGGAAATTCTCTTGTGGCTGTAATAAAATGGTATCGTTTTTAAAAAAAACTGTTACTTTCAATCATGGCTGCAACTTTTTTTATTTTTTTTAAGCTAGCTATGTATTAATTGGCTATGCTTTACATTTGTTTAACACTTTCTTTGGGGGTTAAACGTGAGAGCTTTATATACTTTATACACAAACCTCCCAGATGGCTGAACCATAGACTTTAAGCTCCCCATAGACGCGACGATTCTTCTTGCCTAACGACCGATTTTAGGGAAGCCCGACCAATCCTTCGAAATTATCGTGCGGTTAGTGGGATTCGAACGATCGTACATTATACGATTTTTCGGCCGACATCTGTCAGGAAATTGATCGGCCAGGTCAAAAAATCTTTGTCGGCCCCAGTGCAATCTATCTATGTTTGCAGGGCCAAGTAGGCAGCTCCCCTTTGTTTTCCTGGCAAATTGGTCTTTTTAGTTGATGGTAAATTCGTACAATCGTTCTGAGAAGATCGTGGTCTCACGATGAGGATCTGATCTTTTAAAAATCTCAACATCTATGGCCAGCTTTAGTGTAGTGTTTCGAAAACTCCCCTAAGGGATCCATGATCAAAAGTCAGCCCAATGTTAATTTTGTTCAGACAAGTGCCACAGACTTATTAGACCACTACTACCAATGTTGATGTTCCCCATTGACTGGGTTGAGCATTCTTGCCCTGTATGTGTATAGTTAACAGAACATGTTTATCTACATCAGTTTTGTCCAACTTTTTCTGTTAATACTGTTATTTTGATTATAGCAGGAAGTGTACTTTTGTAATAGTGATTGGTGTACTCTTTATTGGAACTGACCTCTTTAGATATTCCATATTCCAAGCACCCCTGGATCTTCCAGCCCTGTTTAGGAGCCCTTGTTGGAGAGAGAGGCTATAAAAAGGAACCATCAGCTCGAAAAATACATCCAAACTGTGATGGATGTTACAAATTGATTGCTTTAAGTTTGCAATTAGTTACCTCTGATGAAGCTGTGTGTAACAGCGAAACGCGTTAGGTGAACGCACATCGGTCCATTACAAGCACCACGAGGAGGTCTGAATCCGGCCGGCAACACTATCCTCTGGGACTCTATAGCCACAAAAATTGGACTGGATGCGATTACATTAAGGGAAAGAAATGTGAGTGCATTTATTGTTGTTTTTAAAAAAAAGTCATTTTAAATAAAACGGTATCACACTATTGCCGGTTTCCATCCCTGCTCTGGAGTTTGCAGGGAGTGCGAGGTCTGATAAGGATCGCATAAGAGGACTCCATAGACACGCTATTCCACAAGAGTGGTTTGTAAGTAGGCAATTTACCTAAATGGTGGAGGTGTTCCAGATTTGAAACACGCAATCTATTGCTGCACTGGAGAACAAACCTTATTTTTTACCTGTACCCCTAGAGTATTTATTTTCTCGAGCTAGATGGTGAATAGAGAAGGGGGAGCACTTCTGAAATAAGTCAGTTAAAGCACTTGGCAATACCCCTCTTTTTGAGTGAACGTATTACGCTATGTTGGTTCCTAATTTCTGTTGCCACGGGCGCTGATCCCCTTGTATATATTTCCCTGGAATAAATATATATATTCGTTGTGATGGATGTTAACTCATTCTCATTTAGGTTTTATTTCTCCTAGTATTTGATAAATTATATGGCTTATTAGTGCACCAATCAACCACATATTTGTCCCACTGCCAAAACACAGAAAACACAATCGTATTGTTTCTAAGGGGCAAATTTATCAAAGGTCAAGTTAAAGAGTTTTTTTTTTTACCTCGAATAAACTCAAATAGTATCTTATTTAAGAAAAGACATGAACGAACTAGAACGAATAGTACCGACCGAAAACGAATCGAACTTGACTAAACTGAAATAGTTTTTTGTTCTCCGGAAAAAACTTGAATGTCAGGAAGGCTATTAACATCTTCAAATGGGTCATTGGACCTCTGCCATTGACTTCTACATGAACGTGGCAGGTTTTAGGTGGCATACTATCGAATTCGAGTTGTTCCCTGGGTCAAGGTATGATAAATCTCGAATTCGAGTTTAGATTATGTTGTGTATTTTGGGGCAGCAGCCTGGGAAGGCCCTTTCCTGTTTCAGTAGAGTAATATTCATACAGAATGGGTTTGCTGAAAAGGATGTTAAAGAACCTGGCCTGTATAGAGCCCTGACCTCCGTCCAACTGAACACCTGTTGGATGAAATGAAACATCCAAACTCTTCTGTATTAGAAGAAAATTCCACCAACAACGTTCCAACATCTAGTAGAAAGTCTTCCCAGAAAAAGCAGAAGCTGTTTTAGCAGCAAAGACTCCATATTAATTGGGTTTATATATTGGACAGACTGGTGGCCTTGTAGTGTTTATCCTGAAAAATGACTAACTAGACCCTTATTTTAGTGAATTCTTAATTATAATTACAACTCCACCCAGCCATTGGATTTAGGCACAACTACACCTTCATCAGTATGAGAACTGTTTAATGAGTTACAGGGCACAGACAATCATCTGCTAATTACTGGCGCTCGCTAGAATCAAATGTCTATAAGAATGTATTTTGTCAGCATGGAATTTGGCAGATAGTTTGAATGCATGCTCCAATGATAATCCATAGCTGGATAATGTAAATTGGGTGTTGATGCATTAATTAAGTTGTGTAAGTTAATATTCCACTGTGCTTACTTTCAGCTAAAGAACATGACACCTTCTGGGGTGCAAGACCACGTAGTATAGTTAACATGTATAATCTTCCTGTACATTCATAGTACTACCTTCCTTGTTCATCTTTAGATCCCCATGGCTCATAGTAGAACACGTTTCTCCTACCCTAAAATACATCTTCCTCACATGCCTTCCCAACCTAAATCGGTCCTTTTCTTTGTCAACTTTAGTGTCTGTATAAAGTGTTTCAACCAGTAGCCAGCAGGTTGTTGGGGTAAGAAGCACCACACTTTATTTACAAAAGGGAAGAGATAATAAAGCAGTCCACAGAGAGAACTTGGTGGCACACAGGGAAATGGCCTTTGTGGGTGCGTGGAGTAGAACCAGCTTCCTAAATGAGTACTGAAGAAATGGCAGAAAGGGGCTGCTCTCTGTGAGGACCGGGTGTTGATTTTGAGTTGATTTACTTCCAGCGGCCCCCAACTTTTCCTTTGCCTCCGGCTGCCTTCTTGCTGCTGTTATGGGAAAAACAAAAGGACGAGGGTCAGCCACATTTAAGGCTACGGTTTATTACCCCAACTCAGAAAGTAATAGAAAGAGCATCTTTTAATGAAATAAAAGAGCCACCAACTGCATAAAGTAAGAGTACAATGCTTGGATTTAAAGGTGTAGTTCACCTTAAAATGACTTTAGTATGTTGTAGGCAGCAGTGGTGCATGAAGAATAAATATATTACTAAAGCAATGGCAGTAAAAATTAGGGAATATACTCTTTCAATTCTTTCTGTGTCTGCGGGCATCAACCTTTTTTTCTCCAGAACCCCCCCCCCCCTTAAATCACACAGCAATACCAGGCATAGCCACTTACCAAGTCTTCTGAGATTAGTCTGGGAGTGAGTCTGTACATCCCCACATGCTAACCACCCCGCTTCCAGTGGAAGGCATGCTCAACTTGAAGACACTGGCTGGTGCCGTCACATTGGCAATACCCATCAGGACTCGCTTAACTAGACAGACACTGGTTTTGAACACTACAAATGTAGGAACGCCAACAAAATGCAATTCTATCATGTGCTGCCCCTTGCTTAATACATCCAGCAGGAAGCTATGAGCAGCTGGTGTTTGGAACAATTTAAGCGAGACCTGCGGTTGAGGACAGCAACAGTCTGTGTCTTAAGTAAATACTGTACCTGCTTTGATTAGCTCTTAGTTCACGTACTCATCTCCAACTGCACAAGGTTAAACTGGAGATATCGGGAAAGCCCGCTGATATCACATTGGCAAGATATCAACTAGTCACAACTCTCCGGTAAGGCCCCCTGATATCTCGTTTGGTCTATGATATCATGGTTAGCATCGATATCATACTATAGCTGCAATTCGGTAAGCTGCAATTACGAGTGGCTTCAATAAGCAATGCGTATAAGATTGCTACAGGCAAAAAGGGTGTGCAGTTTTGGTGTTAAGCTCTTTGCCTGTTATTGAGGTGCTATAAACTGCTTGGTTAAGCGTTGCAGACTATTTGTTAAATCTGTTATGACATTGATGCCTAATAGGGACAGAGGGGGTTTGCGAAGGGCAGATATGCAAGTACGGGTCATGCCAAAGAGCCCTGTAATTCAGCATCCCATTTCAATGTTCTTTGGGAAGGAGTTTGGATCACACAGGGAGAGCATATGTGAGAGCAGTTATGCAGGTATTTGTTCGGATTGAGACGAGTATAGTACCATACGCGTGTTCTGAAGTAACTCGTTTGTAAAGTTTGATATTGGTAAGATGAGAGGGTAGGGCTGGGGTTGGCTTGATGCGCGTGGCATAAGGTTCAATCTAATCAAATACTGCCTTTGTGTTTAGATTTGGTAGGAACCTTAGATAATCTGTTGTAATAAAAAGTGTTCAACTCAATATATACATGGAAACCAGTGGAGTAGCTTTGTGTCATGTTTCTAAATTCAAGACATTTGAGTCTGTGGGTCAAGCACATTTAGTTATACTATGGAGGGTTCCTTCCATATTTTCATTTTTCTATGCATTTCCATTAAGACTTAGGGGTATCCATTATTCGGCGATACAATCCTTATTTTTCTGCGTAGAAGCTGCATACTAAAGGCTTTCCATATTGGCTTGGGTGAGAAAAAATGCATGTATAAAGTTTCTCAAGTTTGAAATGCGTGATCAGATAATGTGTCTCACTGGTAACAGTCAGTGTTGGACTGGCCAACCAGCGTACCAGGAAAACTTCTGGTGGGCCTCCGGCACCATGTGGCCTTGTATGCCTATACTGTGACCATTGTCCGTCCATGAGGGAGATATGAAGGTAAGAATACAGGAGTGCATGTAAAATAAATTAGGAAGGAGAGTGAAGAGAGGTGGAAAAATAGTTTGAAGAGTAGGCCTATGAGGTATAGTGGGCTGCTGGCACCTAGCTGGTAATATGGCGCTAGTCCAGCAGGGATGTTGCTTGTTCCAAGATATGTCGGAACTGGTGAGGATTGAATTGGACCTCTGACTAAGGTTGTAGCTCTCATGCACATCTACATCTTTCACACAATTCTGTTCCTACCAAAAATAACCTGCAATTGTCATTTCACTCTAATGCATAGCAGTAGTGAACGCAACGATCCATGCACCCTGTGCTTTCTGTCTGGGAGAGGCAAACAGAGTTGCATCAGGCTACAGGTTCAGTGTGTTCATAAGGATTAAGAACAATTGGGGTAACCCCAAGGAGATACTGGGAATGAGAACTGAGGCATGCTGGGTTTTGGACTGCAAGAAGCATGGAGTTCCAAGTTTAAAGGAAAAGGAATGTTAAAAATCAGGATTGAATGGAGGGTAGGCTAGGACTGCGCAGAATTTTGGGAGACCCAGAGACAGGTATGAGCTGGATTTGGAGGGTAAGGCGGAACTATGGTGAGTACCAGGGCAAGCTGGGGCTACTCACTGTTTCTGCAGCTGATCAATACGATTCCTGAGGGTTGTAATCTGTTAAAACAACATACATCCTATTTATCCTGGAGAGTCTTTTTTTTTTTTAATTGATTTCCTCCACTTTTTGCACCCTTACACCTTCTATTAGTGCCTGTGGGATTTATTCTGGAAACCTGTTACCTGATCTCCTCTTACTAGGAAACAGCTCCGATCTGTGAACTAGAGAGTGGCAGACGTGCCGTGACTCATAACACACATACACATACTCAGGCGTGTGGCCAAAACACAGTGACTTACCTTTATATTTCACCCGGGCTGGGGCCAACAGTAGAGACACTTCCCCCCACAAGCAACCCAATTACTTCCCGCAAATTACAGTGACTGGCACCAAGACTGCAAGACACCTTTCCCTTCTGTATCTTTACTTGATTTATATATTTGTACTAGATCTAAAAAAAAAATAACCGACCTACATTCCTAACTATATTCCCATTATAAGTTCTAGATAAAAGCTTCCTAGAAAGGACTACCTGTCCTCCTGGCTGCACACTAAAGCTTTGCCAATGTGACTATCATTCTAATAGGTGCTTGCAATCCTGGCGTGCCACTGTGCTATTTTCCGTGCTATTGTGTCTCTGCTCCAACCCCAGTCCCAGTCGTACCAGTTTCTATGCTTGTGACATGCCTGAGTGCACATTTCTGTGCTGTATCCCCAGCTGAAGGGGAGTCACTACTTACAACTTGGAGAGTTCCTCTACTCTCCTGTGCAGAGTCGTAATCTAAGAAAAACCGATAATGATGTGAAAAGGGGGCACTGGAATGATTTACCCAGCATAAACTGTTCTGTAACTGTTCTGTGATTGCTAGATAGATTTGTGTATGTATGAAGCCTAGCAGCATTTTAGTGTTTAGTAGTGGTCTAAAGCAACTGGACTAAAGGTAGAACTACATGGGTTATTTCCAGTGGGCGTCTATCCGCTCCAACGCGAGGAAACGCAGGTGTCACGTCGGATACAGCGACTTGACAATCGCATGTACAAGCTAAATGCATCTGTCGCGACACAACTGACAGATGCAAATGTTGCATGTTGCATCTTTATCCGACAGTTGTGTCGGATGCAATCAGCTTGTACATGCAACATTTGTATTACTTACATTCGATTTGGCACATCCGCCTGCACTTCCTCGCGTCGGAACGGATGGACATGCACCGAAAATCAACCCGTGTAGTTCTACCCTTATAATGAAAACTTTACAATGCTCATCCGAGTCGAAGCGGTGAAACATTTCCATGGTTATCCATTGCTTTAAACCATATACGGTCTACTATGTTCTGGATGAGTGAAAACCATAGAGAGGAGCTTTTATAGCAGAGCGGCTTGGATGAGTGGTGAAACATTTTAAAGCCTACTCAAGAAAGTCTAGTTGCTTTGGACTTACCACTATTAAATACTTTTTGTGGTGATTCTAGATGAATGAACACCACAGAGAAAAGCTTCTACTGCAGAGCCACCTGGACAAGTGGCAAAATGTTTTCAAAACTAGTCAAGCAAGTCTATTTGCTTTGGACTTATCACTGCTAATTAATGTCTATCATGACCTAGCTCAGGAGTGCCCATACTTTACTAATGCCAGGTCTACTTTTAGCCATGATGGCCCATTAGGATCGACATCCATAAAGCATTATTAGCATTCGGTTCCATGGAAAATGACTGAAATATTGATTTATGAGAATGTGCATTGCTATATTTAACAAACAACTATTTCTTATGTAACCTTATAATAAATATCTGAATGAAAATCATAAAATAGGAGGGTGATTTAGACAAGCTGTTTGTTGACAGTGTCTTGAGATCTACTGATCTCGACATGAAAGACAAGACATCTACTTTTTGGACACCCCTGACCTAGATGAATGAAAACCATAGAGAAGAGCTTTTATTGCAGAAATGTAACAATTAGTGTAAAATGTCTACTAACCTCCTACAAGAAATCATCCTATTTATATTATTTGGATGAATTATTACAATAGGTACTAGACCATCTTTATTCTAGCCCCTTTTATGTATTATTCTCTGTACTGCTTAACCTATACAAGGCTGACAAATAACACTGTATCGGCACTAATGGAACAGTTATGCATAGTCAACATTTAGACAGGGGGGTGGTACAGAACATTGGTGGACAGCTGTGAGCCTGGTGCATCCAGTTAGTGATTTACTGCTAGGCTTCTATTAATGGAATGTTCCTGTTAATGGATGTTCCATAGAATAAGTCAGGCATATTCCAAAATGACCTCTGAACAGGCTATATATAACATGAAGGAAGGAATCTACAGGCAAACAGAATGTTCTCTAGAACTTGATGACAGTTATAGAATTCTTTACAAGTTCACATTCGTGGAAGCATTAATAATATCCAGTTCATTCTTCTAGTGATCCTACATTAGGCACGGGCAATTTAGTGCTCTCCAGATCTTGTTAAACCACATCCCCTGTAGGTTCTTGGTTGGAGGCTGGGAGTTGTAATTTAACATAATACAATAGGAAACAGACCGGCATATCCAGAGACAGATAAATCATTACAAGGATATAAACAGGATGAGGCATAATCTGGATGATTTATAACAAGGCAGTTTTATTCTCTATAAATGGAGAAGCACCTGCACTGCTACATCCTTGAAATAGTCTACTGACTACTATAGCTATATATAGACCACTTTACAGCCTATATTTAGAGAACCCGTTGTAGATTCAGACATATGCTATAGCTATATGTATAATATGGCATTGACCAGTGGTTTCAAACCCATGGTTCCGCAGCAAACTACAACTCCCAGTCAATGCAGACTGGAGGAGTGTTGGGATTTGTACTTTGTACCTGTCCCATAAATATCTGGTCAGTTTTCAGCCATGTATGAGCAAAGACGTCATGTAAAGCCCAATAAGGAGCCAGCTTGGTCTGGAGGGGCCAAGCCATCATCTTATATCAGCCCATGAATGGCCAGCTTTACATTCCTGCCACATAACAGTTGACAGGGCAACCATTCATGATAATTGGTGCACTATGATACAACTCAAGTTGTCTGCAAATAGTATTTTTACTGTACCTCGTATTTCTGTTTCTTGAGTTTCTCTCCCATCTCAAACTTCTCAGACTCCAACTGGTACAGCCAGTCCCACATTTCCTTTGCCTTTTCCCTGTGATAAACGAATAAAGACGTGAGGAATAAAGCATAGACATACTATTCACTAACATTCAGATTGCTGACCCTAAGTGGCCTTAAAGGAGAAGGAAAGTCTTTTTGCACTTGGGGGTGCCAAATGTTAGGCACCCCAAGTGATTGTATTGACTTACCTGAAACCACCTATCTATTAGATGTGGTTGCACACAGTTTAATGTTGAGGTTCTGGCTTACCTGAAACCACAGGCTGGTGCTCCTATTAGCAGAAAACTGCACTGGCCCGGGGGTTATTCCAGTGAGCACCATGGAGCGATCCTCTACTTTCTTCAAATTTCCCGGGGCAGACACATGCGCAGTAGAACGAAATAACCAACTTTTTAGTTAAGGTTCAGCTTTTTCCAGAAGAGGATCGCTCCGTGGTGCTCGCTGGAAGAACCCCGGGCCGGTGCAGTTTTCTGCTGATAGGAGCACCAGCCTGTGGTTTCAGGTAAGTCAATACAATCACTTGGGGGTGCCTGTGTAATTGGTTTTCATGTTGTCAGAAAATAAACCCACCAAAACCTTGATAAACAAGGCACAATAAACCTTGTTAGCCAGAACCTCAACATTAAACTGTGTGCAACCACATCTAATAGATAGGTGGTTAAACAACAAGTCTACATGTTTAGGCGTTTGAGTGCTGGGAGGAAGGGGAGTTGTTTGTATGTGTGCGAAGGACTTGACAAATCCAATAGTTACCTGAGCTTATCATCATTCATGTGGTCAACATTCAGTGGTTTGCGACGGTCAGCCAGAATCTTCTTCTTCATCTCACGGGCTGTCTGCTTCTTGCCTCTCTTCTGGTCAGCCTGTAAGAAAGGAAGTGAAGAACACGTGAAGCAAAGGATCGTGGTGGTATTGGATACCAAAAAAAATAAAATCCAATCAAGGAAGCCGTTGGAGATCTGGCAAGGCAATACCGAAATATACAGAATATAATGGGTATATGTCAATAGTTTAAAAGAACAGATATGTCCTGATATGTATCTATTGCCAATAGTGCATTAGTTTTAGACTCCAGCTTTACTCACCTTGGCCAGGTAGCTGCTGTATGTGGCACCCATGGAGGACAGAGCCTTCTTCTTCTTCATGTCATCCTCTGCACGTCTCATTAAATCCTGTTCCTCTCTCCTTGCTTTCTCTTCCTATATTAAGAAATAGGGTATTGTAAATTGATCACTCCGTCACAGTGGTTATCAGATTTAGTCAGTTCAAGCCCCCCTTTTTGAGGTTGCCCCCAACCCCTCCCCTTCAAGAAGTTTCAAGAATATATAAGCAAATTAGTTTTTACCCCATATTGACCCTAAAGCTAGGCTTTCAAGGGTTTCCAAAAGAGCATTTAACCAGGTCTCATCCAACTGTTATCCAACTGCCCAAGCCCCTCCCAAGGGGCCCAGACCCAGAGTTTTGGAACCAATGTTTTAAGACAAAAATAATCTCATTGGGAGAGTTTAGGGCCCCATACTTACAGCCAATCTGGTCTGACGCTCCTTTTCTTTCTCTGTCCTGATCCTCAGCTGCTCAGCTCTCTCGGCTCTGCGTTTCTCCTGAGGATCACACAGAGATGGATTAATCAGTCATCATTCAGAACCAGACAGGGTGCTAAACTGTGAGAATTCAAGTTCGACATAGACAGCATTCCCATTCAACAACTTGCTAAAGCCACTGATGACAGGACTGTGCAAGTTACCGGGTTATGACAGATGGCCACCAGCACCAGGCATGCCAACTGACGGGATGAGGACAGAGGATAGGGGGCGTTTTGTCATTCCCACTGCTGAAAAATGGCTTTGCAAAGGCCCTGGCACCTTGTTGAAGCATGTTAATAACAGCAGACCACGCCAGTAAATTTGCCAATATCACTAGCTGGAATAACTGTATGTGCCGGAAAGTGCAACTGTCTTCAAACGCTATCATGGACAAATCTCCAGCACTACTGGCGATGTGAAGGTTTATAAAGAAGAAAACAGAAGCCTGTGATCTCCAGATATGATCTTATTCTTTGTCATAGAAGTACTGTTCATACAAACATCTGGAGGCTTCAGGTTTACTTGAGAAATATTTTGTATATTGGTCATTCTTTTCATATCTGCAGAGGACTTGCAGCATATATAGACATGACAATGTATTTCAAAACAGGATTTTGAAAATGGCATGGCACAAGGATGCAACCCAGTGGACTTATAAATGTATTACATTTTACTTAAACTACCTCATTGGCTTAGCCTTTCAAATTTGTGTAAATCATGTCCTTATCCATTTCTGACCAACTGAGGGCTGTGAGCTGGATATGGCCCTCCAAGGAATATTTATGGGCTCCAGACTATCCAAGAGCCCCATAGATTTCTTTGTATGGCAATGTAATATTCATATAATTTGAACACTTGTTGCATCATATTTTGCCCACTGTGGCAGAAGTTGACCGACGCTGTCTTAACCGACAAGTGGTGTATGTTGCTATACTGACCCATCAGAACAATGCAGAATTAAAACTTTACAATTCATGGACAGACCAGCATGCAAAGCTCCCAATATCCCAGAGCTAGGGCATCACATACAATTCTGTCTTTGAGGGCAATGATGTCCTCTTCTTCTTTCTTGCGGGCCTCAAAGTGTGTGTCAATCAGAGACTGCAGTTCAATCAAGTCTTTGTTCTGCCTCTTCTTTTGGATATCCTGTAGAAAGAGAAATGGTCAGTGAAACAGTGTTTTGCTATTTAGGTGCTTACCAGCATTATCTCTATCCTGGATTTGAAGGTCCCCTTTTGCCATCATTTAATTCGCCTACTGAGCTGCCTAGGTTAGGACACCTGCGTCCCTCTGCATTTGGTTGTATTGTTTGGCTGTCAGTTGTAATGAACTAGCATCACTTATAGCATACTGCTGTTGGGTGTTGTGTATACTGCCATCAGTTGTAGGGTATATATATCCATTGTAATGTTTATTGCCATCATTATAATATTTTATGTCCAGCCACTATATGGACCATCCTTTATGTTACTCACATCAAAGTCAACTTTCTCTCCATCTGGGATTTTAGGGGCTGTGAGCCTAGGGCACAAAAAGAAAGAATTACCGGTTAGCAGGACCGCCATCAGAAATCACAGGGCCCCATACAAAAAAATTTCCTGGGCCCCCTGGGCTGCGCCCACCGCAAGCCCCACCTACAGGTCCCCCCTCCCCACCCCACAGGTCCGCCCCCACCACACAGTAAAAAAACAAAAAAAATATTGATGGCTAGGGTTCCCACATGTTAATAAAAAATAAAAAGATATTGGTGGTCAGGGCCCCCCATAAAAAAACATTTGTGGCCAGGGCCCCCATTAAAAAATATTGGTGGCTAGGACCCCACGAGAAAAAAAATTGGTGGCCACGGCCCCCACCCCCACATTATAAGAAAATCGGTGGCCAGGGCCCCTTAAACGTCCATACCTTCCCGAAGTCAGCAGCTCTCAGAAAGATGGGGGGCCCAGCTAATCAAGTAAGTGTGGCGTGGCAGGGCCCCCCTTACCCTCGGGGCTCCCTACAACTGTCCCCCCCTGATGGCTGCCCTGCCGGTTAGAGTCCAAGAAGCAAATTTATAAAATGAAGGAATTTCACCCCAAGGATTCAAATCAATTCTAAACTCAAATCTACTAAAGAACTGGGTTTTGCCATGCTTGAGAAGAATTAGCACCCCAGTGACAAGGGACAAAGTATTTAGACAGGACAGAAGGAGAGGTAAATATTCACTGTAAGTGGTGATTGGCAATGGTTGGTATCATATAGGTTACTATTAGTGACATGTAGCAGTATTGTTATACAATGGAGAAAGTGTTGTCAATGAACTAAAACCACCAAGGTTCCCTAAATGATCCAAACCCTTCTGTTAACATGTATCTATGAGGTCATCAATAAATGTGTGAGGTCATACACCAACCAGGAAGAGGCAGCTGCCCATATTTTCTTATATTCGGCATTAATTTCAATGGACATCTTTATGGAGTGTTCACTTAATCACATATTTTTTTAATATTCACTTACTTGGGCTTTGGCTTCTCCTCTTTTGAAGAATATTGGATAAGGAAAGAACAGAAGAGAGAGAGAGAGAAGTAAGAACAGGACATCAAACACATCAAACATGCGGAGGGAGGAAATGCAGGCAGGAGGAGTGGGGGTGCATGACAAATTAACAATCATATACCAGAGAATGTGAAATAAATGAAAAGCATCTGTGTAAGGAACCCTTATTTCTGGTCTTCACATTTCCAGCTGACTTCACTGGGCAAATGTGGCATTACACCTGGAATTTCAATGCAGTATTGACATTACTTTTATCCAGTGAAACAATATAGAATGTAATGCAAGAGTGTGTGTGCGGGCATGTGTTGCCAAGCCTTGGGTATTAACACAAGATGCTTTCCACACTGTTAAACAGTACTAAAGGCATTAGATGAAAGAAGAACACAACAGTAAGGTCTGGTAATCCTACTAGATGCACTCAATGGTCAGTGAGAGTCAACTGAATGACCACAGTCAACCTTTGACCTGTCAGACAGATTGTTGTTAAATTTCCAGAGGAGCAAAAGAAGAAACGTTAGTTATTTAACAAGAGGGGAGTAAAATCCAAGGAAAACAGACATTTATCTTCATCCAGAGGTAATGGAATGTGACAAAGAGAGAGAGAGAATGTGTAAGTCAAGAAAAATTGGTAATGGGACGGTATTGGAAGCCATGGAAATAAACCTATATTGTATAAAACAGATAAGGAAAGTCTTAACCCTCCTATTGACAATATTGGTTCTACAGTTCAAAAGAGCTACAGGGAGGCAAGTTTGAAGCCATAGCAAAGGCTAGAACTTGTACAGTGTTCATGATGTTGACCAGTCTTGTTTGAAATTGCCAAAGTTCTCTGCTTCAAATGGTTTTATTTGTGAGCACTACTGGTCTAGGTCTGGGTCTGGAACAGAAGGAATATATTTTCACAGTGGTGATAATGGTGGCCAGAATGATGGTAATTATAATATAGAAGAATGTACAGGGTTATTGCTACTGGACCAATGATGAAGTAGTTTTAGTAGAAGAAACCATGAATATATTTAGGGGTAACAGTTGATAACCCATGAGTGAATTAGGCTGCGGTGGGGATTGGGAAAGGTTCATACAACAAGTGGTTGGAATGAGAAGGAGGATTGTAAAAGGTGTTGAAAAAAGCACACACGGGTAAAAGAGTGAGGTTTTGTTGGTGAGCAGAACATTGCAATAATGTTCTACACATTTTCCCCAACAGTTAATTCACAAGAAATCTCAGGATCATTGTGGTAGAAAAAAACAGGTTTGGCCAAAACTCCACATATCTTTTAAGTAGGACTGGGAAGTCACGTCTCTCCTTCCGGCTTTCAAATACATAGTGTGAAGGTCTAGGATACCAACCATTATCCCTGGGAACTACAGGAAATATGTATGTGTGCCAAGACCTCTTGCTGCACCTACAACTCCCCAAATCTTTATGCTGGTTGGCTAGGAATGTATGTAAAACATAACATATGAAATATTTGATAAGATATTCCATTTATGTTGATGCCATTACACAAGGATTCAAGAAATACAGAAATGTTTCATAAAGAAGTGTATTTCCTAGTGTCCCCTACTTGGCCTTATGCTGGTGAAGCTACATGCCCCCCTCCTGTTTGTTTGGGTGTACATATGGGCAGACAATGGAGAGCAATAGACTCCACCAACCTAGAGGTGAACCTATCTTAAGAAATGCTGCTTAGGTCCTAAAAAATTGCAGTGCTTTGGCCCAACCTGTAGAGTTAGATGGAGTGAGGGAGAGAGAAAAAAAAGTAAAAAAAATAGTGATAAAGAGTGGAAGTCAAATACCATCATATTCTTCACCATGTTCTGCAATTGAAAAGAGATTATTAAGTACACCTTGGTTCCCGAATAAGAATTCATGACGATGAAGACAAAATGTGCCACGTTCTAGAGGTTCCTCTTGGCCAGAACTTTACATTTTGGTTCTCATGCACAAATTTTCTCGATTTAATTCCAGATCTGCAGGTTCTTCACACACAGTTTCATCTTACAGTATATTTCCAATATTAGAACGCTAGATCTACTTTGCCCCTCCCACTATAGACATCTTTTGACCAGCTAATACATTCCCACCATTAGCTGGAGGTGATATACACTGAGGCTACCCTCTCTACTTAACTCTAGGCATTCATAATCTCTCCATGGTTTCTCTGCTCCTCTTAGACCTTATGTTTCCTCTCATAGTCACCCCAACTATTCCATGTCACTTTTACTAGGCCTGAGGCAAGAAACTCGAGATCCCGCCAGCTATGATTGCAGGGAGCATGATCGAAGATCTAAATGTTTAAAGTCACCTTCTCTAATAACCTGTTTCCATTCTAGTGGCATACACCCCTTATCATATGCAAAGCAGATATGCAGCAGCCATGCAGAACAAGCATCAAGCACACCACTGACAAAATAAAGAAGAGCTGATGAAACCCAACTGTAACAGATCTTGAAGAGGTAGGGCCGAGGGTAAGTCTTCTCTTGCATATTACATCCCTCATATCTTGTTTTACTGGATTTAAGAGTAAAATTATTTTGTGTACACTGATATGGGTGCATTATGGGGGATATTTAAGGCATAATGGGTTCACTATTTAAAAAATCATCCATCTATACACAAAGATAGCAAAAAAATGTGTCCTATGTGGTATAGGATTTATTGGCCCTTTTCTGTACTAGGTCTATGGTACTGGTGTCAATCCTCAAAGCTAGATGTGTAAAAAAACACAATGATTGAGTTGTAAAGGATTGCAGACCTAGAGCTCAGGAAACAGCACTGCACATAAGTTTCTGAAATATCCCACTAAGAGAACAAAGAATACATCTCTCCATATTGCCCTACAGGAGACTGGGGTCTTCAGGTTCTTACCTTCCTCCTCAGCCTCCTCATAAGCTTCTTCTACTTGTGGTGCCTCTTCCACAACTGGTTCTTCTTCTTCACAGGTATTTCAGGCATAGTTCATAGCAGCAAGCAGCGTGCAGAAAGTGCAGGGACAAATGGGGTATTAGAAAGCAGGCGGGCACGTCAGAATAAAAGAGAAGAGAGAGCCAAAGCATAATTAGAAGTAGTCACATTGTAACAGGATGCAAACCAATTAGTAGGCAAACATGAAGACTTTGGTCGGAAATCTCTAAGATTCCATGAAAATGAATTTGCATACCAAAACAATTGGTTTCAACATCAGCTTTGATCCATTCCACAGATCCATACAGTTTTCAGCAACAGCTATAGGACTCCTGAAATTGGCTACTATATATTCTCATTAAGATCCTTCTAAGGAACACATTGCATGAGGCACATATCGTTCAGGCAAATATATATGGTGTTGTTACAAAGAATGCCTGGAGAGCATGTAATATAGCTCTGTAAAGAAGGTCGATGGTACAAGGTGTGGTCTCCACCATAGTTTTTTACCTCTGGTAAGAGGTGGATTCCACTTAACTCAATAGAATGCAAGGTGGAACTAAGAATGCAAAGGTCTAGAGATGGGATATTCCATGTACACAATAAGCCCTAGCTTTCTACTGTTTGAGGTACCTGAGACTGCATTGTTTTTATTGACTGGGATAAATCCCATGCACAAGTTGAAACCATGCAGAATGACATGTATATTTCATTTAGGTCATATTTCAGTTTAGACAATATGGTCCTTGGACATCAGAGACTGCCCTTTTCCTATGGAACAGGTGTCAAATCAAGAAGAGGTCTCTGAGAATTATGGAGGCTATGGCACCAAAAGTGCTTATCTCCTCAAATCATGGATTGAATTGGGCTGATAATCATTGGCTAGTGCCTTATCCAAGGCATAGATATTCTGAGAAGCTGTTCCTCAAAGTAGAAGATTGGACCACCAGCTCAGATACTGTCCCTTGTAGCTGTAATATCTTTTAAACCTTTAGACTCTGTTGACTACAGAGTCGTCAACTAACTGCTTTTCATCAGTAAGATAATGATCCATTTTTGACATTTTTAGACCTCACTCCAGGTTAGCTTTAGGCATATAATGGATTAAGGGCATGTTAAGGATACGGATCATCTTCTCTTTTTAGGTAGCGTCTCTGGATCCACCTTACAGACTCTAGGGTGGTGTGACCCATTGTAGGTTATACATGATAAAACATTCTGGGTAGCTGTCCTAGCATGCAATGTGGTAATCACAAGGTCAGTATGTCTTGCTTGTTTTGCACATCGCAGCTGTAAGATGCATTGCAGGCACAGTGAGCTGGAATGGTACGGCAGGCTACGAGCACAGATAGTCTTATTCAAGAAGAGCTCCCCTTGGGGACAATATCCTTGCATAGTAAATAACTAATTTCCAAACCCAATAGACAGACCTGAGTTGAAGTATCTAAGATTACAACACTACTAATATGATATAAAATAGGTATAGATAGAAATACAAGAATACATAGTTAGAGGGATACACTAGGGATGAAGAAAGGCTCGGGTCACATACCTTGCTCCTGGCTTTCTTCTGTAGCGTGGAGTAAACAGGAAGGAGGAGGAGAAGAGAAAGCATTAGAAAAGCAAGAAAGCAGGACAAGGCACAGACTAGCTCTTAGCTAGACCCTCACTGGCAGGAGAGAATAATAACGCAACACCACAAACTGGAACGTATAACAGGGTAGGATAGTTCTCCAGACACCAAGAGACCCAGGAATGTGTAGTGCAAGGTGAGATAAGGGTAACTAGTGGCTTTGCAAGAAGGAGCATCTCAGAGGAAAGAAAGGTGATCCTGGGGAAAGTGAGTAGTATCACTGGTGCCAGGTACATGTAGGCTACATTCCATGAGTCTGTGCACAAGAGAACGCTCCATCACCACCCGCTCCCCTCTCCCCACAGTAACACAAACAGAAATGTCCAAAAGGACCACACAACCTACCTTCTTGTGCCTCTGTTTGTCGCATATTGAGATACGATGAAGGAGGCCAAGAAAGCAAGAAAACAAAGCAGAGAACATTAGCCTCAGAGCATCACAGAGACGCGGAGGGTGGGAGTCAGACAAAGAAAATATGGATCCCAACCTGGTGCCCCAGTCCCCGCTGCAAAGTACAGCAGCACTAATGTTCTGATTTAACCCTTTGGCGCCCATATGACATGGACAGCCAGCGGGTTAAATAAAGGAGACATGCTGGTTAGACCTACTCCAGGATGTTTTATTCGGTAGTTAACAGGTTAAAATATCCTGGTGTTTAAATAGGAAACAAAAAGAGAATGAGTTAAGTAAAGGCGGTTTAGGATGAAAAAGAAACTCTTGAGAGCGGTCTGTCCTAATCCACAGTCTCTCTGGTTCCAACAAGGGGGGTCGCACAGCTTGGGACCCCTATACAATGAATGTGTGGAGGGTGCCCCTTGTTTACAACATACAGGAGACTGTGGATCGAACAAAGTGACAGACACTTGCTCTTTCAAACACACACCTCAATATAAACCATGGCCGGCCTGGTGAGGCCACAAACCAGGGTCCATGTTAGCATTGTTGAAAGGCTGGTACCAGTGAGGAGTTTAGGGGGGAGTCTAACCCTTTCACTGCCAGAGAAATGTCTGCAACCCTTTGCTGTCACAAGCATACTTATGTATGTCTAGGGGCTATAGAGCTTTTAATTTTCCCAGCAATTCAATTATAATTGAGGCCAAAGTGACCTCTGGGAAATCAAGAATTTGGGACAAATGCACCTTCAAATGGTCCTTCACTTGGAATAGCTTAGCTGTTACATTAAATTTATGTTCTTCTTGAGGCTGCAGATCCTTCTGGCATAGAAAGGGCTTAAATTAGTGACATTTTATTGGTAAAATAGGAAGTAAAGTTATTCTAGAATTAGAGATTGAAAGATGGAGTTGGGGGGGTCATTTCACCCATTTACCTTCTTCGTATTCTTCTTTTGGGGAAGGAGACAACAAAAAAAAAAAAACAGAAAAACAATGGAATATGTTGGACTTTAAAGCAAAAGCAACCAATTTATATTAAGGGTGTGGGCTGCTGCTGGTCTGAAACACCCATCATTGGTCTGCGAATGTTGAGAGTTGTAGTTCAGCAACTGCCGGGACACACCCTGGCCTACACAAAGCACAACAATAATACAACGGGACCGGTGCACACAGCAAGGCTAAGCCTGTTAACTCAATCACCACCTGAACCATAAAAGTAAATGAATGCTATGGAATTATAAAAGGCTGTATGGGGATAAGATTAGAGGGAAGCAATTAATAAATTACATTAAAGGGGTTTAATGTCTGGGTTATTGGAAGTATTAACTGAACTTATGTGGATGAATGTCTGGGTCATAGGGTGAATTCAATGGAAATACAGGTATAGGATCCCTTATCCGGAAACCCGATATCCAGTCTCCCATAGACTCCATTTTATCCAAATAATCCAAATTTTTAAAAATAATTTCCTTTTTCTCTGTAATAATAAAACAGTAACTTGTACTTGATCCCAACTAAGATATAATTAATCCTTATTGGAGGCAAAACCAGCCTATTGGGTTTATTTCATGTTTAAGTGAATTTCTAATAGACATAAGGCATGAAGACCCAAATTACAGAAAGATCCATTATCCGGGAAACCCCAGGTCCCGAGCATTCCGGATAACAGGTCCCATACCTGTATATGAATTAATACTAGCGATAATAGCAGGATTATAGGGGAGTTATTGAGAATATTCACTGAAACTATAGGGCTCTATAATCATGGGATATGGAAATCAAAGGCAAACAGCAGAATACCTGCTACTCAGTGCTTTATTGTGCGTCCTCTATATACTGGGATTAAAAGCAAAATCCAGTTTATATTATAAATATTAGATTAGATATAAGGCCGTGGCAGTGAAGGATTTAACAGCAATACAAGGCACATGGAAATTAGAAGACATCTCCGGCTGATCCTGCATTTGCACCCTAGGCAGAAATTGCAGTTACGGACACAGTCCAGCAGGTGGCAGCACAAGTACCGACCTATTAGTTGGATGGAGAGTTACTGAGTTAAATAATAAACGGAATTAATGATAAAAAGCAAAAAATGACTGTATAAAATGAGAAAGTGAAGGAATGAGACAGGAGATTAATAAGACGACTGTCCCTGCTGTTAGGGAGAAATGAGTGAGTGAAATAAGTAGGGATGATATATGGTATTAATGAAAAGATGTACTATTAGCCTTAATTATTATTATTATTATTATTCATACTATTCTTTCTATACAGTTGCTCACTTACCCTCCACCTGTTCACTGTTGGCAGCAGAGCGAAGGGACAGCAGAGAGAGGGGAGAAAAGAAGAGAAAGAGTCTGATTAGTTCAACCATTGAGGAATGAGAGTTTATATATATATATCTCTATATAATATGACTGGGGTTTTATAATGAAATCCATAGTCACAGGAAACAGGTCGACTTACACTTCCTCTGTGTCAGACATGATGGCTTTTGGTCAACTGTGAAAAAACAAAAGTCAGACAACATTACAATTAGGAAGCAACAGCAAAAAAAAAAAAAAAGCAATTTAGTTCCTCTGCACTGCTGGTTCTGTCCCCTGAAACAATGTGGCAGAAGTCAGCCTTTTCAGTTCTGCTAATCACTTGCTACAAAAGTCAGAGCCACCACCAGGGCAGAGAATAAAAAACGGATAGCAAATATATATATACAAATCACACAGTGTCTAATAAATCGATATTGGGAAATGGTAATTTCTTTCAATAGTCTAATCATTTGGGGTTTTATGTCCCCTTTAAACCTGGTTTCATGCATATAACATCATTAAACATTCACCTTTATAATGTGCCCATGTGTCATGTAAAGCTCTATTAAATACATGTGGCAGGGACGGCCAAACTTTGGCCCAAAGCAGTGGATGTGCCATGCAGGGTCTATTGAAATCTCTGCAGTTGCCTTAAAGGAGAACTGAACCCTAAACATGATTATGGCTAAAATGCCATATTTTATATAGTGAACTTATTGCACGAGGCTAAAGTTTGAGCTTGTCAATAGCAGCAATGATCCAGGACTTCAAACTTGTCACAGGGGGTCACCATCTTGGAAAGTGTCTGTGACACTCACATGCTCAGTGGGCTCTGATTGGCTGTTGAGAAGCTAAGCTTAGGGCTCGTCACTAATTATCCAGCAGAAAATGAGCTTCCCTGGCTGTAATATAAGCTGATGCTACAGCTTTGCTGATTATTCAATTCTGATGCTAATTGCACTGGTTTCTGTGCTGCCATGTAGTAATTATGTGTATTAATTACTAATCAGCCTTATATTGTGACATTTCTATTCTATGTGTACTGTATATTGTGAGTGGCTCCCTAAGCTCAGTAAGTGACAGCAGCACAGAGCATGTGCAGTGAATCAGCAGAAAAGAAGATGGGGAGCTACTGGGGCATCTTTGGAGACACAGATCTTTACTGCTAAAGGGCTGTGGTTGCCTTGGGCTGGTACAGAAGCACAAAACATCATGTACAACATTTCTAGCTACTTCAGTTAGGCTTTAGTTCTCCTTTAATAGATTATAACACACCAATGACACCTAACAGAGGACTGCAGTGTTTTTAGCATCCCCAGTTCTAGGGGAATATTGGAAGACATTCGTTAATATTTATACCCAAGCAGCTAATTGATGTAGCTTGAAGCAAAAGTCCTTATTCCTAATCCCTTGCAGTGTCTAATCAAACCAATAGCCTATAAGAGGCCAGGCACACAAATAAGCAATGGTTGCAGTGGGAAAGCATAAGGGCTATGGAAAGAGGCAGCCATAGTTCAAGCCAAAATCCAAATCCCTATACATGAGACACAGTACATCGGATTCCCCTCTGTGTGCCCATAAAACACTTATGCATGAGACTAAATCACAAATGAAGCAGACATAAACCCAAATTTGGGTTTGGGGCACACAAGGCCGACGCGCTACATTGTTTCAACGGGCAGAACCGGCAGTGCAGAAAGGGGGATAGGCACTGCTTTCAGTATCAATAACTTTAAAAAAAAAAAATAAACACTGAAAATGTGTCACAAATATATAATAGAAAGTTCTATTTTGGGGTCTATATGCCCTTTATGAACAATTCCTTTATATAATGATCTGGTGATATATTATATATATATTTATATATTCCTGACGTATGTCACATTGGAGCCTGGGGGCTTGTGGTATGACACTTGGGTATAATGCTGTAAATTCTTTCCAAGTGTGGGGCCAGACAGATGGAGAATGACACTGTGCCCCCCAGCCTATTTTCGGTTGGCTTCTCTCAGTAAAGAAGATCAGAAGGCTGCGTGACTCAGATGTTACATGAGATGGCTAGGAGGGTGTGGGGGGACAACTGGGCATTCTTGTCTATTTCAGGACCCCAGGGAATGCCCTTTAAAGGTGATAGGAACCTACAGGGAGGGCTTTGTGGCCACGGACATATGTAGGTTAAGGTTGCCATTATGATCTGACCTTATTAAAATAATGGGGAAGGGGAACAGCCACCTGTGTGTGTGTGTGTCCTGACCCCCCGATAATGTATAGAAAATAAGAAATTATTTCAGAGCATTCGTTATGGAATGTGTCCCTATCAGCCATTCTGCTGGGCAGCAATATGGGGTCCCATGCGTCAATGCCCTTCTGTGGCCCTCTGTGTGGCCCTGCATTAGATCATAGAGCCAATTTTATACTCACCAGGAGGCTTTGCTTTATAAGGAAACACAAGGGTAGGTAAACCCATAACTCAAACGTTATTGTTTGGGAAAAAATAATTCAAAATATGTCCACTAGGGGGAGCTGCGCTAATGCAGCCCATTATTTGCACTAAGCCGAGCCAGCAGTATTGCAGCTGCTTTTTTTTTTTTTTTTTTTAAATCTGCGTCCATCCTGGTCATATAAAATGGTCAATAAATGATCTTGTTGTAAATAAAGTTTCAGGACCCACCCAATGACTTCCGCAAATGACCGATTAATTACTGTTAATTAATTAATTACTGCAATAAGATCAAATTGGCAGGGCCCCCTTTACATCTCAGTGATGTCATTTGTAGGTTTGAGGTTGACGTCCTATTACTGTAGCATGTGCCTTATAAATAACTCTTAATAATAATAATACACAAATATATATATATACACATATAAAATCTCATTATAAGGGTGTCTCGTTTAGAGAATACATTGTATAGAGTGGCCCAGTATATAGTTCAGCACCATGACAAGACCAACAGCTGGTCGCAGCCACTCACCTCCTGTCTGTCTTGTCAGCCTTTATTTATGGGACACATGGGGCAAAAATAGACACATCCCAACATGGCTAATGGGTTCTTTAGATCAAGGCCTACATCCCCTGAGAGGCCATTTATCCACCCCCCACCCCCCCAACAGATAACTGGAAAGCTAAAACTTCAGGCCACCCACATATTGTCTGCCAGCACCCAACTATTGCCCTCTAATCCCATTACATCAACCAGAGACACCTTCATCATCCTCATGAGCTCATCTCAATCCCAGGAGCCCATCTCACTCCCATATCCACCGATATTTTTTTTAATCTCCTAATTGTTTCCAGCCAATGGGAGGAAGCCATTCAGCACTGCGCTACACACTTCCTGGTCACAAGGACATAACCTTTTAGGACCAAAACAGCAGGAAGTCAGAGGAGCAAAAAAAAACAAAAAAACCCCAAAATATCCTAATTCCGACCTCTAAGTGTATACATAATAACAACTGTGCTTAACTATCAACCCTTTAAATCAGCGTTTCTTAACCTTTATCACATGGGAGAGGAAAGATGGACATCAATGATAGAGGTAGACAGAAAGACAGATATATTATACATTAGCAAGGTCATGAGATAAAATCATTATGTAATGGCACAGTATATCTATTGCTGGAATAGGAGAACTTTAGGGCACACACACTGGCACAATGGAAATGCAATAGAAAGGAGCAGTGGGTGGGTATAGGGATATCGATAATATAATTGAATCCACAGACAGGTGGCTATAACCCTATACATCTAGAGCAGGGCTCCCCAATCTTTTTTTTTTATACCCGTGAGCCACTTTCAAATGTAAAAAAGAGTTGGGGAGCAACACAAGCATGAAAAAATCCCTTGGGGTGCCAAATAAGGACTATAATTGGTTACTTTGGTAGCCCCTATTTAGACTGGCAGCCTACTTGGCACAATATTTTGTTTTTATGCCATTAAAACTTGCTTCCCAGACTGGAATTCAAAAATAATAAGCAATAAACAAGGGGTCGGAGAGCAACATCCAAGGGGTCGGAGAGCTACATGTACATTATGGGATCACTGGTCTAGAGTTTCATCTATGCCAGGCGTTAGCCCTGACACCCAAGACTAGATCCCCGCACTCAGCTGCTGTGGGTGCCATCTGCTGCCAAGCCCCATATAAATCAGCAGTGAAACGGGAATCAGAGGGGTCACTAATTCTTCTCATATATAGTGTGAGACTATCGGGCTGGTCTCCTTGTATCAGAGCCCAGTGGGTAAGTGCTGGTTCTGATTCTGGGATACTATTATGCCAAGGTTAAGGGTAGGGCTAAAGCCAGTCCAACAAGTTTATCAGATGAAGCAAAACCTGCAGCTAGGGGCCCAAGGTATGGGGGTCTCAGGTTGGGTTGCCACCTGGCCGGTAAAAATGATGGTTGATGCCAATGTTATTAATATGGAAATAAGATAAATATATAGAAAGGCAGGTATTTTTTGGTGGCAACCCTAGTCTCAGGGGTGGCACTGACTAATAAGCATGAAAATTGCCTAAATTAATTTTGCTGTGGGACCCAGTCAATTATAAATATGTGCCATTGCACAAGGAATATAGGCAACCTACTGGCAACTCCAGCAGCTGCAGAACTACAACTCCCAGAATCCTAGAGGCATTGTGGAAGCTGTAGTCCTTCAGCAGGTTCTGAACTCTTTAGGAAGGGTCGCCATTGTGTTTCTAGCAGTGAGGAGGTAATTTCCAAGCCCCCTTCCACCCTACTTTCCTTACCTGAGGCCCGAGAGAAGAGAGCAGCAATGGGGGTCGCAGCAGTTGTGAGACTTTTTCAATCTCCCCCCCGGGCCTGTTATGTCTGTCAGTTATACCGAAATGTGATCCGCGCCCCACCCCCACGGGAGGCACCGCAGGGGAGGGGGCGGAGCCGCGAGCAGCTGTCTAAGCCAAGTTATGGTGCGGGGAGGGAGGGAGCGCGGTGCGAGGAAGGAGCTCAGTTTACGCGCTAATTATAGCCGGGCCAGGACAGCAGAATTTGGACATGTCCCCTTGTGTGTGAGCGCAGGGACTTGTGTTAAAATAAACTGAGCCCCTCTCTGGTGGGATGGGGGTGGGGGCAGTGGCTTTTTTTAACCCTGTTTTTTTTCCCACGTAAGAAAGATAGAAATCACGCCCCAAAAATAAAAATATCACCAGTTTAGCAACATTGCCTATTCTATGAATCCATTCACTATGGTGGGCTCCTTAAATCCCTTTCTTTTTATTAGTAGCCACCCCCATTGCAAAGCCATTGCCAGCTGGAGACTGATCCATGTAACTGCCACTCTTTTAGTCCCATAGGAGCAGATTTACTAAAGGGCGAAATGACTAACGCTGGTGCAGATTCGCCAGCGTCAACGCTTTCAGGCACTCTGCCGATTTACTAACTATGTTTTTCGCTAGCGAAAAAGACAGACGCTAGCGGTCATTCGCACTCTGGGGCAAATTTACTAACCTCCGAAATTGCGCCAGTGACTGCTTCCCTGACATCGCAACACTTCGCCAGGCGTAGATTCGCCAGGACCACGCTAGTTCACGAAAATCCGAAGTTGCGACCAGGGTTCCGAACGCTTGCGAAGTTTCGCTAGCGACAATAAGTTAAGCAGTTCGAAGTTACGCTACCGATGCCTAATTAGGCATGAATGGACGTATATGTTGCATCAAATACATTACATTACATTACACAAGTCCAGGGAACCTTAATAAAGAAAATAAAGTTGTTATTACACATGAGCCCAGTGTATAGTTTATGTGCCATATGTTAGGAAATGTAGGGGGGAAGGAGGGAACCCAAAAAAAAATTTACGATCTTTTTCAGCCTATCACCCTGTAAAAAGTAAAAGTCGTCAGCGTTTTTTTTTTTGAGGAAGTCCTATCTACTCTATTGCACTTCGCCTGAGATGGCGAAGGCAAGTCTGGCGCAAGAGGTAACGTTCAGTAAAATCCGCATCTTAGTGAATTTGCGGAGTTACGTAAATTCGCCAGAGCGAACATTCCCTGGCGTTAGACTGCAAAGTACCGATAGAGTCTATCTCCTTCGCTAGCGAATTTACACCAGCGCCCGTTAGTAAATCGGCGAAGTTCCGAAATGACGTCAGGCTGATTAATTTTCGCCAGCGTTAGTCACTTTGCCCTTTAGTAAATTTGCCCCTCTATATCCAGGCGAATTTTTGCTCTGGTGAATGGACGTTACTCCTCAATCTTCTGTCACTTTCATCATATTTTTAGTGGAAAAAGTTTCTAAGTCCAAAAATGCTGGTGTATTTTCCTTTTTTTAGAGTGACAGGCTGCAAAAGTCCTGAACATATAGAACATAAACTATACAGTGGGCTCATGTGTAGGGCAATATAACAACTTTATTTTGTGTATCATGTGTAGTGTAATGTATTTGCTGCAACATATACGTCCATTCAACTTTATAATTTCCCACTGTATGCTAATTAGCCTAAACGAAGACCTCTAACGAAGTTGCGCTAGGCATAATTGAACGCTAGCGCATCTTCGCTTTGATTGCCGAAGTAACGCCCTGGACGCAACTTCGTATTTTAGTAAATTAGCGTTGTCTGAGCGAATTTCTTCCCTGGCGAAGTGTAGCGATGGGTGTGAGGCCGTCGCTGGCGAATTTTCGCCACTAAGCAAATTTACCCCCTAGTGTGATCATTGGCTCCTAGGGTTGCCACCTTTTCTGGAAAAAAATACCTTCCTTCCTATATATTTATCTTTATTCCCTATTAATAACATTGGGATCACTGACCTTCCTATATATTTATCTTTATTCCCTATTAATAACATTGGGATCACTGACCTTCCTATATATTTATCTTTATTCCCTATTAATAACATTGGATCACTGACCTTCCTATATATTTATCTTTATTCCTATTAATAACATTGGGATCACTGGCCTTCCTATATATTTATTCCTTTATTCCCTATTAATAACATTGGGATCATATCACTGGCCTTCCTATATATTTATCTTTATTCCCTATTAATAACAATTGGGATCACTGACCTTCCTATATATTTATCTTTATTCCCTATTAATAACATTGGGGATCACTGGCCTTCCTATATATTTATCTTTATTCCCTATTAATAACATTGGGATCATATCACTGGCCTTCCTATATATTTATCTTTATTCCCTATTAATAACATTGGGATCACTGACCTTCCTATATATTTATCTTTATTCCCTATTAATAACATTGGGATCAGCCATCATTTTTACCGGCCAGGCCAGTAAAATACCGGCCAGGTGGCAACCCTACTGGCTCCCCCTCTCATATACTACATAAATCAGTGTTAAATGGCAATCCCAAGAAGGCCCCCCAACAGCCGGAGAGACATGAAGTTCAGCAAGTACTGGAGGCCATAGGCTGTACATGAAAATATTTATCTATTGTTCCAAACAGGGGCCCCTCTGTAGCTGGGGCCCAGTCCTGGAGTCATATCAATTTGCAGACTAACTTTTGTGGGGAGTAACTACAGAGGAAGCAGACCCTGGGGCTGCAGGGGGGCCCAGGAGGTATAGGGGGCCCCATGAGGCTCTAATTCATATACAATTTCAATAAATATTGATAAAACAGGGCAAATTAAAATTTATTTACTGTGGGGCTGCGTAATATTGAGGAGCTTACACTTTACTTTAGCTCTGAGTGTCTTCACCCTTAGGGCCTGTGACTCCCTGTGCTGAGGAGCTTACACTTTACTTTAGCTCTGAGTGTCTTCACTCTTAGGGCCTGTGACTCCCTGTGCTGAGGAGCTTACACTTTACTTTAGCTCTGAGTGTCTTCACCCTTAGGGCCTGTGACTCCCTGTGCTGAGGAGCTTACACTTTACTTTAGCTCTGAGTGTCTTCACTCTTAGGGCCTGTGACTCCCTGTGCTGAGGAGCTTACACTTTACTTTAGCTCTGAGTGTCTTCACTCTTAGGGCCTGTGACTCCCTGTGCCGAGGAGCTTACACTTTACTTTAGCTCTGAGTGTCTTCACTCTTAGGGCCTGTGACTCCCTGTGCTGAGGAGCTTACACTTTACTTTAGCTCTGAGTGTCTTCACCCTTAGGGCCTGTGACTCCCTGTGCTGAGGAGCTTACACTTTACTTTAGCTCTGAGTGTCTTCACTCTTAGGGCCTGTGACTCCCTGTGCTGAGGAGCTTACACTTTACTTTAGCTCTGAGTGTCTTCACTCTTAGGGCCTGTGACTCCCTGTGCCGAGGAGCTTACACTTTACTTTAGCTCTAAGTGTCTTCACCCTTAGGGCCTGTGACTCCCTGTGCTGATGAGCTTACACTTTACTTTAGCTCTGAGTGTCTTCACTCTTAGGGCCTGTGACTCCCTGTGCTGAGGAGCTTACACTTTACTTTAGCTCTGAGTGTCTTCACCCTTAGGGCCTGTGACTCCCTGTGCTGAGGAGCTTACACTTTACTTTTGGCGTCTGAGCTTCTCATGGGACCTGGCACAGGTCACTGCATTCTGACCAGTTTGCTGAATAATTTACTTGGCATGTGCAAGATTTGCCTGTGGAAGTCTGGGAGTTGTAGTACAACATCAACCAAATACAGGGCCACGAATTAGACTTTTTGGGGGGCCCTGTATCTAGTCCTGCTGCTTATGCATATGACTGTTCTAAAGAAGGTGTTTTCAATGTATTTCTATATTACCTGTAACTTATATATATTATATATATATATAGCCTTGAGAAAGGTCCCATTGGCTATATGTGCTTTACCTAATACACGTTTTTTGATTGGATAATACCCTGTGGCCCTGTGGTTGCTGTTTCTTCTTTGATCCATGACCATATAAAGGCATGAAGCTGCAGGCTGCATATAATATAATATCCTTATAATTTAAAATAAGGGTCACAAAATGTTTTATCATACAGAAGCTTCAATGAGCAACAGTAATTGATACCACCATATGGGCCCTTTAGATGCATATCATTTACAGATGGTTGTGTGTTATTTGAAATATCATCTACTGGGTATACAAGTTAAAAATAACCGATAAATCGGTCAGATCTGGCTCCTAGGCCTTATGGGTAATACCAGTATACTTTTAATGCCCAGCATGCCGGTATGTTAGGCCTAATGTGCTTATCATGGAGTTTCATGGCTCGGCATGCATCAGATGAAATAAGCTAAATGCATTGCTGGTATGACTCTCCTCTTCATCTGTTTAGCATTATTTAGAGTGTTAGCTTTTTGCCATAGGCAGCATGTTACACATGACCCTTCAAACATGCACAACCCATGAGACCCCATCCATTACCAGCAGGGGGGGCCAGAGCCTCACAGAAAGCATTGGCTAGTGCTCCCCCTTCTGACCTTTCCAGAGCCCCCACCCCAGTACTCAGTTTCACTGGCCCAGGTGTGGGGGTCGTTTTTTCCCCCCTCGCAGTCACAGATGGCCGAAGGGAGCTGGGCATAGAAGCTCTACACACGCTGACCTCCCCGTGCAGGTAAAATGCTAAAATAATGTGGGGAAGGGGGTGCTACATTCGCATGTCTGCATGGGGAAAAGTTCTGGGAGCACTTTGGTGCGGGTTCTGCAAAGCACACGTTTAACCACTTCACTGCCCAAGGAGCCTGCAACACACTGTAAAGCAATTAGCTATAGGTGCTGCTAGAAAGCAGGTGCCGGGGCAAAGGCATTAAAACATTATTTATTCATTTATTTAAAATGATTTGGATCCAGGGGAGACCTTGGAGTCTGCACCTGGGGTGACTCAGAGATTAAATATATTGCTGCCATAGGTGGGGCGTAATGAGTGCCGAGCAGTGGGGATCATTCACCTTCCTAAAAAGAGCCCTCGCATGAATAGGGCTGCGAGCTCAGTATAAACTCCCCGAATAAATATTCACCCTAAATTGGGATTTCAGCATGATATGTTTATTGCAAAAACTGTCATTTGAAATCTAAATGAATAAATTTGGAATACCTGTCATTCTATGGGTCTTTATGTATCTACCACCTGTTTCTGTGCAGGGCGGGGTATTGAGGCACAAAATAACAGGTATAGAGCAATATACTAGATGTAGGCACTGGCAGTATTGGGTATAGAACAATGTACTGCAGATATAGTTCTGTATTAGAGTGTGGCAGGGGCAGTATTGGGTATAGAACAATGTAATATATATAGTTCTGTATTAGAGTGTGGCAGGGGCAGTATTGGGTATAGAACAATGTAATATATATAGTTCTGTATTAGAGTGTGGCAGGGGCAGTATTGGGTATAGAACAATGTAATATATATAGTTCTGTATTAGAGAGTGTGGCAGGGGCAGTATTGGGTATAGAACAATGTACTGCAGATATAGACACTGACACTTATGTATCAGAGAGCGAGTGTGGCGGAAATGGAGCAAAATACTATGGAATTGCTCTGGATAATGTTCCTCAAACTTATAGCAGTATTCAGTTAACTAGTATAGTCTATATTAACCTTTAGACAAATAAAGTATTTTGGCAGTACTGGTAGAATGATTCTATGGTCATAGTCTGACCAACCCTCTGCATTCTTGTGGCAGCTAATGAATATTACGGTAAGTAAGCGTGGTTAATAAAATAATGTTGGAAACAGTATAGTAGCAGAAGATAGCAGATTGTGTATGATGAGGCAATGGATAGAATGATAGTGTGTTTTGGCATTGGTTAGAATCATGGTGTGTTTGAGGCAATGGATAGAATTATAATGTATTTTTTGGCAGCAGAAAAAATCCAAGTTTTGCTTTCTTTAATGAAAAAATATGTACCGTTTTTGTAAAAAACCTGACTGTATGCAGTAAAATTCTCCCTTCATTTACTGCTGTGGATAGGAATTGTCAGACGGTCCCTAACTGCTCTGCAGGGAAACAATCATACTTATGTACAGCAGGGGGAGCCCCCGCCTTACTTCCCAGCCATGCAGAACTCAAGCAGCTTTGTTTGTTTCCCTGTAGAGCAGTCGGCGACTGTGTAGAGATTTGTATTGTATTTTATTTTTGCCTTTACATCCCCTTCAACTCCAGCTGCAGGGACAAAGATCATGGAGCCAGATTTAAACAGATAAACTGGGATTCTATTTGGAGGATTATTTTGCTGCAGCCACTGGTTCTGCAGAGTTGGAGAAAGTTTGTATTAAACAATACAAAAACTATAAAATCCACATTAGATTACATGACAACACAGGACCCAGTGCAGTCTGTATATTCTGATTATTAATCAGTCTTGCTGTATCAGCTTCTGGCAGATATTATTTGACTTGTGCTGTTTTGATCATTTATGACGATCCCTAAGCAGCCCAGACCACACTGAGCATGTGCACAGTCTTGGTCTTGCAAAGATGTATAACAAAGTTACAAGATGGTGACCCCCTGTGGCCAACTTTGAAAGCATAAATCATTTGTTTGATGAGGCTTGTGGTGCAGTAAGTTCATGTTTATGTTTAGTATACAAAATACAGCATTTCTAGCCGTGTTCTATTTTAGACTTTACTTCCTCTTTAAGGCAGTGGATAGAATTACAGTGGTTTTGGTATGGTGGTGTGTTTTGACAGCAAATATAATGTAGTGTGTTGACAGAAGTGGATAGAATGATAGTTGGTTTGAGGCAATACATCCTAGAATTTTGGAAGTTGTGGCAGTAAATGGTACAGCAATGGTGTCTTTCTTTTGGAAATGGATAGAATGATAGAGTGCTTTTTGCAGCAGTTAATAGGTTTCTATCTACCATGTTTGTGGCAGTGGATACAATGATTTGAGTTTGAGGCAGTGCTAATTAGACCGCCAGTGAGTTCAAAGCAGGTCATAGAAGAGTCATAGGGGTATATTTATCAAAGAGTGAAGTTAGAGGTCGCCACAGCCCGCTAGAGTGAAATTCCGCCACTCTCCATTCATTTCTATGGGATTTTAAAAGGCGTATTTATCAAAGGATAAACTTTTCACTTTCACCCATTGATAAATACTCTTTAAAAAAAAAATCCCATGATAATGAATGGAGAGAGAGAGAATTTCACTCTTCTGTGGAGATCTCTAACTGCACTCTTTGATAAATACAACCCATGGTGTGTTTGTAGCAATTGATAAAAAAAAATATATATATATTTCCAGCAGTATATGATAGAATGATGGTGTTTTTTGCAGTGGATAGAATGATAAGAGTGTTAGTAGTTTATAACACACTAAAGTGTTTTTGTGTTTTTTTTAAAAATGGTCACTGTTTGGCAATAGCCATTGTGTTATTGATCTGTGACCGTGGTAAATGGAACGGAATGAAGGCCAAGTACTCTTCTTCGGCCCTTAGGGCCTGTATAATCATCTCAGTAACCATAACAAGTATTCCCCATTGATGAATAGCAGCTGGAGGGCAGCAGTGGGGATCTCCCTGAATACTGAATTACACCTGCACTGGTGCTGATACAAAGCTCTCCAATAGCCCATAAGCGTATTCTTCCGATTCCTGGGATTCTTGGCTCTCCTGCTCTGGTCCCAGAGCTCTTATTTCTATCAGGGGCCCTCCAGATCACGAGAACCAGCCTCTATTTTCAGGGCTCTACACAGAGCAGAGGGGACTCAGATTACAGCAGGATAAACTAATTCATGCTCTCTGGGATGCGGACGTGAATAGCTAATTGGCACCGTGTACACCAAACCCAACTTAGCAGCGGGAAACTGCACCTCTCGGCCAGATCATCAGGGCATCAGAGTTACAATTAGGTTTAGGTAAATTAAATTAGGGAATTAAGCTGAGGCCACACAGAGCAGCCGAGTCTGCAGTGAGTCTGTGTCATCCATAATGATGTAGGGTAGAGTATAGAGTAGACAGTAGGGATAGAGTTACATATACAAAGGCAAATGGACTGTATGATCTGCTCCTATCTTCCCTCACATGACATTCTTTTCTCGATATCTGCCCCTTGGTGCTTTTCTCTCTCTCTCTCTCTATATATATATATATATATACAGTATATATATACACACACACATACAGGGGTGTAACTACAGAGTAAGCAGGGGGGCCCAGGAGGAATAGGGGCCCCATGAGGTCCTAGTTCATATACAATTTCAGTAAATATTGGTAAAACTGGTCAACCTGGGAGCCCTGAAAAATAATCTGCTGTGGGGCCCAGTAATTTCTAGTTATGGCACTATATATATATATATATATATATATATATATATAAATCTTGTTCAAAGATCAAGGATGAAAAAGTCCCTAATGTGGGCCGAAACGTCAGATAATGATGTAAGAAATAAACTGTATTTGAAAAAAAGTGGAGTGTGGATCTTTGAACAAGATTTATATACTACTTTTGATCCAGCCCCCAAATCTATCCATAAAAATCCGGATTGGAGTGCGGCTGCTTTGAATTGACTATATATATATATATATAAAAAACAAGGGAAAGTTGTGCTCACCACTAATTTTTAAAACCATTAGGAGGGGGTGCAATGAGGCTGTGACCACAAAATACATATAGTCAACTACAAGAGTCCTCTGCACTCAACCCATTATCAATATATTTAAGACAGAGACATTTTGTGCTACTGCTACTGAAAAATGCCTTACCCTTTAAACAAAACAGGGATTGTTTGTCCATATATTGCAATATATTTAAGCTGGCCAACTACGTCAAAGTCATCCCATATCTGGCCAGTCCTACGCTTAATTTTATCTGATTCATTAAGAATTCTATTGCTTCATTATACATTTTACAAAGGGACTAAGTTTTACCTGCAACTTACTTGCTGCTTTCAAAGTAAAACTCCCAAACTTGGCTGCCCTTTTATTAGACACCAGAGGGATCACCTGACTATAGCTGGGAAGGGTGGGAGCTACAACATGGAGCTGGTCACTGCTCCTGTATAACTATAACAAACAAGGGAAAGTTGTGCTCACCACTAATTTTTAAAACCATTAGGCGGGGGTGCAATGAGGCTGTGACCACAAAATACATATAGTCAAATATTGATAATGGGTTGAGTGCAGAGGACTCTTGTATTTGACTATATATATATATATATATATATATATATATATATATATATATATATATATATATATATAATCAAAGTCTTTGGGGCAGTTTTACTAAAAGGCAATGTGGCCATGGCTACCATCTGCAAGGACAATTTTCTTACAGTCATAGAGGACAATTCGCTAGCGAAAGAGACATCGCTAACGAAGTTTCGCGCCCTATCGCAATAAGAACTTTAGCTCAGTCAACCGATCGTTACTTCGCAAATTCACTGAAGTGCGAATTTTACAGAACGTTACCAGAGTTTCCTTCACCAGCCTAGACCTGGTTCAGGGCCAGAACTAGGGGTAGGCAGAAGAGGCAACTGCCTAGGGCGCGACAATTGGGGGGCGCTGGGCAGCTGCCTGTGCTCTGACTACCCCTAGACCAGACTCACCTGCTAACCAGACGCAACTTGCGCATAAGCGCGTGACATCACAGCGCATGCGACGGGGGAAGTAGGGGTGAGCTGGCCGGCTGGGTTGCCTCTGGATAAGATGAAGCTACATCCTCCTCAATGTCATATCCTTTATGCTGAAGAGAAATAAAAATGATAAAAAACACGTCTTTAAAAGTTGTACGATCAAAAATTTTGGTTTGAACTTTTTTTTAACCATTTGAGGTGCATGTCACATTTGTTTTAGGGTGGGCTTATGTCTAGGGCATTAGAGGATCTCTTTTGTCTTTATTTTGCTTCCTTGGACATTTTTAATAAGTGGCCACTTCAAGCATTTGCACCAACATCTCTAATAAAGACATGTATATATATATATATATATATATATATATATATATATATATATATATATATATATATATATATATATATATATATATATATATATAACCTTTATGTACCTGCCCTATTCAAATCGATTAGTTCTGGTACTAACAAAGCTTCGCTAGGCAGAAGCAAACGTTGGCAAAAATTTCCTATAAAATGCTCACACTGCCGAATTTACTCTAGCGAAACTTCGCAAGCATTCAGCTGCAGAGATGCAACTTTGCATTTTATTGAATTAGCATAGTGGTAGTGAATTTGCGCCTGATGAAGTGGCGCGAAGTGTGGCGAAGTCTTAACAGGCGAAAATTCGCCCTTTAGTGAATTTGGTGTCCAAACTATTTGTTGAGCTGCACGGTCGGTAAGGACCAGCACTTCAGAGCTTTTTGAATTCAAGATAGTGCTGGTCCTTACCAACCATATATATATATATATATACCCATAGACGCGATGATTCTTCCTGCAGAACGACCGATTTTAGGGAAGTCCGACCAATCCTTCAAAATTATCGTGCGGTTAGTGGGATTCGAACGATCGTACATCTTACGATTTTTCGGCCGACATCTGTCAGGAAATTGATCGGCCAAGTCAAAAAATCTTTGTCGGTCCCAGTGCAATCTCTCTATGTTTTCAGGGCCAAGCAGGCAGCTCCCCTTTGTTTTCCTGGCAAATTGGTCTTTTTAGTTGATGGTCAGTTCGTACGATCGTTCCGAGAAGATCGTGGTCTCACGATGAGGATCTGATCTTTTAAAAATCTCAACATCTATGGCCAGCTTTACTGTTGGGAAAATAGGCCGCTCATTTGTCCATTTTTCTCTATATGTAACAACAGATTTAATTTCTTTGCTCTAACCAACTGATGTTCTCTATTCTGCCCTGAAAATACTGCCACCCAATGACCAATTGCCCTGCAAGATTGTGGGAGACAGTAAACAGCAGAGGCACCCCCTAAATCCCTGCAGGACCCCCCTCCATGGAAGTCTGAGCAGCAGTAAAAGAACAAAGGCAAAAAGCCCGTGTCTGCACGATGTAATTCTATCTCCCCTGAACATAATGAGTCAGAGTTTATTGCTTTAACTGCCCATAAATTTAACTGTCAGCTTGCTGACTCCCTGCACAGATTCATTTGGTGAAGGGAAACTGTGGCTAGTATAAAAAAAATACAGTAAAATAAAGTGCATGTGTAATAAATCTGTTTCACTAATAATTGTTATTATTTTCCTACAGTTGTTAAGATATTTCATAATTTGATCCTCAACCTAACATTCTCCTCTGGCTGCAACCAACACACTCACATGCTGTGCGTCACTGACAGATTTCCCCTGCCCTAATGGGCTGAATTTAGTATTTACTGTTGACACTGCATAATTGAGTTGTTTGCAGCAGGAAGCATGTTGAGTTGAGGAAGAAACCTGTTTATAGCTCAGAAAGTCAACTTTTAGAATGTTTAACAATAGCTCATTTTAAGCAGCTTTTTCATTGGCCTCCGTTATTTATTTGGTATGGGTTTTGAATTATTTCACTTGTTCTTGTGACTCTTTCCAGCTTTCAGGGTCCAATGATTGGATCAGAATGGAGGTGATACAGGCGGGCGGATCGTGGGGCCGCATCAACGAACAGATGCGGCCCTGATCCAACTGGATTTTTTACCCTGCCAGATCGGCATTTGGCTAACTTTCGGTCAGATATCGATCGGGGACGCCCGTCGGATGGCCCCACACACAGGCCAATAAGCTGCCGACTCGGGAATGGATAAGGATGCCAATGCCAACTAACAGCACTTAATGAATGTGGCGCTATATTTATGGTGCATATGCAGGACTCTGAGCAAATGGTTTGCACTTATTTATTGCACTTGCACCCTTGTCCTGCACTTTGTAAATTACCCGTTTCCTTGTGTATGTAAGGTGCCAGGCAGGGCCGGATTTACATTGCGGGCGCCCCCAGGCCCACTGCTGTTCGTCGCCCCTGTCCCCTCCCCTTTATTCGTGCAAATTTTCATGGAGATTGTATCTACTGTGCATCACCTGTGTTTTTGAACCAATGTGGGTGTGGTTGGGCAGCATGCCGCCCCCCTAAAATCCTGCCACCCTAGGCCTGGGCCTAGGTGGCCTTTCCACAAATCCGGGCCTGGTGCCAGGCCTGATGTACCTGATATAACCCGGAAAGGGCTTAGTCAGAGAGTGAATCATAAAACTTAGGAGCCACTTGGTTTAGGGACAGAGGAACACACAGGTCATACACATGAAACACATGAAACACATGCAACTGTTGCACCTGGACAGGCTATGGAAATGAGGTGCCATCATGGCATCCCCCGTAATGCTATATGCATGAATCTCACACTCTGCTGCTAAACATTTGGCCTATTTCATGGCCATTCCTTATTTCTATGAGCACAAAGAGGCTAAATAGAAATAGAATATAAAATAATAGCTTATAGTATTTAAAGAAAAGAGACTAGGAGAATAGATGTTGAGTGAGAAGAGGAAGAATAATAGTACTGAGAGTGGGCCCTGCTCTAAGGTTTTTTGGGTGGGCCACTGGTGTCCTACTCCAACATTGCACTCAAGTCTCTCAAGTTAAACTCTCAGACATATCTATAGCCAACTGAAATAATGCAAATAATGAATAATAATATTGTAACAGATATTTATTTAAAAAGCATAAAAAAAGACAGTAAAAAAAGTAAGACTTGGCGTAACAGAGGGAGCGGCCATGCTTCAATGTACATGACATCAATGTGCAGCTGGAATGCATTAAAGACAGAGGGCGAGGTTAATCAGTATCACAGTTCTAAGTAGCCAGGGGCACATATATCAAAGCAGCATGGATACATTCAGAGCTAAATAAGCTTATAGCCCTGATATAATTGCCCCTGGTTTATGCTGAATGGAATGGCAGAGCAGTTAAGACAAAACATAGATCAGGGATAGGAACCCAAAAACAAGTTAGGACTTAGTAATGGAAAAGAGGGGGTTGTCTTCTAAGCAGAGAGCCATTTTGGATTCAGAGCTGCTCGTGAATGGTTAGAGAGACGGCCAATAAGCTTTGTTTCCCTCGAGAGAGCTGTACGATGTACAATAAGCACTGTCTCATTCATGGTCCTTAATGAAAAGACTGCAGCTCCGCTGGTCAACAAGAATAGAGGCAGTAGAAGCTAAACATTATTAGACAAGGCAAAGTTATCTTGAGGTTGACATTCCCTTTAAGGCAAAATGGTTTCATGATCCCTCTTATGGCAGCAGGTGGTCTTGTCCCACAGTTTTCTGGTGTATTTCTTGATGATTCCAAACAGGTTCCTTCGCTAGGGCAAGCCTGGTTCCCTCGATGTGCTTCAATGCCCTAAAAGACAAATAACACGGTTATTGTAATTGGAAATTGTCATGCCCTTTATGTGATGTATACACTCTGTCTCCCCTTAGGCATCATGTTGCTCACAGTGACACCTCTAGAAGATCCTGGGCCACCCTCTCCAGCTCCACCTCCTACAGCACCAAAGCCCTCCAAAGACAATGCCCGGCTCCAGCGGGTTTTACGCAAAGCTGCAAAGAGAAGTGGCCTGCAGCAACCTCCCTCTCAACCTCCTAAATCCTTCCGCTCAACCCTCTCTCCTGTCAACGAAGGGGAACTGGAGAGTCCTGAACCTGTATCGCCATATAAACATCTTCCTTCTCCTCTTAATCTGCCTCCGCGTTTCCAGATTCGTCCAATGACCCACCGGGTGCCATCACCTTACCCAAAGCAACGCAGCTTCACCTTCACGATCACCGAGCAGCAAAGTTTAAACCAGTATCTGACTTCTCCACCTCCTCTTGAAACACCCTCACCCTGCCCTCCAGGATCCAGTACCCCTAATACACCTATTCCGTTCCCAGAGGAGGCCTGCACCCCTGTTTCTTCCACCCCACTTCCTATGACCACCAATGGGGTGCAATTAAAAGAGTCCAGTTACCATGATAGCTGTCTGCATTTCACCCCAAGAATCACTAAGTGCAAATCTCCCTCCATTCCCCAGTCACCAGTAATCTCCAAGCCTGAGAATCTGGTCACAACGACACTCATTCTGCCCGTGACAAAGCAAAAAAGGCCAGGACCTATCGCATTGAAATCCACAGAAGAACTAACCAAGGTGGAGAGTATCAGAGGGGCCACAAATACAGAAAGTGATAAATGTATCTCAGTAAACAAAGAAACAGCCATTGATGGTTGTCACCCAAAAGAAACACCAGCAGAACCCCCCTTAAATAAGGAAGCCTTGGATAAACCAGGTAGTTTCTCTCCAATCTCAAAGACAGTGCTACAGATAGAGCTGCCTTCTATTCAAGTGACCACTGAGAATGAGGAGTCCATCTCTCTGAGCATAGTGGGGAAGGAGGCTTCAAGCCTCACCTCATCTACTGGACCAAGGGAAACAGAAATACCAGGTGCTGTAGATGCTCCCAGAGACTCCTCCTCGGCTGTGGGAGCTACACACAGCCGTACTACTTCTCAAGTAACAGTTTCACTCAAAACTGGCCAAATTGCTCCTGTCAGCTCAGCTTCAGAGCTTCCATTACTCCCAAAAAATAAAGCTGGCTCTGAGGAAATGACCCTCTTGAAAAATCCAGACAGACCAAAGGCACCAAGAAAAAAGCCAGGAGGAGGCTGGGCAAGGCTAGTAAAACACCTAATTGTGGAACCTGAGGAGCCTAAATTCCCCGAACAGCAACAGACAGAGGTGACGAACGAGAAACAAAGTGGGGATGAGGGATCATCCGCAGAGGTAGCTCCACAGAGTCGGGGCTCCCGTGCCAACAAGATGTGGGATGCCCTTTTATATCACATGGCAACGTCCACCAAAGGGCAAGAGAAGCCAGGAACTGAGATTGCACCCCAGTTACCCTTTCTGCGCTCACGTCTGCCTCTCCTTTTGCACCGGCCCAGATTCGATGCCCGCAAGTTAAAGGAGGCAGCCTCCCGGCCTTTACGAAGGGTAACAGCTTTCTTTTGCAGGAGAATAGGAGAAAACAAGCCGCCTGCAGCCACCGCCTTCAACAGAACAGCATCAGGGTGGAGCTTACACAATGAGGCTACAGAAGGGGAGGCAGGGGGAAAGGAAGAAAATGTTGAGGCATGAGAGACTAATAAGGCCATTTATTCCATTATAAATTCCGGCCAAATATGTAACCACTTTAGTCTTATTGTGCCCTTATGTTCATATCCACACACTCTTGTTCAGATAAATATTAAATAAACAATATATTTCCATGCTATAGGTTAATGAGAAACATTACCATTTAACTAATGGTGTAACTACCATGGGGCAAAAGGTGCACCCAGGCCCATTGGGCTATAATTATGCTGCTGCCCTTCACATGCTGCATCGCTAATAATACTGTACTTCCCCTTCATCAACTGCTTCTGTTTGTTTATCTCACCCCTTTCACCACCAATATCCAACTTCATCCTAATGTACAAACCATGTATGTCAGAGGCCCAGATATTACTGAGACAACCCCAAAGTCACAGGTAACCATAGATCCGAAATGAAATGGTCCTCCGCTTGAATGGCATCAATCACATTTAGAAGGGAATGTAATAAAAGTTACGATGTCTAGTCTAGTAACCCATAGCAATCAACTTGAGGTTTGTTTTCAAACAGGTAACCAATTACCTGCTACTATATTTGCAACTCTGTAGGCCATAGAGTCCTGGTAATGTTAGTTGGGTTCCAATACCTAACATCATAACCTACCCCTTCTAATCCAATATGGAAGTACCAGAAGAGCATGAGATGTTGTTTTCGGTGGAAGCCTGTTGTCCAAGTCTGATACCCCTTTAGAGCAGGGTTGTCCAACCTGTGGCTTGGCTGCAGTGTCAGACTGGGTTGCCAGGGGCCCACCAGAAGACCTTACACCTAAAGTCCACTTTCCAAACTATTTTCTTTCTCTCTTCTCTCAACCTCCTTTTTCCTTGCACTAATCTATCCTTCCCAGCTTACTGTCCTCCCCCCCCTTGTACAGAAATGGCCACTGGTATAGACATACAAGAGGTTTCATTCTTACCTGGGCCCATTGGGAGTTTTCCTGGTTCCCTCATGGGCCAGTCAAGACACTGCTTGGCTGATATTGAACAGACTGGACAGTAAAGTCTATTGGGCCACAAGTTGGACCTTCCTTCTCCAAAGCATCTGCTGGTGAATTGGTAGTGGTGTAACTCCCTTCAGAGGATATTGATAGTTGTACATTAGTAACAACTAGAACCACTCCACAGGTCTATTGTGATGTCAGTTTTTTTTTATCTCATTCTCATGTTACTACAGTGTATCATCACATTTCCATTTCTTGTAATAACATTTGGGGTTTTATGTATTGTCCTACCCTTCAAAACTGTTTTGGCTTTGCATAAACATATCTGCTAGAGTTTTGCCCCAAGCTGTAACCCTGTTGTACCTAATAGGATAGAATATTCTAGATACTTTAGATAACCATTGATGGTGACTTTAATATTGCTTGCCTGCGTTCTGCTGCTATAGAACATGTCTAGAATCATTGTCAGGGAAACGTGACTGGACTGTTGTTTGTTGGCAGGAAGGAAGAAGGTACAAATTCCATGATTACCAGGAAATAGGTTTTCCAAGGTTATATTTTCCCCAAATCCTACATCATTCTGCTCAGCATCAACCAAGGTTCAGAGCAGTCATTAGACCCACCCATTATGATTAGTGTCCCTTTAATAGGGATGTTCTTTCAATTTCTAAGACAGATGCTGACAAACAGAGGAAAAGGAACAGAATGTGAAAGTGATGGAATGTTGGACGAGGCAGTATAAAAAAGGGCAGGAGAAGGGACTGATAAAGGGATCCCCTCTTACCTTCTCAAGGATCCTCCATGTAAACCTTCTCGTATTTGCCGTGTCCAGATAGAACAAACTTGTATTTCTTACTAGCGCTCAGATTCTAGGGGATGACAGATGGAGGGGAAGGTCAGAGTCAGGGTACAACTGGGATGTGTAAGTGAAGTAATGCACTTCCTGAGGACTTAAGCCTTGCTGTGGTATCCAGCTACATGTCTTTAATAAAGTGCTAACACGACTCAAAACTCTAAAATTTGCCTATGTCTATGTGTGTATTTTGATAACTGATGAAGACTTTGTTTAGGGTAATGGCACAAGGCTGGAAGGAAGGGGTAGGAAGAAGAGTCATGCGTCTTTGCCCAACTAGGGGTCGGCTGGGGATGCCATGCTGGATAGGGGCAGGTACTGGGCAAGATACTGGGCCAAGTATTATTGTCATGGGCACCAGTAATACTAAACCCTGTACTTATAGCCTGTCTATGACAAACTTTAAGTACAGGGTCTACCAAAATCATGGTAACAATAGTAGTGGGCTCACTACTCACCTTCCCACTTTGCTCCGATTTGCTACTCTGCTCCCAAAGATTTTTCTTACTCAGCACATCCCCGGGTCTCACCTCCTGTAGAGAGAGAGGAACAAGCAGCTGAGGCATGTGCCCTCACTCACACTCACACTCATACACTTAAAATTACACACAAGGAGCCTTACCGTTGGCTTACAAGGTGACTGAGCACCGTCTGCTTCTGATTTCTCTTTGCCCCACTGACTAATCATTTCTGTCACACCGATGGCGATTCCTTCTGTATCCTGTATTAGCAATAATATAGATATCAGTCCACTGAATACATGATATACTAATCCATATCAAATCCATATACTAATCTATTTTTTTCTGCAGTATAACAAACTACAAGCATAGCCAGGGTCAGAAATAAGCAAGAGGTACATGTTGGAGACAAGGTGGCTGATGTAGAAAACATGGTTACACAAAGGCCTGATAAAAGCTGCCAACTCGGATTTTCCAGACTAAAGCTGGCCATACACGGGCCGATAAAAGCTACTGACAGTCTGAGTATTATGGGGCCCTCCAACGGGCTTCCCCAATTGGTCATCGGTCAGATGTCGAAACGGGCATCCTGTTGGATTGCGGCCGCATCTATGCGTTGATGCGGTCCCGCAATCCTTCGTTATGATCTAATCATGGGCCCTAGGGCCCTCGATCGGATCAGCCGGATAAGGTGGGCATATTGGGGATAAATCCACTCGTTTGGTGACATCGCCCAAATGAGTGGATCTCTCAGTGTATGGCCACCTTAAGTTGCCAGCATATTGGTTTGTGTATGAGGTCCACAGGCAGGCCAGCCTGACGGATATCTGGACAAAAATTGCCCAGATGTCTATCAGGCAGGCTTGATTTTCCCGTTCCAGGCACATTGATGTAGATCCCTCCACTTGCTCTGATTGTTGGCCTGGGGATCAGCCCAGTTTGGCCCAGTTTATGGGTAGCCAAATTGGGTCCAGATCTTGCAGTGTATGGCCAGCTTAACATGTGTATGAACTTGCACTTTTATTTGCACTTTTTAAACTGCTGATTGGTTGCTAACGGTAACTGCACTAGTGCAATTTAGCATTTCTATTAATTATTTACCAACAAAGCACCTACACCACCATCTGTTATAAATTAAAGGGGTTGTTCGCCTTAAAAGTTAAAGTTTGGCATGATGAAAAGAGCAGTATTCTGAGACAAGTTGCAATGGCTTTTAATGTTTTAGTATTTGTGGTTTTTGAGTTATTTAGCTTTTTATTCAGCGGCTCTCCAGTTTGCAATTTCAGCAATTTGGGTCCAAATTACCCTAGCAACCATCCATTGATTTGAGACTGGAAATAACAATACATTTGTAGCTTAAAGAGCATTTGTTTTTTTTTAGTTGGGGTTTTAGTTGGACTCCCCATTTGAAAGCTGGAAAAAGTCAGAAGAAGAAGGCAAATAATTATAAAATAAATTATGAAGACTAATTGAAAAGTTGCTTAGAATTGGCCATTCTATAAAATGGTGAACCACCCCTTGAACATTACATTTAAACCAATATTAAAAGCTGTTACAACATTTACAAACACAAAGCATCAATGACTCAATATATTTGGGCAAGAGCCTAGAGGGCGCAAATGACCCATCCATTGGGCATTTGCACTCATGGGATTTCAGTGCAGCCTGCACATTGCAGATAATATCATTATTACATTCCAAAACCTTCGAGTAATATTGAAAGTCAACACTGTTCTTCTTGTAGATATTGTAGAACATTACCTTGCAGGGTGATGTTTTGGATGCCATGGTCACATCTCCAGCCTCCCAGCGGTTCTTCTTGACTGCAACTTCTGTGGGGCTCAGAAGTTCTAAAGACGGTGTCCGAGTCAGTTTGGGCTGCTTACCGGATGTCTGCGAATAAGGACAACAATGGCTATAATTTAAACAGAAGTGTCCTTCCCTCCATCTACACAAGTATATTAGGGGCAACAGAATGAACGTAAGAACTGTGACACTGGCAATTGACGTTGGTTGTCCGTAAGTGACTCTACTGGAAAAACAAAGTCACTCGGCTGGCTATAGAGAAAAAGAGAGCCTTAGTAAATTGCCAAGTTACAAGCATAACAATGGCAGCCGGAGATGAAACAGTGGTTCACTTGATTGGGGTAAATTACTCAGCCCTGTTCGCAAGGACAATGGGAGTGGTTTCGTTGGCGAGGGAGATGGCAAAATACATGATCAAAGCTCAGCAGCTTATTTGGCAGTGAAATAATTGGCACAGCCTCCAGAGCACAGTTTAAGGACCTTGGGAGATGGTAATCATTTGCCCGTAGCAACCAATGTTGCTGTCATTTTATAACTTGTAGGAGATTAAAATGAATAGTTCATTGGCTGCAACTGTCAACCACACTGGTGCAATTTAGCACCTATATTAGTGAATCAGCCCCCTTGTTTCTTAAGGCTAAATGGCCCCATTTACTGGGGAGAAGGCAAAGCCTCTGGTCATTTGTCAGTGAAGCGTGAACAGTGTAGTTAGTAACAGTCAGTTGGCTAAACAGCAGGGGTTCTTAGTTCCCCCCACTACACAGCCTAGTTATTCAGTAGCAAGCCATCTGTCTTGGGCTGATAGAGAGTGATGGTGCCAACTGCCATTGAAAGGGAGATAGCTTAATTGGCGATTGACTACAAAATGTAAATCGCTTGGCTGGCCACAAAGTAACTGGATGGGGTTTTGTAGCTGCTGGTTGGAGGCCTATAAAGGCATAATAATATACTGCCATTGACTCAATGAGTGGGAAGAAATCAGCAGGCAAAGCCGACAAGGAAGACTGACTATGGAAGTACTTAGTTTGAATCACTTGGCACTTGTGTAGTTATCAGTTGTGTGAACAGTTGTGAGACGGAGTGGGTAAGATGGCAATGGAGTTGGAATTGCTCAGTCTGGTAGGGCCTTACGTCACTAATTAGTCACTTGGTGACCTGGCTAGAGTTGCCTAAATACAGATTTGGGTAGCGGGGGACTTAACCAAATGGCAAGTGGTTAGGGACAATATTTGAGCATGTGAGAGCCATAACAATTGTGCAGAGTAGTGGCTCTCTGTGCCTAGAAATGTTAAGAGCAGCTCTATTTACAGCCAGCAGTTCTGGGTATCATATAATACTGACCTCTATGGCGTGCGTGTATTGTTCCAGACGATCGTCAATCTTGCTTATTGGAAGAAGGGGTTCGCTCTTCTTTATGCTGTTGCTGAAGGACAGTGTGAGAGGGGCAGCATAAGGCATTGGCAATAGAATGAAAATTGCTCAAAGGATGAAAAGGCAGTAAGATAAAAAGGTGGTTTATTCCAACAGATCACCTAACGCGTTTCGGGAGTAACTCCCTTAATCATAGGCTTCAATAGAACGAAAGCCCAGGCAAAATAACGAGAGGCAGACAATGGACACACAAAGAAAGTGAAGGGATGAAATAGCTGGAAAGACAAAAGGAGTTGACAAGTGACTGACAAGTGAGTCAGTAAATCAACTCAGTGGGAAGAATGGAAAAAATTCCCAGACAGACATAACCGGATGGTCAGCATTGGCCTGATCAAATCTGGGCTTGTTTGGCCAGTCTAATGTCCACTGTGTCACTCACCTCTTCTGGATGGAACGGTTCAGGCACTCTGTCCTTTCAGTTATCTGTCAGGCACAGGAGAAAGAGCACCATGATTAGACAAAGAGAGAGATAAAGGGCAAACAGACTTAAAAAACACAACTGCGAGTGACTACAATGCATTCAGAAACGTACTTGAGTCCATACACTTTCAACTTGCAGGAAAATTCTGGTTTTATTGTCAGCAGCCTGGACTTGCCATTAGTTCCTGGATTCCCTTTAGGGCAGAGACACACATGGAGATTTGGGGAGATTAGTGGCACGGCGACATATCGCCTCTTGTTCGGGCGACTAATCTCCCCAAACTGCTTTCCCACCGGCTAGAATCTAAATAGCTGGCTGGATGGCACTCGTTGCGCTTCGTTTTCCAAAGTCGTCCGAAGTTACTTCTTAACTTTGGAAAACAAAGTGCTCCGAGTGCTATTCCACCGGCGATTTAGATTATAGCCGGGCAAGAAGGTATTGCGGGGAGATTAGTCGCCCAAACAAGAGGCGATTTGTTGCTGGGCGACTAATCTCCCTGAATCTCCACGTGTGCCCCTGCCCTTAATAACACTATCCAACCAAAATGTTACATGAAAAAATAATGTGCTGCAACTGATGCCACGGATACTGAATGTATTAGTGGTAGATGCAACAATTACACTGGAAGTCTGGGGAACTAAACACTGAGCTGAAGGTAAAATAACATGGTGATTTGTGTCTGAATGTTGCACTTTGCACACTGAACTCCATTGTGGAAAGAAAGAGGAAAGGGGAAACAAACTGCAGAGGGAGGAGAGAGACATAAATAAGAGCCGACAAACAGAAGAAAGGAAGCAGAGAAACCCTAATTAGTATTCCTCGAATCGCCTCTCATTCCTGGAAATACCATAAGACCTCATTCTATTCAAGGCTCTGATCTTTTATCCTCTCGGGGCTTCCCATTATCGGGGAATTGAAACCAAATGAGGCATTATCTTTGTTACTCCAAGTACCATGCGCTACATGGCACCCTGAGTGGGGCGACACAATTCCTTTCCCCCCAGATACTGGAATCCAACGCTTGAATCAAAATTAAAAATATATTAGGATCTAAAACGTCAATGCTGTGAAGCAGAATTATGTTACAGGCAGAGATTTTGTGCCAAAAATGCACATGTAGGGACAGTTTCCATTAATATAATTGACAGAAGGCACAGGGGGTGGGGTGACGGGCGTTTCTCCACCGTCTGAATAAACCTTTTATTACAAATACACATATGGCATTTTTATTTGACGGACAAAGGGTGAACTTTTTGTGACTCACCCTGTGTGATATTAGTGACATGGAGAAGGAGAGGCCATTCTTAGGATATGGTTCTGATCAGAATAGGAAGCCAGGAAGAGAGAGATTTTTGGGGTAATAACAAGCACAATGTTTCCAGCAGGTCTTGTAACCCATGGCAACAAACCATGCATTGGCCTGTAGTTTGAAAGCAGTAATCATTTTTTTTAAAAAAAGAAAAGCCTTATATCTATCTATTATATTTGCCAGAACAACCACTATCGCAAAGGTTCCCAGCAGTGTTTCATATAAAGTTGGTTTAGTGGTCCTTTAAAAAGGTTGGTTGGTGCAACACTAATGTAAAAACAGTGGAAGAGCCTTAACAACTGACTCAGAACCAAATCCAGACTGGTGACCCTGCCCAAATCTCAAATTTGAACATAGGGAGGGAAAGGATGAGCAAGTAAGCGAAGGCACGAGGGTGCAGTGAAACCAAGGGCTCACCTTTACAGTTGTTGTGATGGTTCCTTCACTCTCTCCGTCACTGCTCACTGAGAGTCTACGATCCGTTTCCACGTCTGCCTCCCACTTCTCCCTGGGTGTCTCTGAATGGTCCTGAATCTGATCAGTCCATAAAAAGATGGGGGATCAGTACCATAAATGTAGCAGTACAAAGTCCATTCACCCAACAATACAAGACAGCAATGGTGGCCTCATCCTGTATAAATCATATGTATTAGAAGATGGAGACCAAATTACCTGCCAACTCCAATGATTTGTCCAACGATTTGGTTTTGGACAAATTGTATGTGGCAGCTAGTGATGTGGTGAGTGGCCTAATTTTTTGAAATTGCCAGATATGGCAGATTGGCAGTTATGATGTGGCTTAAGGTGGCCATAGAAGTAGAGATCTGCTCGTTTGGCGATGGGTGGCCATAGATGTAGAAATCCGCTGGTATGTTGATGTCACCAAACGAGTGGATCTCGCTCCGATATGCCACATTGAGGTGGGCTGATCTGATCTTGGGCCCTACGATCGGATCATAATGGATCCAATACGGGCAGTCGGATCACGGGAACACATAGACGCATGGATGTGGCTGCGATCCGATGGGATTTTTTAACCTGCCCGATCAAGATCGGGCCGACTTTCGGCCAGATATCGATCAGGGAAGCCCGTCAGATGGCCCCACACATGGGCCAATAAGCTGCCGACTCGGCCTGTCGGCAGATTTTAATGGCCCGTATATGGAGCCTTCCAGGCAATGGCCCATGGGGAGATGTCCAGCTTTTGGCTGCCCTCCTGCTGAGCTGAAAATCTACACAGCAGCCCATCCAATGGTTTTGATGGTGCTGGTGCAAATCAGGTGATAATGCTCGGACCACAAGTCTACTAGCAGGGTTGTGGCAATTACCATACAAGACAAGGGAGGTGCACCCACCGGAAATCACCCCAAGTGCCAGTGTCCATAAAGCCATTCAAATGAAGAAGTCCCAGCGGTGGCGCTTAACTTACCTCCTGTCTAGAGGAATAATAACCAGTTTCTTCCACATTGTCATGGGTCTCTTCTGGAACCTCTGGGCTTGTAGGCTCATCCTCCAACTTCTCTTCATCTAGGTGTGACTCTGAATTACTAGGGAAAAATACAGGATCTTGATTACGTACATTCAGGTAATGAACACATGAAAAATAAGGCAACATCCCTGATCAAACCATAAAAGGCCCACTTTCTGCTCAGTCCAGCTACTTTTGGGTCCACCACTCTGGACTGTCCTACTTCAGTAGGGACAACTGGACGGTATGCACCTGTTTAATAAACTCCACCCTTTAGTCTGTGATTATTTTACCCCTGCAGCATAAACAAGCATACTAACATTAGCCTTTCTTGCAAATATTTATTTAAACCACCCCGCTTATGGGGTGACACTATGTGTGTGTGTGTTAGCAAGTATAATGATTGGCTCAATAACTCCCTGTTTGCAGGCTTTGTTTTTTAAAGGATTTTTATGGTGTAGTTTTATTACTAAATTACTCTGTTTATACTGCAAATAATTCACTCTACCATGTAAAATGTAATTTCTAACCCAACAAGTATATTTTCTTTTAGTTGTAATATTGGTGTGTAGGTGCCTGGTCATGTGATTTCAGAAAGAGCCAGCACTTTAGGATGGAACTGCTTTCTGGCAGGTTGTTGTTTCTCCTACTCAATGTAACTGAATGTGTCGCAGTGGGACCTGGATTTTACTATTGAGTGCTGTTCTTAGATCTACCAGGCAGCTGTTATCTTGTGTTAGGGAGCTGTTATCTGGTTACCTTCCCATTGTTCTGTTGTTAGGCTGCTGGGGGGTTGAAGGGAGGGGGGTGATATCACTATAACTTGCAGCACAGCAGTAAAGAGTGACTGAAGTTTATCAGAGCACGAGTCTCATGACTGGGGGCAGCTGGGAAACAGACAATATGTCTAGCCCTATGTCAGATTTCAAAATTGAATATAACAAAATCTGTTTGCTGAAATGGATTTCAGTGCAGAATTCTGCTGGAGCAGCACTATTAACTGATGCGTTCATTTTTTCCCATGACAGTATCCCTTTAACTAAAACAGGCCATACATGTAAAGATCTGTTCATTTGACAGATCTTTACAGAGGGACTGAAGTTTATCAGAGCACAAGTCACATGACTGGGGGCACCTGGGAAAGTGACAATATGTCTAGCCTCATGTCAGATTTCAAAATTAAATATTAAAAAAGCATGTTGCTCTTTTGAAACAAGGACTTCAATGCAAAAGTCAGCTGGAGCAGCACTATTATCTAGTGCATTTTGGGGGAAAAAAACATGTTTTCCCATGACAGTATCCCTTTAAATGTAAAATGAAGAGATCCCCTCTGCTCAACATTACTGAGCAGCTGATACCTTTGTTCCTGTTAAACTTGTTAACGTCTCCTATATACAGTATATACATAATATACCTATTTCATATCATCAGGATAATGGGTGTTAAAAACTGTAGGAGGTAGGAACTGCCAGTTTATGATAGTTGACATTGTAATGAAAAATATCATTTAATGACCATGTTTCCTTGAGTTCCTCTTTGAAATTCTAACGCCTGAAAGCCCCACTTTGCCTTTACAAGTTTCTTCTTTCTCCCAGAAAAAAACAATGTTTTTTTTTTTTTTAAATAATGGGATTAGAAATAAAGACAATAGTGTTTGCAAAAGGTCTAGTAACCCATAGCGACCAATCAGATGTTTACTTTCCAACGTAAGACCAGTAAATGCTAATGCTGACTGTCCGCTATAGTTTACTTGAACTGGAACAGGCTTTGCAGCTGTTATTCCAGACTTTCTGACAATTCATTTCAATGTGAGTCGACGGCTGCGCTGAATCCTATGCAGATATGCTATAAATTAGTTATCAGCCATCTGGAAAGTGGATTTTATATACTGTATATTATTCCTGTAGTTGCCGCTCCCAGGCCGGTGAATCCCCAGCTGCTTTGACCAACTGCAAAGATGAAGCAGCTGGCTGGCTAAGAATCCTGGGAGGAGTAGTTTAACAACAGCTGAGGTCCCACTGGCTGCAGACTGACATGGACTGAATTATTCAACAACGGCAATTGCGTGTCTGCTGTTTGCTTGCCGGCCACCGGCCAACTCTAAACATCTGTTTTAAAGGAACAGTAACACTAAAAGTGTTTTATAGTAAATAAAATGGAATGTACTGTTGCCCTGCACTGGTAAAACTGATGTGATTGCTTCAGAAACACTACTATAGTTCATATAAACAAGCTGCTGTGTAGCAATGGCGGAAATTTAAAAAAGGCACAGGATAAATAATGGATAACAGATAACACCATTATGTTCTACAGAGCTTATCTGCTGTGTAACCTGAGCCTTTTCTCCTTTGAATGGCTGCCCCCATGGCTACACAGCAGCTTATTTATATAAACTATAGTAGTACCTATCTGTTATCTACTGTGTATCCTGTGCTTGAATGGCTGCCCCCATGGCTACACAGCAGCTTGTTTATATAAACTATAGTAGTACTTATCTGTTATCTACTGTGTATCCTGTGCTTGAATGGCTGCCCCCATGGCTACACAGCAGCTTGTTTATATAAACTATAGTAGTACTTATCTGTTATCTACTGTGTATCCTGTGCTTGAATGGCTGCCCCCATGGCTACACAGCAGTTTGTTTATATAAACTATAGTAGTACTTATCTGTTATCTACTGTGTATCCTGTGCTTGAATGGCTTCCCCCATGGCTACACAGCAGCTTCTTTATATAAACTATAGTAGTACTTATCTGTTATCTACTGTGTATCCTGTGCTTGAATGGCTGCCCCCATGGCTACACAGCAGCTTGTTTATATAAACTATAGTAGTACTTATCTGTTGTCTACTGTGTATCCTGTGCTTGAATGGCTGCCCCCATGGCTACACAGCATCTTGTTTATATAAACTATAGTAGTACTTATCTGTTATCTACTGTGTGTCCTGTGTTTGAATGGCTGCCCCCATGGCTACACAGCAGCTTGTTTATATAAACTATAGTAGTGTTTCTGAAGCAAACACATCAGTTTTACTAGTGCAGGGCAACACTGGATTATATTTTTATTCCTTTAAAACACTTTAATTTTTTGATGTTACTGTTCCTTTAAGGAAAGGCAAGAAATCATGGAATGGATTGTGACTCCTGAGCTCATGAGGAGAATGTGTCCTGATCAGGGTTGCCAGGCTGGCGGGTTTCCAGCCAAATTGGGCTACTAATCTAAAGCCCAGGCTAGTACAAACTAGCCAAGGTACAGATTTGGGCTACTTTTTTTGCCTTTGGCTGGTTTGTACTTTGGACACCAGCCAAAGTTTTTTCTTGCCATAATGTGCCAAGCCTGCGTCTCCCAGTGCATGTTGGGTAATGTAGTTTTTGTTTAACAATTTGGCTACTGCCAAGTTTAATGTACCGTAAGTTTACAATACCCAGAAGTGAGGAGTTACCAGATTTTGGGCTCTGTACCCCAGTCTCCCGTCCCTCTTAAGCATTCTCACATTTCCCAGTGACTTTCCTCAATTTCAGACAATTTTGGGGCAAATATCTGCTGGCTACCAAAATATCTAGAAGTTGACCTGTTTTACTAATATTTATTGAAATTGTATTTGTATTAGGCCTTATGGGACCCCTATACCTCCTGGGCCCCCCTGGTGAAGGGCAAATCAGTCGCATTTTGCTTCATGGAAAAATTAGCAAATCGGTGAATATTTGAAAAAGGTGTATTTTCACATTCATTAATTTTTTTAGACTTTTTTTTCACTGCACATGTGCTATTTGTGGGCTACTGTTGAAGTGCATCTTGGCTAGTTTTGGGCTGGTTTTGTAGCCGACTTTGGCTGGTTTTGAAAATTAGACCTGGCAACCCTGGTCCTGATCTTCCCACTGGGCATCTGGAGGTGATTAGATACAAAGCCGCACCTTGTTGCCCACTGGTGGCTGGAGACAGACTGCTCGTCTTGCTTGCAGGGCTCAGGGTCACAGTTGCAGGGGTCGTCACTCAGCTGCGAGGAGGAGAGATGGAGAGATAGTGAGTCACTTCTAGAGCTTTGTCATTTCTCAGAGGTGCCAAATTCTGTGAGATTAGAGTTCTGAGCTTTTGGCCCTGCATATGAAATTCCAGGCTCAGCTCAAGCACTAGAGGCTTATGGGATCTGCTCTCTGGTCTGTGTCATTTAGAGAGGTACAGCTTGTACCCATTAGCTGATATTTGTTTATATAAACTATAGTAGTACTTATCTGTTATCTACTGTGTATCCTGTGCTTGAATGGCTGCCCCCATGGCTACACAACAGCTTGTTTATATAAACTATAGTAGTACTTATCTGTTATCTACTGTGTATCCTGTGTTTGAATGGCTGCCCCTATGGCTACACAGCAGCTTGTTTATATAAACTATAGTAGTACTTATCTGTTATCTACTGTGTATCCTGTGCTTGAATGGCTGCCCCCATGGTTACACAGCAGCTTGTTTATATAAACTATAGTATTACTTATCTGTTATCTATTGTGTATCCTTTCATTGAATGGCTGCCCCCATGGCTACACAGCAGCTTGTTTATATAAACTATAGTAGTACTTATCTGTTATCTACTGTGTATCCTGTGCTTGAATGGCTGCCCCCATGGCTACACAGCAGCTTGTTTATATAAACTATAGTATTACTTATCTGTTATCTATTGTGTATCCTTTGCTTGAATGGCTGCCCCCATGGCTACACAGCAGCTTGTTTATATAAACTATAGTAGTACTTATCTGTTATCTACTGTGTATTCTGTGCTTGAATGGCTGCCCCCATGGCTACACAGCAGCTTGTTTATATAAACTATAGTATTACTTATCTGTTATCTATTGTGTATCCTTTGCTTGAATGGCTGCCCCCATGGCTACACAGCAGCTTGTTTATATAAACTATAGTAGTACTTATCTGTTATCTACTGTGTATTCTGTGCTTGAATGGCTGCCCCCATGGCTACACAGCAGCTTGTTTATATAAACGATAGTAGTACTTATCTGTTATCTACTGTGTATCCTGTGCTTGAATGGCTGCCCCCATGGCTACACAGCAACTTGTTTATATAAACTATAGTAGTACTTATCTGTTATCTACTGTGTATTCTGTGCTTGAATGGCTGCCCCCATGGCTACACAGCAGCTTGTTTATATAAACGATAGTAGTACTTATCTGTTATCTACTGTGTATCCTGTGCTTGAATGGCTGCCCCCATGGCTACACAGCAACTTGTTTATATAAACTATAGTAGTACTTATCTGTTATCTACTGTGTATCCTGTGTTTGAATGGCTGCCCCCATGGCTACACAGCAGTTTGTTTATATAAACTATAGTAGTACTTATCTGTTATCTACTGTGTATCCTGTGCTTGAATGGCTGCCCCCATGGCTACACAGCAGCTTGTTTATATAAACTATAGTAGTACTTATCTGTTATCTACTGTGTATCCTGTGCTTGAATGGCTGTCCCCATGGCTACACAGCAAAGAACCCTAACAACCATGCATTGATTTAAACAAGAGACTGGAATATTAATAGGAGATGGACTGACTAGAAAAATGAGTTTAAAAAAGTAGCAGTAACAATATATTAGTAGCCTTACAGAGCATTCGATCTTTAGATGGGTCAGTGACTCCCTTTTGAAAGCAGGGAAGAAGGAAAATATTTAAAAAACAACAAAAAAGAAAAAATGAAGGCCAATTGAAAAGTTGCTTAGAATTAGCCATTCTATACTAAAAATTCTCTTAAGGGTGAACCACCCCTTTAATGCCGCTACCCTGAATCCTTTTAAACATATTCCCCGTAGAACTATTCTCTAAACAGAGCCCCGGTGTTGTAGCTTTTGGAGACAAGCGCCCGATGCACAACGAGCGATGAAACTGTGGAATGAATATCCTGGAAGAGTTAAACCGACAGATAGTGTTTGTTCGTTTGCCATGAATATACATGAGCCAATGAATATACATGGTGTATTGGATGAGATCATGTGCCATTCATGTGCAATCACATTGCCTAGACCAAACCAGAGGCCTCTAGAATAAATAGTATCTCTCTGTGCCAGTGTAGAAATATGTATTATATAATAACATGGTGCAATAATCCATAGCAACCAACTGGCAATTAGAGTACCTGTAATTATCTGATTGGTTGCTCAACCATGAGCCTGATGTTTACCCAAATGATAGACATTCTTTAAACCTTCATATACCTCTGTCGCTTCATAACGGGATGTGCCTTCATCCTCCTCGTCTTCCTCTCTTGATATTGGTGCTTCCTCACTCTCCTCTTCTCCAACTTTTGGGGAAACACTTCCCAACTCTTCCGCTGCCCTGGCTTCACCGGTCTCCGCAGTGGCCTGGAATGCTCCCTGCAGTTTCTTCTGCTCCTGCCGTTGGGACCAGTCACTAAATCCTTCATCTTCCTCACATTCCATGGGACCCCGAGGCTTTAACCCCACACTGCAAAAGAAGAATTGAGCTGGTAGAATCTCTATTGAAAAGAACAAATAGAATATGGCCCTGGGAATTGTTGCCATTGGTCCATTACCTACCAATCAGTTATTTATAGGGATGCACCGAATCCACTATTTTGGTATTTGCCTGAATCTTTCGCGACGGATTCGGCCCAAATTGTGAAATATTCGGGCAAATACCGATCCGAATATGAATCCTAATTTGCATATGCAAATTAGGCATGGGAAAGGGAAAAACATAATTTTTACTTCCTTGTTATGTGACAAAAAGTCAAGCGATTTCCCTCCCCGCCCCTAATTTGCATATGCAAATTAGGATTTGGATTCGGTTCCGTTGGGTGGAAGGATTTGGCCGAATCCTGCTGAAAAATGCCTAATCCTGTCCGAATCAAATGTGCATCCCTAGTTATTTACATTGATATCCATTGATATCAATGACCATGATCCATGGATAGCCATGCAATCTGAACCAAAAATGATTTCCCCAATTTAATACACCCATTCACAATGGATATTACCAGATAGGGGGCTGACGTTTTCAGAACACTAAGGGCAGATATGGTCTATATCTATAAAAATATACTGTATAATTAAATATAAATACATATATATAATTTGATAAGGCCATGTGCACACACTACAGAAGTGTAATGAGCCCTGGTGCCAACAGAATATTATATAGACAAAATTGAAAGAATGCTGTTGCACACTGGGACTTTTAAATAGAAAAAAATCTTTTATTGTATGATCGACGTTTCGGCCAACACCTTTATCAAGATATATATATATATATATATATATATATATATATATATATATATATATATATAGTGGTGGGTAACAGACACCATGGAGATGAGTAACGGCCTCTAAATAAATAAATAAAAAGGCTAATAAAGGAAGAGTTCAAGGAGCAAGAGATACTAGAATTGTACTGTGATTAGAAACCACTCTTACCAGTCATCAGCCTGGGTGCAGGTTCCGTCTGTCACGCTCTCTCCTGTATCTCCATCCTCACTCTCATCCTGTTGCTGTCTCTCCCGTTCCCTCCTGCGACGCTCTCGGGCTGCCTCCTCCTCATCGTCCACACTCCACTGGGTGGTTAGTCTGCAAAGACAAGGTGGAGTATATATTATGGATTTGCAATGTGCCCCAGTTAAGTTTTACTAGGCTCTCATTACAGGGGGCCCTACCTTTCCTAAATATACTTATGGATAAACATCTCAGCTACCAGAATTGAAGAGTTAAACTTGTGACTCTAAAACCTGGGCCAGAGTTTACCTATGTAGGCTTGCTGCCAGCCTGAGCAGGATGAGAGCTCTTGTACAACAAACCATTGTAACTCTCATTATAGTCTTCAACAAGGAACAAAGGAAGCAGGGAACTTACACCCACTTAGTTGCTAACCAACCCCCATATAAACTGTAGCCTGAACGTGTAAATAGACACTGCTTGACGAAAATGATAAAGGAAATAAAAGCAGCACAAAATCTTTTCACTCTGTACTCATAATGTAACCACTGTTACTATAGGCACCATCTCTCCCTACTATACCTGCTATCCCACAGTCACACTCCCTTCCCAGAGACTATTATCCACTGTTACTATAGACACCATCTCTCCCTACTATACCTGCTATCCCACAGTCACACTCCCTTCCCAGAGACTATTATCCACTGTTACTATAGGCACCATCTCTCCCTACTATACCTGCTATCCCACAGTCACATTCCCTTCCCAGAGACTATTATCCACTGTTACTATAGGCACCATCTCTCCCTACTATACCTGCTATCCCACAGTCACACTCCCTTCCCAGAGACTATTATCCCACTGTTACTATAGGCACCATCTCTCCCTACTATACCTGCTATCCCACAGTCACACTCCCTTCCCAGAGACTATTATCCCACTGTTACTATAGATACCATCTCTCCCTACTATACCTGCTATCCCACAGTCACACTCCCTTCCCAGAGACTATTATCCACTGTTACTATAGACACCATCTCTCCCTACTATACCTGAAATCCCACAGTCACACTCCCTTCCCAGAGACTATTATCCACTGTTACTATAGGCACCATCTCTCCCTACTATACCTGCTATCCCACAGTCACACTCCCTTCCCAGAGACTATTATCCACTGTTACTATAGGCACCATCTCTCCCTACTATACCTGCTATCCCACAGTCACACTCCCTTCCCAGAGACTATTATCCACTGTTACTATAGGCACCATCTCTCCCTACTATACCTGCTATCCCACAGTCACACTCCCTTCCCAGAGACTATTATCCACTGTTACTATAGGCACCATCTCTCCCTACTATACCTGCTATCCCACAGTCACACTCCCTTCCAGAGACTATTATCCACTGTTACTATAGGCACCATCTCTCCCTACTATACCTGCTATCCCACAGTCACACTCCCTTCCCAGAGACTATTATCCACTGTTACTATAGACACCATCTCTCCCTACTATACCTGCTATCCCACAGTCGCACTCCCTTCCCAGAGACTATTATCCCACTGCTACTATAGCACCCCCTCGCATAACTATACCTACTATATTTATTGTATATTACCATTTAGGCTTCAAAAATGTAGGACTGGACCATCATGGTAATGACATGAGGTTAGACAACATCTCTGCATACATAACTGGCCATAGACCCCAAAATGTCCTTAATCTTTGATCTTTGCCCCATCCAATACACCCAAGGTGGGTGTGAGAGTAGTAGCAGCAACAGGAGTAATAGTGATGTTATCTGTCCCCTGTACAGCCTGTTCCATCCCAGGAATGTGTAACCTTTGGCACAAACACATGCGGGTTCTCACGTGTTTGTATCCTGCTGGCCTTTAACCTTCCCATCAGATTTTTAGAGCACTGCCCCCACCCTTTACTATCCTATGGTTGCTCTGCACAAGACACAATTAGCACACAGGTCAGTTATTCCATAACCGGATGCAGTGCAACATCTTGAGACCTCAGTTGCACAAGAATCCTCGGCCCATTGAAGTTGCTCAAGCTTCATATATTTCAACGATGACAACATAATAAAGTGTGTATTTCTGCTTCTGGCGCTGGACATCTGGAATTGCACGTTACTACTAGCTGTTTGGATCAATGTTGTCACATTAAAGGGGAGGCAAACACAAAAATAAAATTTGTGCCTATTGAAGCCGAGCTAACCTGGAGGACAGTGGAGGTCGAGGGTTGGAGTAAGTAAATGGGCCTCATATTTTAAGACTGTAGTTGTAGGGTTTCAAGGCCTCTCACTTTCAAACCCCACATTCAGAAACCACTGATTCCAAAAATATGTTTGCTTCATCTCATCTCATTGCTGATTGGCCACAATATATAATAATAGCCTTTTTTGTGGATTTATTAGTTGTAGTTCAGCCACAGCTGTACGGCTGCCCCTTCAGAACCAGGATCTTCTGTCAAGATAAGGATAATGGCTTTGCTTCCATAAACATCTCTAGATTTCTGGGATCAATTTCCTCAAGCAATTTCAAATAAAGGGCCTGGAAAATGTCCGATTAGTGATGTAAGTATCAGAGCCAGATATGGTCCAGCACAGAAGACAGCCCTCCAACAAAATAATTATTTGGGCCCCTCTACATTGTCTACATCAGATAGGGCTTGGGCAGGCTGATGGGAGGATTCGGACACCAGATGGCTGATATTTTACTGATCCAACGGGTAAAAATGTAATGGTGCTAGTGTAACCAATGCCTTTTCTTGGAAAATGTATCAACCATAGGTGTAACTGCAGCAAAGTAGTCCAACCAGTGACCATCAGAATGAGAATGATCCATGGTTAGATCAATGCTGGCCACTCATTTACCAAATCCAACCTATCAACCTAATTTTGGTTATAAATACAAGTTGGCCATGTACATAGCCAAACCTACTGATTGCTTGGGTAAGTATATGGTTGGATCAACAGATTTTGGTTAAGCACGTGGCCAATTTGCACTTATACCAAATAATAGTCCTTATTGGATGATAGGTTGGACTTGGTTCATGAGTGGCCAGCATTGAGCCAACCATTGGTACAGATGCATGCATATTCCTTTAGTGAAGTCTCTGCCTAAATCTTTAGCCAAAGAACAAAGTTCCAAAAAATCTGTGGACAAAGTCCGACTCACTGCAACTTTTTAAACCATAAAGTGCTTGGACCTATGCAGGTGTGCAAATGAATGGAATGGAAGGGTTGTGTAAATGGGAAGGGTCGAAGGGTGAGAAAAGGCTTTGTCCAAAAAGCAAAGAGACGTGGGCCAGACTTTCTGCTCTGTGATGCTCTGCAAAAGCCGAGAAATGAGTAATGCAGAACAATGATTCATTCTCTGGTGGAGGGAGAAGCAGAGAAAAAGAACTGACACGTAACCACATTGTCCCTAATATGATATCTAGTTAGACATTTGTGCAGTGCACTCTGCAGCACCATTAAGTAATATATTAATAGTATTAATACTGACACACAGATTGCTTCCATACCACTAATATAAACTGTTGTGCAAGGTTCTTATCTACCAGCTGCACGCAGAACAAACTGCTATGGCACAAAACAAAACTGCACAGCGCTGGAACAAAGGATGAGACCACTAGGAACATTATGGACCCACCATTCCTCATAGACCCATGTTATGTAGGCTCACTTGATAGGAACTTTATCCAAAAAGTAAGTTTGGCTGATAAAAGAAAACCCAATTCTAAGCAACTTTGCATTATATATTCATTACAAATTTCTTATGTTTTTTTTTTAATAAAAGATTTGTATATGTATTGCTACTGAAAGCAGCGCCGATCCGTGCCTTTATGCCGCCTGAGGCGGCCTTCCGTTGCCGCCCCGACCCCTCCTCACGGCGCTCACATTTTCTGCGCAGGAGGGGGTCGGGGCGCTGCACGACGCTAGTGCAGAGAGCGCAATTGCGCTCTCTGCACTAGAAGAGCCCAATTTCCGGGTTGCAACTTTGTTTAAAATGTAACAGCCATCAGTTATTTATTGCAAATAAAAACATTTTTTACAGGTAACCTTAAAATGTTTTTACAAATAACCTTGAAATCACTGACATGTTTAATAAATGTATGATGGAAAGTTGCATGGAATTAGGTTTTCTTTTATTAGGCAAATTTTTATTTTGGGGTTGACTCGTCCATTAATGTAGTTTAACAGAGGCTCGGCCAAGGGGCAGATTGACACAAGAACCTGCCTACAAACTATGGCATTCCAGTCCAAGGTCCTCTACAAGCTCCACCTCAGACCTCAGATATCCGTACAGACGTTCAATTCCATTGTGACCATATATTTTATCTTCAGCTCCACCTTAGACATTCTACTCTACTGTGACCGTCACAATAGGCATTCCACTCTCACTCCACACTATGGTCATTCAATTTAGCTGCACTCAGACCTCCACCAGCCACCATTTCCATTCATTTACACCTAGGCCTCCTTCTTTATCTGACAACTGGCATTTAAGGCACCCTCGATCTCCAGCTACCGGCATAGACCTTCTTCTTTTGCTGCATTCGGTCCTCAAGCTACAACAATTCCATTCAACAGTAACTATTGACTGTAGACACACCACCAGCTACCACATTGGACATTCCATACCACACCAATCATTTTTATCAGACATATTCAACTACCCCCATAGATTTTCTCTTTTATAATGGTCATCCACTTGAATTGTCCACAGACCTGGTGTACTACTACTACAGGCATTCAATTCCTCTGGGGCCACCCTGTTTATTTACACTCATACCTCCAGCTACCACCATAGACATTCCATTGTACACTGACCATCCTTTATAAACTCAGCATCCCCCACATACAACTGCATTCCATCAGCTTCAGCAAGAACCAGATCTCCAGCTTCCACCCTAGGAATTCCATTCCATCTCCATTATCTTCATTATCTGATCTGCAGCTAAGGGTACAGGCATTTTAGCCCAACATATTGCACAATATATGATATTATAAGCAGTATTATTGTTCCGCCGCTCAATACACAGACTGTAAACATCCCCTGGGACAGAGACGGATGTGAGCGATGAACTAACTCTGTAATGTGCTGTGTCGGCACATTTCTGAATAAAGGATAATAATAAAAGAATAATATTCCATGTTCATTTCCATTATGCACTCCCACACCGAGTTACAGCATTTCCACCCAGCATTCTGCTACTCTATTACTTACTCACCACTTTGGTATTCCATGAAGTAATCATATATGTTTGCCTCCCCTTTAATGTGGGATTCTCATGAAAAACACACAATGCAACGTTGAACAAAACAAGCTTCCTTTGAACTTCTTTGCCTTAAGAGCTGACAATCAATTATTCAATAAAGAGAAGGGTCACAACAGGACAACAGCAGCTGATGAATACAATAAAGACCTGAATCCAGTGCTTTCCCTTAATCCTTCTAATATACATTCCCAGGGTTGTTTTTAATAGCGGCAGGGACCAAGGCCATTGTTCAGTGTTATTGTACCTGTTTGAACTACAACTCCCAGAATCTCGTTATATTGAAAGGGCAAGGAAGTTGTACTTTTTTTGCAGCTGAAGGGGCACAGGTTGGGTAAAATGTCTTGGCCCTGCTATATCTATTGTACTGTCCCTGTTGCCACTGTAGTCATTCAGGTTTGCCCCCCCCCCCAGGATAAACACAATTGCTTGGACTTCCCCATGGACACACCTCAACCTGCTATTCTGTTTGTCACTTACACAGCACATGATGTTCCACAGACCCTTCCATTCCACTATCCCACCTACCCAGTACCCACTCATCACTTACACCTCCAATTACTAATTCCCCCCTCCTGCCCTTACCTCCCTTTCCACCCCCACCCCACACACCCCTCACTGGTCACATTCCTTTACTTCCTCAGCCAAATGCTCCTCTTCCTCACATATTCTTTCTTCCTCTTCATGTATTTATTCCATTAACCTTTCTATCTATTCTGCTTACGAGTCTAGTAGTTCTTCTGCTCCATTTCCTCCACATCCCCATCCTTTCATTTCATCCTTTTGCCCATGTCAATCCCTTTTGCCTTCATTTCTCTCTCTCTCTCTTTGTCTTCCCATCCCTCTCTAGTGTCCCCATCCCCTCAGTTCTCACCTTAGTAGATTCTGCAGGCTTTTCTTGCTGGAATTCCTTCTCACGACTGAGGTGGAGACCCTTTCACACTCCATCCTTCCCCTATTCTTCCTCTTGTCCTTTGTATGAGCTTCTCCCCTCTCTCCAACTGGATCTGCTGTGTGTGCTGGTGTCTGTCTCTCAGATATCTCTGCCTTTAGCTTCCCCTGTTCCTTTCGTCCTCCTCTGCCTCTCCTGTCTCTCTCTCTCCCTGTGTCTTTGCAGGAAGTTTCAGCTGCTGCCTTTCCTTTTGTTATAAGGTCCTGCTCCCTCTCCCTCCTCCCGTGCTGTTGGGAAGTCAGGGGGAGATGATATGAGGTAAGAGGAAGCCAGACCCTCCCTGCTGCCCCTGTGTTTGGGGAAGGGGAGGAGGGTGACAATATGTCTCTGTGGCTCCCCCCAAACACTCTCATGGGGAGTCCCTGTATCACAGCAACTGCATTTTCTCTGATGCTTCATTCCTGTGTTACCAAAGTGCTCTTTCCATCCCCTCCTTTTCCCCGTTCTCCCCCAGCTCCCTCTCCCTCACACATTATTGCCTCTTTCTCTCCTTCTCCTCACACTCTTTGTTCTGGAAAGACAAGAGGTGCCTGTGTTTGCCATTACTGGGGTATCCATATCACTGATAAACTATGAGATTGTATAGGAATGCTCTGGAAATACCCAGTCCCGTTTCTTTGTGTGGGTCAGGAAATAATTCAATTTGCGCCCAACCCACTAAACCTTAAACCTCACCCAACACTAAAGCTGGCCATTCACTATAAGATCCACTCGTTTGGCGCCATCGACAAACAAGCCGATCTTTTCCCGATATGACAACCAATGGCAGGGCTATATATTGGAATAATCTGAATGTTCGGCACTTAGGGCCGAACAATCTGATACCATGATGAGCAATGGGCACCGACAGGTCAACCGCCTAAAAAATTAAACTATCCCGATCTATATCGTGGCCAGATATCGATCGGTAAGACCCATCAGAAGCCCCCATACATGGCAAATAAGCTGCCAAATTGGTCTAAACGACCGTTATAGGCGGCTTTAATCTGCCCGTGTATGGCCACCTTAACCTGTAAACCCTTAATACTCACCCAGCCCTAACCTGCAAAAATGTAAAACTCACCCAGCCCTAACCTGTAAAACCTTAACCAGGCTGCACCCAACTGTACTCAGCAAAATGTTGCCATTGTAGGACCCACACCCAACCCATACCCACATCTTCCCCAAATTTCAGACCAAACCCACCTGACCTGTGGGTTTTGGGTAAACCTGTACATTTAAAAAAAAAATATATATATACACACATTTTAGGGCAAAAAAAAAAATAGGGACGTGTGCCATAAGCAGTTTGGTTTCTTTGGATGAAATGGGGGATAATTTGCTCAGTCGCATTGTGATGTGGCATCTTTACCTTGTGTTTGCGTTGCTTTTACAGCTCAATAAGAGATCACAGGGACACTTTTTTCTTTACACAAGAGCCTTCCTGTGTGCGGTTCAATTGAAAGACACGGCAGGGAGTCCCTTTGAGCCCAAATGAACATAAAATAAGTGGAAGGAACAATAGCTTGGGCACATTTGTTTGCACAGAACTGAATGTAATTAGCGGCAACTAAAGGCAGAGTATCAGTTTCTATAACCAGAAGTATAGCAACGGCCCTAGACTTTCCATCTTCAACACTAAAGTAAAATAATAACGAGCCCCCTATGGGTCATTAAAATGCTGTGAATAAATTAAAGTAGCTCTATATTATGTGTATTCTGGGATAGCAGGTTCGGGGCTTCTTGCCATTAGTACTGATGCATGCTGCTCTGGCTTCTAAGCGGCCATGCAGATATCTCTACTAAACCTAATCAGACGTGTAAAGATCTGTTTATTTGGAAAGGTACCAAACAATGCAGTCCTTGTTCACCCGGCGTTTCCAACGTGCTCAATTGATATGGCCAGTAGAATAATGCCACATCTTTTTACGGCCCTTTCGCACATCACAAATTACTCAGCAGGGTTCAGCAGGGAGACTGTTAAAAGAATGAGAAAATAACCAAGGATGACGGGTGGAGAGAGGGAAGGCTCCAAAAACGTGTAATTCCCGTGATAACTTGGAGAGCCGACATCACTGAAATTGGGGTGAGCTTGTGGATAGTGGAGAGAGTTTGGGCGAATCCATGGTCTGTGCAGATCAGGGACGTGCCCATTCTTGCAGGGGCAATGTTTTGTTTTTTTGGCAACACATTCTACTTGTAGGGCCCACCACCCAGGGTGCCAGTGGACTAATAACTGGTGCCAGGCCCAGACTGGCAATCTGTGGGTTCTGGCAAATGCCAGAGGGGCTGCTATAAGGTGCCATAGAAAGTCACTATTTAGTGGGCTGGTGGGGGCTGTTTGGGCCTCTGTGTACCTGAAATGGCAGGGCCTATTTTAATTCTCAGTCTGGACCTGATTGGTGTCATCTGGTGGGAGGGCTCTGTTAAAGGGATACTGTCATGGGAAAACATGTTTTTTTTCAAAACCCATCAGTTAATAGTGCTACTCCAGCAGAATTCTGCACTGAAATCCAATTCTCAAAAGAGCAAACAGATTTTTTTTATATTCAATTTTGAAATCTGACATGGGGCTAGACATATTGTCAGTTTCCCAGCTGCCCCCAATCATGTGATTTGTGCCTGTACTTTAGGATAGAACTACTTTCTGGCAGGCTGTTATTTCTCCTACTTAATATAACTGAATCAATCTCAGTGGGACTTGGCTTTTACTATTGAGTGTTGTTCTTAGATCTACCAGGCAGCTGTTATCTTGTGTTAGGGAGCTGCTATCTGGTTACCTTCCCATTGTTCTGTTGTTAGGCTGCTGGGGGGGGGAAGGGAGGGGGGTGATATCACTCCAACTTGCAGCACAGCAGTAAAGAGTGACTGAAGTTTATCAGAGCACAAGTCACATGACTGGGGGCAGCTGGGAAACAGACAATATGTCTAGCCCTATGTCAGATTTCAAAATTGAATATAACAAAATCTGTTTGCTGAAATGGATTTCAGTGCCGAATTCTGCTGGAGCAGCACTATTAACTGATGCGTTCATTTTTTCCCATGACAGTATCCCTTTAACTAAAACGGGCCCTACATGTAAAGATCTGTTCATTTGACCAGGGTTGGAGGATCACAATGCAGTACAAGCTGGCTGGTGGGGATTTTCGGGCAGATATCGGTCAGGGAAGTGCGTCAGAGGGCACCATACACGGGACAATTAAAGCTGATGTCAGAGCAAGGAATATGAGGTCCAATGATTAATGATGGCTCCCATGTCTGAACCCCCAAGCAAAACTGGACACTGGAAACCCCCAATTCACACAATCCTGGCCTGATAAATTCATAGTCCAGCCCCTTGACAGTGTTACCACTCCCCTTGATACTACAACCCCACCCCTTGATTTCATTGCCCCACCCCTTGACATCACCACCCGGGCCAGCACTACTCCACCTTCCAGTTTTATAAGTCGGTAAAGATGGCCGCCCTCTTTTATAATCCCATCATCCTCTTTGCAAATGGAGTTAGCCATATAATTATAATATATTCTGTAGTGCTTTAAGAGAATGTGCAATAATTACAGTCATTTCCTTAGTACAGTCAGTCCGGACTGTACCATCAGGAGCTAATTAATGTACCGGGATGTTTTTGCAGTGTGGGGGTATAACTAATACAAATACAGGGAGAACACATGAACTCTTTCTTTCTTTTTATTTTTATATAATGTTTCAATTATTTCCCTTCTCCTCCTGCTTCTTTCCAACTTTCATTTAATGGGGGGGATTCACTGACCCCAGCAGTCAAAAAGGTATTGCTCCGCAAAGCTACACATTTATTGTTACTTCTCTTTCTATTCAGTCCCTCTGCTTTTCATCTTCTAGTCTCCCATTCAAACCACTGCCTGGTTTCTATGGTAAATTGGACCCTAGCGACCAGATAGTTGTTGAAATTCCAAACTGGAGAGCTGCTTAATAAAACTTTTCAATTGGTCTTCATTAACTATCTTTCATGGTTTTTGAATTATTTCCCTTTTTAGTCTGACTCTTTCCAGCTTTCAAATGGGGGTCACTGACCCCATCTAAAAAACAAATGCTCTGTAAGGCTGCACATTTATTGTTATTGCTTTTTTTTTATTACTTTTCTTTCTATTCAGGCCTCTCTTATTCATATTCCAGTCTCTTAATAAAACCAATGAATGGTTGCTAGGGTAATTTGGACCCTAGCAACCAGATTGCTGAGATTGCAAACGGGGGAGCTGTTGAATAAAAACCAAAATAACTCAAAAACCACCAATGATAAAAAAATAAAAACCAATTACAAATTGTCTCAGAATATCACCCTCTACATCATACTAAAAGTTAACTTGAAGGTGAACAATCCCTTGGACATGTAACATAAAGAAAAAATTAAAAAAATGTGTTTGTACTTGGAAAATAAAACACCAAGACACTTTTAACTTTAAATTCACTTTAAAGTCTTTATTAAGAAATAACTTACTGATTCACCGCTTGCACTCAGAAATGGCGACAGGCTGACGATCCATCGTGCAGCACTTGATTTCTTCTCCCTGGCTATCTTCTATAAGGGTGGCAAGGAGGAGAAATCGAGCGCTGCACAATGAATTGTCGCCCTGCCGCCGTTTCTGAAGAGGAGCGCAAGCGGAGAATTAGTTATTTCTTAATAAAGACTTTGCGTGTTTAAAGTTAAAAGCTTGCGCCAGAAAAACTTTAGTATCTCGTCCCCATCTTTATGTCCTTAAGTGTAAATACTCAATATTTCTCGATATAGGAACAGATACTCCAATGCAGAAACGGTGCTGCTACATTATTTATTCAACATTAATTAAATAATGTAGCAGCACAGTTTCTGCATTGGAGTTTCTGTTCCTATAAATAAAAGAAATAAAGAAATATTGAGTATCAATAGTAGTTACACCACTGCCTACAGACTAGAGCCTACAGACTAGAGCAGGGCTGCCTAATGCATGCCCTCTATAATACACTGGGGGTTACAGTCCAGCAACAACAGGGTGGAGCAACCCTCTAAGAAAGGTTTACGTTCCTTTTTAGGCTACGGAATTTACACTTCCTTACTGCTCAACTGTCATATTATCTAATGGTTCTCCAGATGCGTGACATGCCAATGACAGTTGGCTACTCAATGGTACAGGATAGGGGGTATCACAATACATAGAGCCTGGGAGCTCCTATGTCACATACTGGGGCACCACGAAGCCCCTTCCCCTCAGTACAGACAAGTGACACTTGGGTGTATGTGTGACAACACATTTGTGTGTGTTTGATTGTCTGTATAAAGTGCAGGTAGGTATTGTTTATTAGAACTCACTATCTTCTGTAATGATGATGATGATGATGACCAATGGGACAATAATTTTTGGATTGTCTGTCCCCTAAACTGCAAGCTCTGTGTGTTACTATTTTTAATAAACAGTGGGCAAGGCCTCCATCAGAAATCTTGGGGCCCCATAAGGCATAGGTAGCTGGGCAGGGTCAGACTGGGCCTGTGGGAATCTGGGTAAAAACTCAGTGTGCCCCGTGCAGACCCACACCCTTATCATCTCCCCCAAATTGCAGCTGCAACTAGAGAAAAGTTATGAGTTTGGGATGTGGGATTGAGGCTGGGGGGTTGTGAATGGGTCGGGGGCTTGTGGTGGAATCCCCAGTGGGCCACGGACCCTCCAGTATGAAGCTGTAGATGGGCCCTCTATGGACCCACTGCCCATCTGGGTTCCCTGATCAATAAGCCCTGCCAATTAAGTAAGATCAAGGAACTAAGTAGGCGGTTCCACCAGATCTACCAATTATAGCCAAACCACACCCACAAATTGGATATTTGTGTCTCACAGGAAATTCTGATTGGACAATACTTTCTGCATGAGTAATGAGGATATCAGCCAATGCATCATCATCACAAAGGCAATTCTCTTTAGTTAGAGCTGACTGTCACCAGGACTTCTGATAAGTTTCTATTATTGACTTAAAGGAACTTTTTTTGTTCTAATAATGGCACAAAACAAGATTTCCAAGCTGTGAAGCCCACTAAGTGTTTCCACACAGATGCCATTAGGGAGAGAGAATAAACAGTGGCTGGAGCTACGTCTCCCTTGTGCATGGGGAACGGCATTCCTGGAAAGATCAATTTCTGCCTTGGAATTTTCCATTTTCATGGGGAATGAGGCACAGTAGTGGGTCGGGGGGCTGCTTATTCACATAATGCTCCAAAAGTTACTTTGAATATCAGAATTGTAGAGTTTATATTCCCTTTAAAAGGTTTCTATTCCCATTTAGTGGTCGGAAGGGTCATACAAGGTTGGGTAGCCAGAACTACAACTCCCAGAATTCTCTGCTAGAGGGTCACTGGTTGGTTGGTTGACCCTGTTGGGGGTTATACCAAATAACAAAGGCAAATAAATAAATTGAATGGGGGGCGATTAGCAGAGCTTAGGGAATAATCCATTTGACACATCTGTTATTGGTTAAGTGTGTTTGGGCAGTCGAAATATTAACCCTTTTGTGTGACCATGGTAAGGATTTCTGCATTTCTAGATTTTGCTCAGACACATATATTATTAACCCCTTCGGCCTCAGAATTCTTTCAGATATCCAGTTAATCAATAAATATGGGACTGAAAGCAAAAGGAGGGCTTGATAAAGGGCCCCACCTTGTGGACAATGACTAGAACAACAGCTTAATATTCCCCCACGGAGTGTGAACCTTGAGCATCTGCCTATTACGATAGGTACAGTGAGTATAGAGAAGTTACCAAAAACCAGGCGCATACCTCCCAACTGTCCCAATTTTGACAGCTCGGCCCGCAGTTCCGGATTTGTTACTGAAATGCCCCGATTTTCTCTTTGATCTCCTGCACTGAAGTCAGAAAAAGATACAAAGTGTCTAACTTAATTGGCTTTTGGCAGAGAGCCCAGATTAGATACTAAGATACTTTTCTAACAGTTTAAGATAAGCAGGTCTCTTGGGAAAACTTAGACTCACATCTTAAAGGGCAATTTGCCTTCATTAGCAAAACTGTAATAACACATGATAACCACAGAAATGTGTTCAGACTTTTATAACCTGTCAAATTTTGTTAAAATGGACATGGTAATTAGGGGGGGTGGCCTCAGAAATGGGCGTGGTCAATGTATTTTGCTGCACTCCGTCCGGGAGTGATGTGGAAAAACCCGACCCGCACCCGACCCTAACCCGCCCTCCCTCAGCCCACGCCCGCCCGCATCCTACTTCCGGGTTCCTTTTATAGAGCCGTGCTGACCCGTCCTGCCAATGACATCACAAAAGGGGCGGGGTGAGCAGGCACGCGGCTATAAAGCCGGAAATCAGAAGCTGGCACCCGCGAAGAGGAGTGCGAGGTCAGTCCAAGCCTGGCCGATCCGCGGGTATTGGACCAGGACGCACATCACTACGGCGCGGCAAATATTTTGTCACTCTTTCTATTTCCAAAATGTTGGGAGGAATGCCAGGGCTCAAATAGCAGGGCCCCAATTATTAGCCCACCAGTCACCTGGACCCCCGGGCAGTGGCCCAAAGAGAAAAACAAATTGCCCCTTGTTTGCAGGGGCAGGTCCCTGATCTACCACTTCCCAATATGCCCAGGTCCTATCCACCCAAAGCCTGCTCATTCCCTGTAAGGTCTACTCACCAAATTGCTGTGGCATAACTAGATGTTACTGGGCCCCACAGCAAATTTATTTTAGGGTCCTGTTTTACCAATATATGTTGAAATTGCTAATTAATTTGGGCCTCATGGGGTCCCCTATATCTTCTGGGCCCCCTGCAGCCGCAGGGTCTGCTTCCTTTGTGGTTATGTCCCTGACATCAAAGCTGAATCCTTAAAGCAACACTACTCAATAAACTCTTTCCCAGCTCTTTCGAGCCATCACGTCAGTAGGGGATGTCGGTTCCTCTGTGTATACCCAGCTGAGAGCTCCCTTTTTGCCTGAACATGAACATCTCTGGAGGCACTGGCCATATTTCTTCTGGCTCTGAAAACAGCACTACATTATCCCGGCACAGTTTGAGATTGCACAGTAATCTCACTATATTAGATAAGAGCCAGATGTTGCATCTAGCGCTAGTGAGGCTCATTCTCCTCTGAGAACTCTTTGGAGTATCTAATTATGTTTGTAATGCCTATTTCGGAGAGCCAAGGGGGCGCAAGAGGGATTTTAGGGAAGGTTTATGTTTCCTTAAATTACAGATCTTAAGGGTCAGGGCACACAGGCAGATTCGGGGAGATTAGTCCACCGGCGACAAATCTCCTCTTCTTCGGGCGACTAATCTCTCCAAACTGACTTCCGTGTGAAGCAACTTCAGACGACTTTGGAAAACGAATCACTCCTAGTGCCTTCCCACTGGCGTTTTTCATTATAGACGGCGGAAGGCAGTTCGGGGAGATTAGTCGCCCCGAAGAAGAGGAGATTTGTCGCCGGACGATTAATCTCCCCGAATTTGCCTGTGTGTCCTGACCCTTAAGGATACAGAGAGCTGCCAGCTAAATATCAGTCATTGTCCGACATAAGGAGAACACTGTGTAGCTTTGGCTGCTGATAGTAAACTGCACAATGGACTTGGTGATGTTTAAAGAGGATATAAATATAAACACTCAGTTGAACTCACCAACTGTACAAAACAGACGGTGCAAGCTCACTCTGCATCATAAGTTTGGCTTGGTCCTATAACCGGACTTGGATTTTCTGATAACCATAGTTCAGCAACAACAGGGATGGGACATTAAAGCACCTCAGCTTATGAGTAAGTGCCCACCTTTGGCACAAAACGCGTCAGGCTTGAATATGTCCTAATAAAGATTTTTCTACTTTTTATATATCATCTGGGCTTCTTTTTCAACTAACAGTAAGTCTATCCCGTTTTTGGCTTTTGTTTGATTTTACTTAAATATATGACCCTTGGACTGGGGGTCTATTTGGGATTAGACTACTGTGAAGGACTTTGATCCTAAGGAATAAGATCTTTTGGAATTCACTTTCATTTTTGGATTATGTTTAAAGGGAAACTGTCATGGGAAAAAAATGATTTTCAAAATGAATCAGTTAATAGTGCTGCTCCAGCAGAATTCTGCATTGAAATCCATTTCTCAAAAGAGCAAACAGATTTTTTTATATTCAATTCTGAAATCTGACATGGGGCTAGACATATTGTCAATTTCCCAGCTGCCCCAAGTCATGTGACTTGTGCTCTGATAAACTTCAATCACTCTTTACTGTTGTACTGCAAGTTGGAGTGATATCACCCCCCACCCTTTCCCCCCCAGCAACCAAACAAAAGAACAATGGGAAGGTAACCAGATAGCAGCTCCCTAACACAAGATAACAGCTGCCTGGTAGATCTAAGAACAACACTCAATAGTAAAATCCCATGTTTCACTGAGACACATTCAGTTACATTGAGAAGAAAAAACAGAAAGCATTTCTCTCCAAAAAGTGCAGGCACAAGTCACATGACCAGGGGCAGCTGGGAAATTGACAATATGTCTAGCCCCATGTCAGATGTCCCTTCCCAGAGACTATTATCCACTGTTACTATAGACACCATCTCTCCCTACTATACCTGCTATCCCACAGTCACACTCCCTTCCCAGAGACTATTATCCACTGTTACTATAGGCACCATCTCTCCCTACTATACCTGCTACCCCACAGTCACATTCCCTTCCCACAGACTATTATCCCACTGTTACTATAGGCACCATCTCTCCCTACTATACCTGCTATCCCACAGTCACACTCCCTTCCCAGAGACTATTATCCACTGTTACTATAGACACCATCTCTCCCTACTATACCTGCTATCCCACAGTCACACTCCCTTCCCAGAGACTATTATCCCACTGTTACTATAGACACCATCTCTCCCTACTATACCTGCTATCCCACAGTCACACTCCCTTCCCAGAGACTATTATCCACTGTTACTATAGGCACCATCTCTCCCTACTATACCTGCTATCCCACAGTCACACTCCCTTCCCAGAGACTATTATACACTGTTACTATAGGCACCATCTCTCCCTACTATACCTGCTATCCCACAGTCACACTCCCTTCCCAGAGACTATTATCCACTGTTACTATAGGCACCATCTCTCCCTACTATACCTGCTATCCCACAGTCACACTCCCTTCCCAGAGACTATTATCCACTGTTACTATAGACACCATCTCTTCCTACTATACCTGCTATCCCACAGTCACACTCCCTTCCCAGAGACTATTATCCACTGTTACTATAGACACCATCTCTCCCTACTATACCTGCTATCCCACAGTCACACTCCCTTCCCAGAGACTATTATCCACTGTTACTATAGGCACCATCTCTCCCTACTATACCTGCTATCCCACAGTCACACTCCCTTCCCAGAGACTGTTATCTCACAGACAACCCTTACCTTCCCATCACACTAAATGAAGGGGAGACAATCATGAAACATGGGATACTCATATCTCCCAGGCAATCAATAAATATATTTTATATAAAGCAGAAAGGGGCGCCTGCATTGCATGACACACAGACTAAGCAATTACAAGCAAACCCAACTTCTGACACCAGATGATCAACGACAGGTTGGGATCCCTCCAGTGATGGCGACGATTAATCTCACATTACAGACACATATTGTTTATAGCAAAAATACTAAGGGCGGAAAAATGAATATCATTTATTGTAATTTCAAGCAATATATATTATATATGTTTTTTTTATTCATCTCATGAAATGATTACAGGGCAACTAGTAAAGAATAATTGAATTAAACCACAACATCTCCTGGTTAGTCTTTATGCCGGTCATTTTGTTCTGTGAATGTGTCTCTCCACCACCCTGGGCTGGGACAGCTGCTCTTACAAAGTGATGTATTATTCTTATTTCTTTTTAAACATTACCATCTGTTGGGCCAAATGGATGGCCAAATCCTTTTAACCTCTTAAAGGCCTCCTGTCCAGCCATCATTAAATTAGTATAAGTGAAGCCATTTCTCATTTCTGTTAACAATTTCTCTGGCGCGTGGCCTTACAAGCATGGTACGTAAAGGGGGTGCAAAATCAAAAATAAAATATCACTTAAGGAAAGTAAGTGCAATTTTAAGACACTTTCCCATATATATATATATATATATATATATTTATTTTTTTTTTAATATACACACAGGTATGGGATCCGTTATCCGGAAACCCATTATCCAGGAAGCTCCAAATTATGGAAAGGCCATAGAATCTATTTTATCCAAATAATCCAAATTTTTAAAAAATATTTCCTTTTTCTCTGTAATAATAAGGCAGTAGCTTGTACTTAATCCAAACTAAGATATAATTAATCCTTATTGGAAGCCAAATCAGTCTGTTGGGTTAATTTAATGTTTATATGACTTTCTAGTGCACTTAAGGTATGAAGATCCAAATTATGGAAAGATCCGTTATCCAGAAAACCCCAGGTTCGAGCATTCTGGATATATATATATATATATATATATATATATATACCAAACGAGAATATATATATATATATATATATATATATATATATATATATATATATATATATATATATATATATACTGTATCCATTACAGATTTTTAATGGTTTAAAAGTTATTTGGAAATGTCATTGACTAGCCTTCAGCCATTCAGCCAAGACTCCAATTCCCACAATGCCCTGCGTGCTGATCAGCTGACTTCTGCTACATTGTTTACATAGTAAGAACAGGCAGTGCAGGGAATAAATTACGGACCTCCGCTATCATCTTTTCAAATATTCGAATTTTAAGTTCATAGCCTTTTCGGCAGTATATTTTATAACTGCTGCAACCAGGCAAAGATAAAGTGTGCTGCAGAGCTTATCATCTATCTGGTTTCCTTTCGGTGTAATAATTTACTCATCTTCATAACAAGACAAAACATGAGCTGGAGTGGGAAATTATAGAATCTTACCCATTGCCTGAAGCATCTAAGTGCATCTTGACCCTCCTTTCATCGCCTGCCGCCCCCCGACTCCATGTAAGGACACAAAGCAACAGATCTGCGGAGCTGGCAAGTTACCCCTTTGGCCAACGGCCCTTATGTTACTGTCCATCACAGACAGGCACAGATGTCACCTCTGTCTCAGCATCTCCTTAAATTGCCCCCCTCTCAAAGTGTCATGCATGCCACAGACAGAGAGGCCGTTACTAAGTATAACACAAGGGATAGGAATAAAATAGGTGCTGGGTGCAGTGCATTATGGGTGCATGTCTATCATACAAAAGCTTGGAGGTTTAAATTCATAGAATACATAGAAGTACCCCCTATTGTAAAATATAAGGATATTATAAGTCACCAAGGAGTTTCATGACCATATAAAAACACGAGGCCGAAGGTTACTTCTAATATCCTCATATTTTACAACTGGGGGTACTTTATTTATTATAATACACAAGTTTCAGTGAGTCATGTGACAGAAATGACATCAGAACTCACCGTTTATAACTGATGACATCGATACTCACTGTTTATAAGGATATAATTTACAAGATATTCATGGCTTTTGTGTATTATATAGTGAATAAAGTACCCCCTCTTGTAAAATATAAGGATATTATAAGTTACCGAGGAGTTTCATGACCATATAAAAACACAAGGCCGAAGGCCGAGTGTTTTTATACAGGTCATGGAACTCCGAGGTAACTTATAATATCCTCATATTTTACAACTGGGGGTACTTTATTTATTATAATACACAAATTTCAATGAGTCATGTGACTGAAATTACATCAGAACTCACCGTTTATAACTGATGACATCAGAACTCACCGTTTATAAGGATATAATTTACAAGATATTCATGGCTTTTGTGTATTATAACAGTATAATGCAATACTGAGCCCCACTTTACCATTTTTTTTTTTCTTCCAAGCTGCAGTATAACAGCAGAGAGACACAGGCCATAATTCGTGATGGGCGAATTTCTCCCGTTTCGCTTTGCCGAAAAATGTGTGAATTTCCCGCGAAATTCGCAAAATGGCGAAAAATTAGCGAAATGGATACCTGTACTATCATAATATATGTATAAACTATATAATTATTGGTAGTGATGGGCGAATTTAATCGCCAGGTGCGAATTCGCGACAATTCCGAGGCAGGTGACAATTCGGAACTGTCACAAGCATCAAATATATTTTGATGCCGGCTAATTATCGCAGCAATTTCGCTGATGGCGAAACGTGGAATTTCGCCTCAAAATCGCGCCTGCCGAATAAATGCGCCCATCACTAGCAATAATGATATAGTTTATACATATATTTATGTAATTAATGATAGTACAGGTATGGCATCCGTTATCCAGACACCCAATATCCATATATATACAAATTACAGGAACACCATCTCCCACAGAGTCCATTTAAAGTAAATAATTCCATTTTTTATATTCTGTAAAAAGCTCTATTGCCCACTAGGGGCACCAAAGCAATATACTAGGAACTATTTATCAACACTGGGCAAATTTGCCCATGGGCAGTAACCCATGGCAACCAACGACAATGCTGCATTCATTGTTCTACTTGCAGCTGGCTTCTAAAAGCTAATCACTGATTGGTTGCTGTAGATAACTGCCCATGGGCAATATGTTGATAAATGAGCGCCAGTATGTTTGGCTATTATTAGCATGTACAGGTATGGGACCTGTTATCCAGAATGCTCGGGACCTGGGGTTTTCCGGATAACGGATCTTTCCGTAATTTGCGTCTTCATGCCTTAAGTCTACTAGAAATTCATTTAAACATGAAATAAACCCAATAGGCTGGTTTTGCTTCCAATAAGGATTAATTATATCTTAGTTGGGATCAAGTACAAGATACTGTTTTATTATTACAGAGAAAAAGGAAATCATTTTTAAAAATTTGGACTTTTTGGATAAAATGGAGTCTATGGAGCTTTCTGGATATCGGGTTTCCGGATAAGGGATCCTATACCTGTACTGTATTTCTAAAGCACCAAGACATTCCTGAGCGTTGTACAATGTTCAAATACTGATACAGGAGGTCTGTGCTATTATGCCCAGACACCATCAATTTTTGAAGGAAGGGGTTAATATGTTGGAAACTATAAACAAAGCAAATGGCAAAGCTGAGACTGATTATGCAAAGCCATAGGCCTGGCTGGGATAGAATGGAATGGGTTAAGGCCAATGAGGTCATTGATGAGGTCACAGTGTGTAATGGGGAGTCCAGATGTGAGAATATGTCCCATTCTCCCTGCACGACCCACCCAGGCTTCATCCTTTCCTATATCACATCATTGTGCACAGCTTTCCCAGGGTCCCCCACACACAGGGTAAATCATGAGACAGTAATAAAATATACAAGATATTACTGGACTACAAATCCCAGCATGCTTGAACACATTATCAAGATAAGACATGCTGGGAGTTGTAGTCCAGCAACAACAGAGTTGAACTCTTCCTTGTGATATAATGAAGCACAATGGCATAATATTTCCTGTATCCAAGATAAGAGCAAGACGACATGGCAGTGATAGTCAGAATTCTCATTGGTGGATCCATTTGCGCCTATAATAACGTTTTTGACCAATAGAATTCTCAGTGGTGAATTTGGCGTTTGACTTATCTAGAGAACTAGGGGCGCAGTGGGGCTGTTTTATGTTTGGGTTGAGATCCCCAGATTCAGAAAGATTGGGGGAACCCTACACAAGCTGATTAAAGCTACACTGTAATTCAAAGTCTAATTATAGTCACAGATGTCTTATTCAAGGGATAAAAAATTATACACAGTAATGGTGATGGGCGAATTTGTTTTCGCTTCGCCGGCGTCTCGTCTTTGACGCCATTGTCTGTTTTTGGACACCGGCATCCATTTTTTTGGACACTGGCGAATTTTCTCGGCTTATTCACCGGCAGCGAAATTCTCTGTGGATTCGCGCCTGGCGAATAAATTCGCCCATCACTACACAGTAGTCATATCCCAAAGTGCCCCCAGTCCGAGGGTTGTACATAGTTAAATCATTTCAAAAGGCAAAAATTGGGATAGACTTACTGTTTAGTGAAGAGCCCAAATATAATAAAAATGAAAAAACTTTATTAGTCCTAATAAATAATATTTTAATAATATTTGGGTAAATCCTGATTTTTGCCTTTTGAAAATATTCTGGGTTAAGTAAACCGTTAAAATAAGTGAATGTAAAATTGATGAGGGGGCTATTCTAATAAATGTGGCAATGTACATTCATTATTTATTTTCTTTTAATTCCAAGATATTAACGAATGCAAGTTCTTCTGCGTAGGAAAAAAAAAATGAGAAACCTTTCTCACATCTTTCCTAAGCAAAAGAACATCAGAGAAGCAAGAAAAAGAGAAACATTTTTCTAAATTGATTGGCCTTTGCCAGAGAGCCCAGAATACGGGGCATCTGCACTTAGATACATTTGTAACAATTTAAGATAAGCAAAGAAACAATTATGATAGTTCAAAATAAGCAGGTCTCTTGGGAAACTGTGACTTGCAGCTTAGAAGGCAATTCACCTTCATTAGCAAAACTGTAATTTCATTTCATTTTCATACATTTTTTATAATGAACATGGTAATTAGGGGGTGTGGCCACAAAAATGGGAGTGGTCAAATGTGTCTACTCGGCAAATCTTTTTTGTCCCTCTTTCTGTTTCCAAAACATTGGGAGGTATAGAAATTTGTCGAATGAGTTAAACACATAACCCTGTAGGAGTAAATTTGATTTGGGTTGGGCCCCAGTATTGCTTCGGTCACGAGTAACCAGGAAAGGATAAATGTGCAGCTACAGGGCACCGATGTAACAGGCAAGATAATCAGACTTTTGCTACAGGTCATAAATAGGATTTTGTTTCAGCCAAACATAGCACAGGCAGCTTCCCCTTTATACACACCATACGGTTTCTAGATCAGGTGAGAAACCAGGAACGCTGTAATAAATACAAGCTGCTGGGTTGCACATTATGCATGTATTATTATTATTATTCAAATTATTAGCTGCACATATTCCATGGAACTTTACAGACATTACACATCACTCGTAAACATCAGTCTCTGCCCCAGGGAAGCTTACAATCTAAGATCACATTCAGGCAGGATTTTAGGGTACCTATGTAAATCAGGCCCTGCCCACCACTGTGCCCTAGACACATGCCCAACATTTTGGAAATAAAAAGAGGCACAAAAAAATTGCCGTGTGTCACGCCCATTGTTGTGACCACACCTCCTAATTACCATGTTCATTTTACAAAATTTGGCTGGTTATGAAAGTTTCAGTTACAGTAGAACCCCCATTTTACGTTTTTCAGTCTAAAATCCAGGAAAATGTAAAATCAGGGAAATGTATTATGCATAATACACAGAAGGGATCACAACTAAACAATGTAAAATCAGGGGAAACTTAAAATCAGGGGACTTAAAATGGGGGTTCTACTGTATTACAGTTTTGCTAATGAAGGTCTATTGCCCTTTAAGCCGTGAGTCTAACTTTTCCCAAGGGACCTCCTTATATAAATTGTTACAATTACTTATTTGCTTATCTCAAAATTGTTACAAAGTATCTTAGTTGCACCTGGTGGTTGTTCTGGGCTCTCTGCCAGAAGTCAATTAAGTTAGAAACTTCGTTTCTTTTTCTGGCTGTTCAGTGCAGAGAAAGTCGGGACTTAAGTACAAACACGGGTTGACCTGTCAAAAGCAGGACTGTCCCGCTGAAAACGGGACAGTTGGGAGGTATGCACATGCCCCTTCTGCCTACTGGTAGTTCCACCTATTTCTCCTTTTGTTCCCATATAGAAATAGAAAATGGACATGACAAAAGCCAGAAGACACATGGGCCTAATGGGAGTTTTTCTGCTATCCTAGTAGGCCAGTCTACAAAAATGTTGACTTTCCTCTACAATATCAAACATCTAATAAAATGTGTTGGGGGGGGGACTATCAGTTCCCAATTATAGTAAAGTAGAGCATAAAAACCTTTTGCTTGCATCCAATTCCTCTAATGCAGTAGTTGGCTGGCACCAACCCAGAGGGACCCAAATCAGTGGAAGGGAAGTCCTACATGAAGCTCAGATAGAATAAAATCTTAGGGTAACTGCATATTTTCTATGTTAGGTTTCCATGGAACTCTTAGTTACCATATTTTTATGTATATATGTAACAATGCATTGAGCCCTGACCAAATGTTGGACTTTACAGAGAACCTTGAACCCAAAAAGTATCAGGACTTCTATTCTCGTCTCTCGTGTGCTTTATATCTGAATATAAAACATGGCAGTACGTAAATGCTATAAGAAATGGGATACTTGTTCATTGGGAGGGTGTGTTGGGCTTAGGGTTGCCACCTGGCCGGTATTTTACCAGCCTGGCCGGTAAAAATGATGGTTGATCCCAATTTTACTAATAGGGAAAAAAGATAAATATGTATTTTTTTTCCAGAAAAGGTGGCAACCCTAGTTGGGCTGCAGATTGCCCTTTCCTTTGTTGTCTGCTCCCCCAGCTGATGAGTTTACAGAAACTGTAATGGCATGTTTCTTTGCCTTTAACTTTTTGGGCAAAAACTATTTTAAACAAAAATGTATACAATAATCTATGTAGAATTATTTTAGAAAATAAAATGGATGCATGGATGCAATATTGGTACTGACCAGTAGTGGGCAACAAAAGTGTATTAGCCGAGCCCTAGATCTATTTGAACAGTAGGCAGAGGATTTACAGTAGATGTAGCAACAGCTCTACATGCTCATTTGCCATTCATACACTATCATATAATACCCTGCTACTTCTATTTGCTAGTTACATACTATATATCTATTTATTAATTCCTGTCCTAAAGGTTCTTTGACATTTCCATCTACTGTAGCAATACTACATATATGTCTGTTGCAATGCAGCCTGTAGGTGAAGCACCCAGCACCCATCTTGCATCATTGTTCCCCATAATGTTTATACAGTACCTGCAGCAACACGGTGCAAGAGGCTTCCTGCTCCAGGTACCAGCTAAGCACTAGGAGATGGTGATACAATATGAGGGAAATAAGAGGGGAGATATGTTTGGTTGATGGGATACAGAGACTTGTAGACTAGCAATCTCCAGCTCCAACAACAGCTGGAGATTGCTAGTGGAATATCCCAAATATTGTATTGGAGATTAATTGGACCACTAAAAGTGAATAAAACCTCTACATTGGCATGGATACTTTTGTTCCCTCTCTGAGCTCACTGGGTGGATTCATGGTCACCAACATGGTAGTAGGTTGGGAAGTCAGGAGCCCCATGGGGGGGACACCAAGACACATAAAGTCCAATTCAAGGGTCTTGTGGGGGTGCAGGTGGGACTTCAGTACCTGAACATGATGAGGCTTGGCTGGAGACATGCCTATCCATGGAATTTACTCAAAATTATTGTATTGGAGCATAGGGCTTATCGCCCATGGTGCCCAGGAAGACACAGACTAATAACAGAGGGCCTCAGGGAGCGACCCCTGCTAAATAATAAGGGACTCCATAATTTCTGATGATGGCCCTAAGTGGAGTCAATGCATTGTAATTGCAGGTGACTGCAGGCTGAAAGTCAGGGGCTTAACTACCAACGAAACAGACCCAGGAGGTATAAGGGCCCCCCTGAGGCAGTAATTAATGAGCAATTTCAACATATATTGGTAAAACAGGGCAACTTCTGGATACGTTGGGGGCCCAAAAATTACTTTGCTGTGGGGCCCAGTAATATTTAGTTACACCACTGCTGAAAGTGTAAGCATTTATGGGACATTTTACCTGAAAAATTATATTATTATGGCATATTTCCCTTACATACCCTCTCCCTGCCTAGTGATACCTAACTGCAGGGGTCCCCAACCCTTCGTACCCATGAAATAATGTTGGAGAGCAACACAGAAAGATCTTGGGGCTTCCAAATAATGGCTGTGATTGGGTACTGGTAGCCCCTATATGGACTTGCAGACAACAGGAGACTGTTGGCAGTACACAAGTTTTTTATGCAACTGAAGTTTGCCTTTAAGTCAGGAATTTAAAAAGAAGCACCTGCTTGGAGGCCATTGGGAGCAACATCCAAGAGTTGCTCACGAGCTACTGGTTGGGGATCAATGCCTTACTGGTATGGCACAGGGACAGGTCTCTGGCACATACATATGTCAGAGAGCACCACAAGGGGTCAGCTTTGACCATTTCTTTTACTGCACCATCATTGTACATCCACATGTAGTGTGCAAAAGGTACAAAGCAAGACACTGGCCGAACCACCACAGTATCCCACAGGCCAGACACTGTACAAGCATCCGCCTACATGAAAGGTCTTCTTGTCAGGGTTCCAGTTCAAACTGCTAGAAGTGAAGAGGAATTATGGGGCGGGGGAGATAGAGAGTGAGTGGTTAGAGTAAATTGGGGTGGATGAGGGATGGGCTATGGGTGAAATAATAAGACATTACACATTTACCAGCAAATACATTGATGAAAAATTTGTAATATTGGCCCTGGCCTTGGCTGGTATTATACTGGCTAGGTTTGCAGGGCATTCTAGAAATTGGGGAAAATGATGAGACTCAAGCTTTGATCAATCTACTGCCTGTTGAATAACAAAAGATGGTTGCTGTAGGTGACTGCACTAGGACAGTCGTGTCCGGTGTTAGTAATCGAGTCCCACGCACAAAAAATGGCTGCTAAAGCCTCAGATAAACAGATTGTGAAACTCAACCCCACATAATATATTACAGAAGTGAATTTCATAAAAAGGAAGTGCCAACAGAAGAGGTCATGCTTTGAAGCAAGGAGATGGGAGTAGTCCTCACTGGGGAAGTAGTATTTCTGTTACATGGGATGGGCTCCCACCAGAACTAGCCAAATAAATGATCGAGTAGCATTTAGATTATGAACAAGTCCGTGGATATATAAAGTCCCAGGGGTGGATATATCATGTCCTGGCCATTTTAACTCAACATTAATGATTCTTTTCTATTTAACGCCATATTTTCCATGAAATATTTGTCTTGCTCCAGATAACACTTTCTATAACAGCTCAACATTCTTCTCTACATTCTAGAAATTTTTATGCTCATGCAACCCTAGTTATTCCACATAACATTATTCTATGGTTCCCTCTAGTGATGTGCGGGTTGGCCCTGGACCCCTGGGTCGGGCAGGTTTGGGCTTCATTCGGGGGCTGGGCTGAACTTAACCATGTGCCCACCCACTTTTGCCTCCATTCAGCACTTTATATAGACATGCATTGGGTGTGGATCATGAAGAGTCACTCTAGAATTAGGTGCGGGTCTACTTTTTGTTGACCCACAGATCGCTAGTTCCCTCCCCTCATTTTCACAAGGACTTCTAGGAATAAGGAATAAGGATAAGTATTCATTCTTGATCTCAGCCTAACTTGCCTTAAGAGTAAGGACAACAAACACAAATTCTCACCCTTATCTAGTGTAGAGGTTTGCCCCTCCGCTAGTTGCTTTGGGTCCCAAGTGGCCATTCCCATAGGTTTAATAATCTGTGCTATACTAGAGTGATAAACTGAACTGGCAATGGATTAGTCTAAGTATGTTAGTGAGATTATCCAATTTCCTGATCACGTTGGACTTGTTCAGATATTTATTGGGTTGGGCAGAAAACCCAATCAGTCATGGACAACAACTGGCTCTGTAGCCAACTCCTCTGAACTGCCCATTACTTGATTTAGTGGTTGTTCCACCACATAGGAGCAAGGCCACTTGAGTAGATCTTTTACCTTTAAGCAAGTACATGAAGGCTGGAGCAAATCCAGACAGTAGTGGCTAGGGGTGAACAGAAGTTCTCCATAAAACATTTGCCTAAATTCTAAACCAAATCTGAACCTTAATTTAGATAGTAAAAACCGAGAATTAAAAAATTGCAAATACTGAAAGACTGATGGGTTCGGTTTCCTTCAGCCCAGTCCAATCCAAATCCTGCAAAAGTGTTGATCTATAGATTTTGGATTTGGTGCAAATGTTGGAAAGTGCAATAGCTTTCCGAGGCTGCACATTGTAATAATATAATGGCCAATAAGAATTATATTACAAGAGCAATAGAAGTTATAGGAGTAAACGATCACACCCACGTCTAAAAGTCAAGGGCACTCTAACATAGGGAGACACTTAATTTCAAGCTTGGTAAAGCCAGCCTGCTTTATCCATTGGCAGTGAATAAAGAAGATTTTGGAAGGCATAAAGGAGAAGGAAAGGCTAAAACTAAGTAAGCTTTATCAGAAAGGTCTATATAAATATACCAGTAAACCCTCAAAGTAATGCTGCTCTGAGTCCTCTGTCAAAAGAAACACCTCATTTCTTTCCTTCTATTGTGTACTCATGGGCTTCTGTATCAGACTTCCTGTTTTCAGCTGAAACCTCCAGGGCAGGGCTTGAGCATGCTCAGTTTGCTCCTCTCCCCCTCCCTCCTCCCATCCCTGCTGTAATCTGAGCTCTAAGTGAGCAGGGAGAGACTCAGGCAGGAAGTGATGTCACACCAAGCTTATATGGCTGCTTCTATCCTAAACAAACAGAGACAGGGTCTAGATCTGTTTACTCAGGTATGGTAAAGTATTCTGCAGAATAAATATAGCATTCTAGCTTGCACTATTGTGGCTAATCTATTGGCAATAAACCGTCTTGGAGCTTTCCTTCTCCTTTAACATTCTCCATCTGCTATATACAATATTCATATAATTGTACATTGTAAAGCCTTGCAGTGGAAGCCAAGCCACACAAGCGTTTCAGCCTCATTTCTTCTCCTGATGATCTGGCCACTAGGGGAACTTGATGATCTGGCCACTAGGGGCACTCTTTCATTGGGTTTTTTGCATTATATTTGATTTGTACCTAGTCAGAGGAAACAATTCCTGCACATAATGATATGTAAGACTTTCTGCACAGAATGATCTGTGTTCCAATGTTTTGCTGAAACATTTAAACACAGGTAAAAAGAATGTAAAAAAAACGTGTGCGTTCTGGGTGCCTGCACTGTTAAAAAAACTATTATTTAGCTGCAAAATTTTGCAGACGCATCACCCTCATAGTTAGTGTTTTGGCGGTCGCCGTGAGCTGCATTCCAGCATCTTGCCACACAGGCACCATGTACTGTATAGTAGTAATTAGTCCAAGGCATAATTAATTGGTCTGTACCCACTGAAACAGAAGCAAACGCAGAATTCCAAGAAAAAAAGATGAAAACCATTGATTAAATGTGGTGGAATTTACCGCACGGAAACTTCACAGCATCAACTGATTCTTATCATCTTTCCTTTCAGAGACTGTCAGGGTTAATTACACTCTTTGTAACCCCTGCGAAACCAAATCTGGGCCCAAAGTTTACAGTATTGGTCCTGACTATTTAGTTGGGGTAATATTAGCCCAGCTAATGTCACTGGAGATGTAACAATTTTTGTAACCCTGAAATAGCAGTGGGCCCTAAACTCCCAAAACTGTCAACTCTCCCAGATTAGCCAGGATTTGCTTATAATTAATACCTCCCAACATTTGGAAAATAGAAAGAGGGACAACATTTTTCAGACCACGCCCATTTTATGGCCACACCCCCTAAATACCACATCCTTTTTTCAAATTTGTCAGGTTATGGTTCTGGGGGTTTTAGGGTTCAGGTTTTATGTGTTATTACAGTTTGGTAATGAAGGTGAATTGCCCTTTAAACTGCAAGTCACAGTTTCCCCAAGAGACCTGTTTATCTTAAATTGTAACAATTGTTTCGTTGCTTTCTTAAATTGTTACAAATGTATCAGTATCAATGTTACTAAAGCGTCAGTTTTAGAAACGTTGTATCTTTTTTTGGCTGTTCAGTACTGGAGATCAAAGAGAAAGTCGGGACATTTAATTAACAATCTGGGACTGTGAGCTGAGCTGTCAAAATCAGATCTGTCCTGCAAAAAACGGGACAGTTGGGAGGTATGATATTAATTATACCCCGTAATGGAGGCAAAGTAGATGCTTAGTTTGGGTGTCATACAGTATGACCAGAAAGTGGGGAAAAAAAATCAACCAGTTTCAAATTCATGGAGATTGACCTCTCTTCATCGCTTTTAGCCTTGTTGCATGCAGGCTCCCCTTTGCAGTCCAACATTTGATCAGACCCACTTCCTCATGAGGGATAAAGATGTATGATAGTACAGCCTTATTGGCTATAGGTTTTTTTTTTCTCAAAGTGTCCTTGAATTGATCTGGTAACCCTCATTCAGGACAATTAGGATAAACATTCATCCCAGATCTCATCCTAACTGCCCTTCAGGTAGAGCCCATCTACAGCTTTGTGTTGCCCTACAGGGGCCAAACAGCAGTTAGGGAATTTCTGACTTAACAGAATTATATGCAGGGGACCTTTTTTCCCATAAAGAGGATCACCATAGTGAGCCTGCGCACCTCTTAAAGGTACAGACGAGCTGCCGTGATTGCGCCAGCACGCATTGACGCACGTTTTGGCGCGAAATCTGACGGTATTTAAGGCCCATTCAGACCTGTAGCCAGTGCCCGTTATAGGATCATATCCTGTGGTTTCCTGAGCTTTGTGCTACCTGTTCCTGAATTGCTATCCTGACTGATTATCCGTGTTTGACCCTGCCTGTTCCTGACTACTCTGCATTCTGTATCCTGACCCTTGCCTGCCTACAACAACTCTTCCTGCTTAACCCCTTGATTGACTACCCGGTTCGACCCTTGCCTGCCTGACGATTCTGATATCCGCCTGCCTCGACCCAGCCTGTCTGACCATCCTTCTGCCTTATCCAGTCTGTCTGATTATCTGGTTTTGACCCCTTGCTTGCCTGACGATTCTGTTATCTGCCTGTCCTGATCCGGTCTGTTCCGTTTGCACCAGACGCCTTGTCCTTGACCTTCTGCCCAAAGACACTTGCTATCCGGTCGTGCCCCTTTGCCAGCCAGAACATCTCGCCTTGTACCCCTCGTTTAGTCCAGGTGGCACCCAAGTAAGCTGAGGGCTCCTGCCGAAGCCCAAAGGTGGTCACACTTCTGGTGAAGCCGAGACCAGGGTCCTTAGCATTTGTTCTGGTATTGGGTGCCGGCCGTGACACTGTAAGGGTAAGGGCACACACTCAGATTCAGGGATATTAGTCGTCCGTCGACAAATCTCCTCTTCTTGGGGGCGACTAATCTCCCCAAAATGCCTTCCCCTGCCTTCCCACCAGCTAGAAGGTAAATGGACGATGGGATGGCACTCAGAGTGCTTCGTTTTCCAAAGTTTCCTTGTGAGGCGACTTCGGAATACTAAGCGCTTCGAGTGCCATCCTGCTGGCGATTTACATTCCAGCCAGCGGTGGCAGTTCGGGGAGATTAGTCGCCACCAAGAAGCGGAGATTTGTTGCTGGACAACTAATGTCCCCGAATCTGAGCGTGTACACTGACCCTAAGAATGGCTTGGATGATTTCTTGGACAGATAATATCAAAGGCTATTGTGATACTAAAAACTATAATTAATATAGATATGGGTATTTATAGTTTATGTGAAGATATGGAGGGGTGTGTGTATGGGGCTGGGTTTTCATTTGGAGGGGTTGAACTTGATGAACTTTGTCTTTTTTTAACCCAATTTAACTATGTAACTATCTGCACTTTGGAACCTGTGTTAGAAAGAGCCTGCTGATCCATATCATTTGTGCTGGAGACTCGCAGGGTTAAATCATCTCTGTAATCTCACCTCAATGAAACCCCCAACCCCCCCCCTCCCGTGTTGAGTTATGCCATTCATACCCAAAGTATGTACCTTCCCCCAGAAAGCTGGTCTCTTGGGTATTCTGGGAGATTTTATCCTAATGTTTCCAGGCACCCGGCACATTTCCTGCCCATTTTATGAAAAAAGAAACTCTTTACCTTAATATGGTATCCCGTAATCTCTGAAGCCTCCCCCCGCCCCCGCCCTTCAAAATCAGACACATTATATTCCCAACAAATCAGCGAGGAAACCAAACCCCAAAACATGGCATTGTACTCTCTTTATCATTTGTGCTCAGTTACATGCAGTATATTTCTATTTGCTTATTACCCAATTAGTAGATGATTTTAATTCTAATCATGTGATTCATTTTAAAATGTGTGCGCCATGGGTGAGGCTTATGGTCTGATGGACCTCCATTCCCCCCTTCTGATCCCCTATCCACCCCTTGATTCCTTCTACCTCTAAGTACATACACATAGGAGTGGGATGTGATATTTGGATACCCATTTCCCAAAAAGCTCATCCCCATTTCTCATTGTGTCCCATTCAAACAAAAAAAAAAATGCAAAAATCTATACTGGCGTCAAAAACAATCCTGTTGGGCTTTTTAATATTTAAATGTTTTTCATGTGCATGCATGCTAGTCCACATAATAGGAAGACCCCCTTATCCAGAAAACCCCAGGTTCCAAGAATTTTGGATAACAGATATATAGAATCAGCACTTGATTGTACATTTCATTTAGATATGGAGGCACAGCCTATAAATAATATATATATACAGTATATACAGAATATGTTACCTTTGTGTTTCTTCCAGCTTCTCCTCCAGGGTCTGCTCCTCGCTCCCCTCCTCTCTCAGAACCTCTTCATTGTCGGACATGTTGCTGTATCAGTGAGGTGTGACGGTGTCCCTGTGTGCATGTGATTTGGATCTAGGTCTGTGAGCTTGTCTGTGTGTCTTTGTGTGTGTGTGTGAGGGTGCGGTGACTCCCTGTTGAGTCACGTGGGCTATGGACTCCAGATGTGTGTGTGATGCGGGTTTTGCAAGTTTGTGATTTTTCTTCTCCTTTCAGTCTCCCAGCCTAGTTGCTGAGTGTGACAGTGAGTGTCTGTGCGAGTGCTGCTGCTGTTGTGTGTGTGTTTCAGCTGTAGATCTTGGTTTCCTGTGAGTGCATCACTGTTGTGTATCCCTTCTGTATAGCAGCATAGCCTAAGGCATATACATCCCCTCTCCTCCCCTCTTCCCGTTCTTTCCCACTCGCTCTATAGCCCCCTTTCTTCCTGTGTTGTGTCCTTGCCCTGTTGTCTTATGTTGTCTTATGTTGTCAGGGTGCTGCACCTCTCCTTTTCCTGCTTTGACACCGTGTCCCCCATCATCCTCCTCCTCTTTGCAGCTCAGCAGGATGTGGTTTTGGGGATTTTTTTCATACTTCTGTATTTTAAGTTGCAGAATGCAAAATGCAAAGCACATATCCAACGTGCACTAACCGACCCTACCTGCTTCAAGTGAAAATTGTGCATGAGCTATTGTGTTAAAGGGATACTGTCATGGGAAAAAATTTTTTTTCAAAATGAATCATTTAATAGTGCAGCTCCGCACAAATAAATTTTGGAGGTGCCGTTTGGCACACCATTTCAACACAGCATCGCATCCTCATCTTTATTGCTACCAGCAGAATTCTGCACTGAAATCCATTTCTCAAAAGAGCAAACAGATTTTTTTATATTCAATTTTGAAATCTGACATGGGGCTAGACATATTGTCAATTTCCCAGCTGCCCCAAGTCATGTAACTTGTGCTCTGATAAACTTCAATCACTCTTTACTGCTGTACTGCAAGTTGGACTGATATCACCCCCTCCCTCCTCCCCCCCCCAGCAGCCAAACAAAAGAACAATGGGAAGGTAACCAGATAACAGCTCCCTAACACAAGATAACAGCTGCCTGGTAGATCTAAGAACAACACTCAATAGTAAAAACCTATGTCCCACTGAGACACATTCAGTTACATTGATAAGGAAAAACAGCAGCCTGCCAGAAAGCATTTCTCTCCTAAAGTGCAGGCACAAGTCACATGACCAGGGGCAGCTGGGAAATTGATAAAATGTGATGGGAGAGAAAAAAAAGCAAGTGATGGGAGAGAACAAACCAGGGCGGAAGGGAGCGGTTATGCCAGTGAGCATCCATTGGGGAGCAAGAGCAGGTGGGATTGACATCGTGAGCAAGGGGTGCTGGGCCATGTAGCATTGCCTTGGGTGCAAATCATACACAACCCCGCTCTGCAATTTCATCATTTCCAACACTGTGTTGATCACAACTAACGCATGATTCATTAGGTGTAAATCAGTTGCTTGTATTGGTGCAATATGCAAAGGGAGCCATGGAAGTAATACGTCCTCAAGGTGTATAGTAATACTTTGCTCTACCTCTGTGTCTTATCCCTTGGGACCAGGTGCTTAGCAGTCGATTACCCAATCTGCCATAGGCTAATAAAGTCATATGTAGCATCCAGAAGACCGCAGCACACTGACAAAGTAAATCCGTGGGGCTTTGAGAATTTTTATTGGCTCATTTTTAAGTAGACAAAATGGCAATATTTCGGGCCAGCTTTATCAAGCTGTTTGGAAAAAAGCATCCAGTTGATCCTATGGGTTACTAAACTGTGGCAAACTTTTAATAAAAGGGCAACATGGTGTGGTTTATAAGGTTCTGCTTATTTGTTTTTCAGCAAAATGCTCACAATTATTATATTTAGGTTCACCTGCTTCATGGGTAGCACTGCCACAAATGAATGAGATCTTTGCCTTGAGCCCAAGGTGGCCCTAACTGCCAGACAGCTAACTTACTTATCACTTCCCAATTACTCTTCTGTTGTGCTATAATTCCATTACAATATGCCAGAAGGTGGGGTTGTAGACCATGGGGTCTGTCATTACTGAATCATGGTCGGCTGAATAATGCTGTAAATGTCACTCTCCACTGAAGGAGCAACAATCTTAGGTTTCTGGCACAGAGTGATGGTAGCATTAGTATTTTCCTGTATTAAATAATAATTCTGCATATATAATAGACCATTAAAAAGGTGATTGGCCCTTTGTGATCATGAGAAGTCATTGAGCTGTTTCATAGTGTGAAGAGGTTATGGAGGAAGTGGGCTGTTAGAAGCGGATGCAAGTATGAAGAAGTATATAGGAAGCCAGAGAAGGTGTGTTACATTTTTATATTGAAGTAAATGATATGAGATGAATCAAGAAACTTTATGGAAGATTATAGCTAAGAAGGGAACCTCTGGAGAACAAGAATGAGAAATGCAATAACCAGAACAGGAGAAGAGCCAGGGAGACAAAAATAAGTCAATAGAAGAAATGGTTACAGTTGATCTGTAAGATCCTGACATTGAGACAATAACAAATAAAGCACAGGATCTACCTCTTCTTGGAGAGTTCTGGGGGATATAAACCCATATGTGTTTACATCACATGAGACAGAGATCCATGAATATATCAAAATGTGGCGCTGGTATATTTGTAATATTCTATCTGATGGTTTACTATATAGGTTGGTGATATACCAGCCTGAATGCAACTCTAGGTTCTACTGGTGTGTCCATTCTAGGTGTGGGTCTCTGTACTCAGTTGGTCAGTACCAAGAAACGTGTATCAATGTTGCAAAAGACTCAGAAGCCCATGGCATGGATAAAATCATTTTAACACGTGGCTGTAACAGAGGCTCCCAAGCCACAAGAATGTTCCATGGTGCTGGCCTGAGTCTGTAAAATAAAGCCACCTCCTGCCTATTCCTCTCAACTGAAATATGTTCAGCCAACTGGTCACTGGAGCTAGTTAACTATATCAAAGCTGAGTAATCAGGAACAGAACAAAGACTATGTGATTGCTGGGGGGCCCCAAAAAGTGCAGGGGGCCCAGTTGGGGCTCTGATTGATGAGCAGTTCAATATATGTTTGCAGAATTCAAACAAATGAGAACACTAAGTGATTTCATTTGAGTGTTTACGTAAAGATTTGAGGGAGCTCAGTTGGTACCAGTTGTTCCCAGGGTTAAACTCCATTCCATATGTATAAATATAAATAACCATGCAGCCCCCTGGGTAATGGCTGGGCAGTTGCTATAGGGGCTGTCAGACAATAAACAAAACACATTCATGTTAACATTCAAATAAACCGATCTCTAGAAAATGCTGGGTTTTCATGGGATTTCTTTATAAATATCCTGGTAAGAAATAAATGGAGATGTCTGATATCTCCTAAATGTTTTGAGTGTAAAACACTGGGTAAGTGCAGGAGAATCAGATGCTGTGTGTGCCAGAGGAGTAAATACTGCGACTGCAACAGGGCTCTTCCCCCCCATGGAGCCTGGCTGGAGGTCGTCATTGAAAACAGCAATTCTGCCAGCTAAGAAGGACGCAGGGCTGGTACAAGATGGCTGCCATGGTGAACAGGAGTCTAGTTGCATTAGAAGTGACTGCTAAGGGACTCAACAGACAACAGGTAGGGTTTTTGGGAAACCAAATCCCCTTCAGATTCAACGATGATGGCACAATTCCATCCATTGACATCATAACTCTGCCCTGTGAAATCACAGCTCCACCCACTTCTGGTCTAATCTGCCCCCTCATGTAACTGCCCCCAGACCTTGCCAGTATCTTCCCAGATAAAAGTCAACAAGGGCCGGTATTACAAGTTAATGTACTTGCAGGTAAATTTATAATACCCTCTTGATCCACCCTAATTCCTGCTCAGTCTTATTTTCTCCATCCCTATCCCCTACTATTTGTCCCCCAGTTGGCCCATTGATGGGGCCAATTCACTAAAGGGCGAATTTTCACTTCGCCACACTTTGTGCCGCTTCATCAGGCGCAAATTCACTCCCCCTACACTAATTCACTAAAATGTTAAGTTGCGGCTTGGCAGCCAAAACTCTGGCAAAGTTTGGCTAGCATAAATTGGACAATGCGAGCATTTCATAGCGAACTTTCGCCTGGCGGAAGGGTGTAAAACTTCATTAGCGATATACTCTTACATATAGCGAAATGTCCTCTATAACTGTTAGTAAATTGGCAATGTCCCTGTGGATGGGATTTCTGGCAAATTTTCGCCACTTTGCCCTTTAGTGAATTGCCCTGATATCATCACGCGCACCCCTTTATTGCATTGCCCACCCCTTTGCATTACTATCCTCACCAGCACACCCCTTCTACATGAGTGACCTGCCCCCATCATTCCCCAGTGGTATTTTTATCGGTAAAGGACTAACCATTTTTTGGGGCCCTTGGTCATTGAAATGCAAAGAGAACGCTGGTTTTTTTCTCAATACATGAGCCATTCAGGGCTTGGCACTTTTTCAGGCTCTATTTCTCTGGGGCAGACACAAGGCTGCTGATCAGTTCAGAAAGTTTTCTCAGGTCTGTCCTTTACTGCACACTGTAGTTTTCCTGAGTATTGTATTCTGAAAGGGGATGTTCACCTTAACATGAACTTGTAGAACGCTGTAGGCACTGCGGAACACAAGATGTTTTCTAACTAGCCATTTTTTTTGTTGTTCTGGATAATTCCTTTTTTTTTTTTCAGCTCTCCAGTTTGTGTTCTAGTTGCGATGGTGCAACATATCCTAGTAACCAGGCAGTGATAGGAATGGCAATGGCTGAAAGATGAGTAGGAGATGGACTGAATTAAAAGTTAAGAATAATATCAAATAATCTATTCTAAGGATGAATCACTAATTACAGAACTAATGGTGCCTCCCCCATAGACTTTCAGAAGAGACTGGTCATATGATAACTATGTATAAATATATAAGGGGATCATATAATAATCTCTCTAATGCTTTATTTACCAGTAGACATTCTTTCCATCTTAGAAAAAAGCTGGATTAGAAAAAAAGCGGTTCCGCCTAAATATTGGGAAGGGGTTTGTTACAGTGAGAGCTGTGAAGATGTGGAATTGTCTCCCTGAATCAATGATACAGGCTGATACATTAGATAGGTATAAGGAAGGGTTGGATGCTTTATTCACCAGTAGCTCCTCCCAGCAGACAGGAGGGAGCCAATGAGATTAGAGGAGGGAAAGGGGTGTTACAGGGAGAGCTGGGAAGTGAATCAGTGGTACAGGCTGATACATTAGATAGGTATAAGAAGGGGTTGGATGGTGTTTAGCAAGTGAGGGAATACAGGGTTATGGGAAATAGCCAGTGTCGGACTGGCCCACCGGGATACCAGGAAAACTCCCGGTGGGCCAAGGTGTCAGTGGGCCCTTATGCTGCTAAACTTTTGGCCTATTTCATGGCCTTTCCCTATTCTATTAGAACAAAGAGGCTAAATAGATGTAATAATAGATTATAGTATGTAAAGAAAACAAACTAGCAGAATAGAGGCTAATTGAGGAGATAAAGAATATTAGTACTGAGAGTGGGCCCCTGGTCTAAGGTTTTATGGTGGGCCCCTGGTCTAAGGATTTTGGGTGGGCCCCTGGTGTCCCAGTCCGACACTGGAAATAGCTCATAGTACAAGTTGATCCAGGGACTGGTCCCATTGCCATTTTGGAGTCAAAAGGAATTTTCCCCCTCTGAGGCAAATTGGAGAGGCTTCAGAAGGGTTTTTTCTTTGGATCAACTGGCAGTTAGGCAGGTTAAAAAAAAGTTAAAAGGTTGAACTTGATGGACGTGTGTCTTTTATCAACCTCACTTACTATGTTACTGTGTTACAGCGGATGACTGGGTGAGGGGAGGTGTAAAATATTGCTCATTGGCATCTCTTTATTTCTGGCAGCAGCTACTAATTGCTGTGTGTACGGCAAAATCCTTAGTCTTAGTATTATAATTTAGTTTCATGGGAATCTGTGAGACTGGTGTGTGTTTGTAACAAGGTAAGAGCTGCTGCTGGTAAGTGTGAGGCTTGGTTTTACTCAGACACGTTTCTAAGCAGTGAGAGGCCTCGGCACGTCGGCTTCACCTCAACTTCCTGTCAAAGTCCCCACTGACTTCCTGCCACTTGAATCTGTCACTTCCTGCAGAGACATCTACCCCTACTCTATTGACTGGCTTCTGAATTATAAAATGTCACAGTCTGGCTCCCAGGGGTGTATCTGGCATTAAAGCTGCCTGAAGCTGCGTTTATTAATGTCCCTTCCCCGGTGCTTACCTTTATATTGCTGGTGCGGTTCCAGGGCAGGCGCATCGCTAGCGCAGGAAGCGAAATTGCGCTCTCTGTATAAAAAAAAGCAGAATTCTAAGCTTCATAACTGGAAATTCAGCTTTTAAAGTTCCCAGGAGCAGCTTTTTTGCCACCCCTGGTAACTTCTGGGGAACTGCCGCCTTTCTTCAAGGCAGAAACCCCCCCGGTTGGCTACATCAATCATGTGTTGGTAGTCAAAAATGACTCAGATCTCATTTTCAAAACCAACCAAAGTCGGCTACAAAACCAGCCCAAAACTAGCCATGAGGCACTTCAACAGTAGCCCAAAAATAGCACAATATGTGCAGTGAAAAAAAAAGTCTAAAAAGAATTAATTAATTAATTAATGTGAAAATACGCCTTTTTCAAATTTTCACTGATTTGCAAATTTTCCATGAAGTAAAATGGGACAGATTTAGGGCCCACAATCAGATCAGCCCAATATTGCCCACCTCAATGTGGGCACATCGGGGAGAGATCCTTTTGTTTGGCAAAATTGCCTTAAGAATCTATTCTGGGCTCTCACCCATTTAAGTTAGAAACTTTTTATCTTTTCTGTCTGTTCAGTGCAGGAGATCAAAGAGAAAATCGGGACATTTCAGTAACAAACCTGGGACTGCGGGTTGAGCTGTCAAAATCGGGACTGTCCCACAAAAATGGCACAGTTGGGAGGTATGTGCCCAGGTAAAGACAGTCTGCCGATTTTCCAAATAAGGAAGGCAGGATCTCCCCTGATTGACATGGCAATCAGCCAATAGGGATCATCACTGACCCACCCCTGTGATGTCATGGCCACGCACCCTGTCCGGATTGTGAGCTGCACAAAGGTGCAGAGTGCCGACCCTACTGCTATCTCACCTAATACCAGCCATTGCCCTAAATTTAACTAGATGTTTCTGGGCCCTACAGCAAATTAAATTTAGGGCTACAAACATTTGACCTATTCTACCAAGATAATGTATATTGATATTGCTCATTAATTAGGGCCTTACTGAGCCATTTACACTCCAGGACCCCCTCTGGAACTATGGGGTCTGCTTCCTATGTAGTTACACCCCACACATAAAAAAAAATACGGTCATAAAAATTTCAGTTCAGAGCAAGACAGTAAGAAAAGACAAAAGTGTTAAAAAACCCACAATAAATAACCAAATCGTGTCCAAGGGCCTATCTCCTATAATTAATTCCCAGTTATGCCTGTGCTCCACCCTAATACCAACCCTTATCATAATTATCATAATTCAAGATAATCCCACTTCCTTTATGCCACCACTCTTCCCCTTTGCATCCAGGGGTCCTGCACCAATGAGAAACTCGTCTCAGACGACAGCGCCCACTGGGGCGGCCAGCATCACCCCTGATTACATCCCACCCTTAATTTTTACTAAAAAAAATAACCAGGACCTGGAAAGAATCACAAGTGATTTAAAAAAGGATCTGCAAATCTATTCACACCTTCAGAGTGTTTTGTGATTACTAGGGTCAGTGACCCCAAGCATAAAATTGTCAGTTTAAAGCAAGACAACAAAACACTCAAAAACCACAATAATTAAAGTCCAAGAGCCAAGTTCCATCACTGGCTTCCTGTCTCCAACATATTGACGGGGAGCAGATATAATAAAAGCCGGTAATGGAAAAACATGCCTGATGTCCATAATTATTGCTGTAATAAAAGCCACTAACGGATAAACACGCACAATGTCAACAATTATCAAGGCACTGAGCTTACTAAACCAACAGAGGGATATTGCATTCAACCATATCTGTAAATTCTTTGTTCAGTTTCCCCTTTAATCAGTGGGCTAATTCTTTTTTTTTTTAAATATCAAAAATATTTTTTTAGGTAACCTCGGAAATCAAGCTTGTCATTTAGTGAGTAGGGTCTATAATTCCCCATGGCTCTTTTAGACTTCCCAGAATCCCTTGCTCCAGGAGAGAGTGTGCTGAACTATACGTTGTCCCTCTTTCAGGTGCGGCAGGGCAGCTTCTTTTGCTCTGCAGCCTGCACGGCATCAGTCTTGCTCTTTCACACACTTGTGGTTTCTTTCCGTTGTGATCATACGATCTCACTTCCTTGTGATGTCATTGGCATCCTTATTACTTTGCTCACATGTGCATTTTCTTGCTTCTCTGTAACCGATCGACATACCGCAGGATTTCTTTGTGGCCGGTATCCATGTCTATATAAGGATTTCACATACTGTAGCTAGTGAATCCTTAGGTCCCTAGACATAAGATAGGACCAAAACCTAATTTTTCTTACACTTCAGAGCAACAGTTAGAGGGCCATAGGTTGACTAATGTATATTCAGAACAATCTGAGTTATCTAACAATAGTTATATGGTATAATGTATGCCTTCCCCTCCAAGGGGGCCACTGAGAGCTCAGCGCCCCTGTTTATCTGACCCTCAAACTAGCAGTGCCTTAAAATAAATATGGGAAACTATATGGGGATGGACACAAACTAATTCCTGGCAGGGGCAGTAAAATAGACAGGGGCTGTGTAGCTGGAACCCCTGCAGCCTGTGGCAGCACATCATGATGATTTTTATGATGTATTTTTTATTTCTAAATGACACTGTTTACACTGCAAATAATTCACTCTACAATATAAAATGTCATTCCTGAACCAACAAGTGTATTTAGTTGTAATATTGGTGTGTAGGTGCATCTCAGGTCATTTTGCCTGGTCATGTGCTTTCAGAAAGAGCCAGCACTTTAGGATGGAACTGCTTTCCGACAGGCTGTTGTTTCACCTACTCAATGTAACTGAATGTGTCTCAGTGGGACCTGGATTTTACTATTGAGTGCTGTTCTTAGATCTACCAGGCAGCTGTTATCTTGTGTTAGGGAACTGCTATCTGGTTACCTTCCCATTGTTCTGTTGCTGGGGGGGAAGGGAGTGGATGACATCACTCCAACTTGCAGTACAGCAGTAAAGAGTGACTGATGTTTATCATGTTAGTTAGTCACATGACTGGGCAGCTGGGAAACAGACAATATGTCTAGCCCCATGTCAGATTTTAAAATTAAATTCAAAAAAATCTGTTTGCTCTTTTGAGAAATGTATTTAAGTGCAGAAGTCTGTGGAGCAGCACTAATAATTGATTAAATAAATTGGTTGTGATTTTTGGGCTGTGGGATCGAATGAGTATGGGTTGTTGGTAGGGTTGCCACCTTTTCCCAAATGTTTTAACGGCTGGTGGGGGGCTGGGACAAAAAGGGGCGGATAGTGACATCAATGGGGCGGGACCATGACACAAAAGGGGCGTGGCTACGGTACTGAGATTTTCAGATGGGGGACAAAGTCAGAAACGCTAAGTTTACTGGGGATTGGGGGCAGGCCAAGGGGTCTTTTTGAAGGGTATTACAAATTTATCGGCAGCTACATTGCCAGTAAATTTGTAATACCGGCCCCAGCCTTGGCAGGTGTTTTACCGGCTAGGCCGGTAAAATACTGGCCGGATGGCAACCCTAGTTGTTGGTAATTATTGTCTTGCACTGGGGCCCTCTAATGTTTAAATCTGGCCCTGAGAGGTACACTTGATTTTATTGTCTGGAAAGAACAAATGGCCCAGTGGGAACCCTGATGGACCCGAAATTAACCAAACTACTCAAAAATGTCACTCTCACAATGGCTACACCTAATAAGGCAATGCACAATGCAACCAGGGTGGCAACTTGGTATTTTACCTAGTTGTGTACGTTGCATCATATGCATAATCCATTTATTTATATGATTTATATTTAGGGATGCAACCCCTGAATCCTTTGCGTAAGATTCGGCCGAATACCGAACCGCAAATTAGGGGTGGGAAGGGGAAAATTTGTTTACTTCCTTGTAAGTAATTTCCTCCCCGCCCCTAATTTGCATATGCAAATTAGGATTTGGATTCGGTTCGAATTTGGAAGGATTTGGCCGAATCCGAATCCTGCCGAATCCCGAACCGAATCCTGGATTTGGTGCATCCCTTTTTATATCACAGACTAATGAAATGGTACCACACTATATAGAGGTTCCTATGCTGGCATAGATCTATGGCTCCATTCTCTCATATTATTAGAAAGGCCAGGGAGCTGTCTCTGCTATGCACATTGCCTTTTTATAATTCTGTATGTCTGGTTGTGCCCCTTCTGCTTTCCTGTAATGGGATTATAACACAGGAAGCTTTCAGCAGGGGACCCAGAGAAGCAGCTTAAGCAAATCTAAAACTACAAGCTGAACCAACAATAATAAAGCCCAAATAATATGGTTAAGTCCAGGAGTATTTGAGATTTAGCTCTGCGTAAATATCATTCATATGATACTTAAATCTGTTATGACTTCATGTATATGATCTTGGGGAGAAACCGTAATTTGCCTGATACGTGTAACTAAAACTGAGGCAGAATTAAATAACGAGGTATACAGATGCAGAGCCAGCTATACCGTAAGATTTTTTGGTTACATTTACAACCAGTTGAAATATCCCACAATAACTCGTTTAGTAACCCAAAGCTGCACTCAAAAGGTCCCCACTAGATGTCCCCAGGGAGGTCAGAGGCTCAATAGACATTTTAAAGCCAAGAACAGGCACAACTGTGAACGTATTTGATCTTAGTGTCAGTGTGACATTTGGCTTCTTTAATGAAGTGTTAGCCGTGGGGATTCAAACAATGTACAGTCACAGTTTATTAAAATGTGGAGTGTGTGCACTATTGTATGATCCTATTCATTTGAATGAAGCATTTGAATTACTCGGGGGAGGAGAGATCACTTTCTTATCTGTAAACGAAGCCTCTTATTGGGGGGAATCACTTCTCTGTCAGCATGCCCTGCGCTCCTGCAGCCGGATCCTCCCCTGGGGACTTCCAAAGAGGGGCATCCCCTGGCGGGAACTTGTCTCAAGGTACATGAGACCCTTCCCTTGGCTCCAAAGACCAGTTTCGCAAGCAGAGTATATGTTGGATATCCATCAAGACCTTGCTCTTAGTTTGCCTTTCTAGCACACCCAGGTATGGGTGGTTTCCCATATAGGGACCGTGTCCTTGGCTCCTGTGGTTGGTTCCTCCTCCTGATGACTTCCAGAGAAGTGCTTCTCCTGGTGGGAACCAAAAGGTAGGGCTAACGGCTTCTCTCCACAAGGTAACTGAAATCCTGCCCAGCCCCTCCTCTGGGGACTACCAGGGGGACTTTTGTGGCCAATTCCTCCTGTTGGGAATTTCTGGAGAGGGATATTCCCTAGTGGGAGAAGGCCGGACTTATAGTTTCTTTTCCCAAGGCTCCTGAGACCCTGCCCTGGGTTCCTGCAGACTATTGTTTCCTAGTGGGGATTTCAGGGCCAGTCTGCTAGTTTCTCTCACCAAGGCTCCTAGAATCCTGCCCTGGGTTCTCATGGACAGTTTCCCTCCCTGGGTAATTCCAGAGAGAGACATTAATGAGAGACTGGGCTGCTGGCTTCTCTCCACAAGGCTCCTGGGTAGGGTTGGCACCTTTTCTGGAAAAAAAATAGCTCAATATGTAGGTGGTGTTGTGGAGCACCTACCATCAAATGATAAACAACGGATGGTGTGCAGCAGCTAAGTTTCCTGGGGCCCTACCTTGGGCTCACATGGCTGGATTCTATTGGCTATTGGCCGGGCTATTGGCTTCTCTCCCCAAGGCTCCTGGGCATATGGTCAGGCCTGGATTCCTCGCCAAGGTGCCCAAGGCCCCCGAGTCCTAGTGTCCTTCGATCACAATCACACACCCACCCTCCACTTGCGTGTGCATGCATTGGAGTGCTGGGTATTGTACACAGTATGCATCCTCAACCTCCCCTAAAATCTTGCCACCCTAGGCCCAGGCTTTTGTGGCCTCACAACAAATCCGGGCCTGCATATGGTGGTTCCCAGTGAAGACCTCACCCTTACCTTGCCCTCCTAACCTACCCAAGATATATGATAGTTCCCCATCTAGGGACCCTGCCCTGGGCTCCCATTTCAGGTTGCTTTCCCTGGGGACTTCCATAGAGGGGTCTCCCCTGGCAGGAACAGAAAGGCCAGTCTAACCGTTTCACTCCTAAGGGCTCCTTGGCAGGTTGCCCTGGGCACTCAGAGCTGGTTCTTCTCCTTGGAGATTTACAGAGAGGAGCTTGTCGTGGTGGAAAATGAAAGGCCGGGCTTATGGCTTTTCTGCCAAGAGCTCCTGGGACACTTGCCTTGCCACTTCTTTTCCCAAGGCCCTTGGGATCCTGCTCTGGGCTCCTGAGGCTGAATCCTCACCCAGGGGACTTTGGCAGAGAAGCATCACCTGGTGGAAACCGAGAGGCCAGGTTGCCGGCTTCCATCTCCAAGGCTCCTGGGGCTGGTTACTCCCCTGAGGGCTTCTGGAGAGGTGCATCTTCTGGCGGGAACTGAGAGGATGGGCTCCTGTGGCTGGTACCTTCTCTGGGTGCTTCAGGACAGAAGCATACCCTGGGGAGACACATGGAGCAGATTTTGGAGATGAAACTCACAAATACACAATTTTGCACCAATATCCACTCCATGTTTCCAGGCCCGAATTTCCATATTCAGCACCTCTAGGCCTCCAGGTCCTAGTGCTTCCCGCTAACACCCCCACCCCCCAGGCATGTGTGCTTACGCCCCTTTGCCACCCTAGGCATCATCACAAATTTGGGCCTGCGTGAGTACAGACACAGAAAAAACAGATGTGAGCGAAGCACAGACTGAGAAACAGCCCAGCGTGTAATGAGCCTACACAGAGAGTCCTGTTCTATTTGTTGTTATCATGGGGTCATCTAAATAACCCTAAGCACTTTCCACATTCCAGAAAAAAGAGCAGAGAAATAAGGCAGGAGGAAACCTAGTGTTAAACAAAAGCTCACCCCCTACTGTGCACGTTCACATTACTTTCCAGGCACAACCTGCTGACTGAAATAAGAATTACAAGCTAAGGCTTTTCTCTCCCTGTCTCTGCAGTGAGATGATGCAAGAGAGCACGAGATAACTAAAATCTGCTGCAATAAATGTTGGCGCAACAAAAAGTTACAGAGACAAATCGCTTCTTCTTCGGGCGACGAATCTCCCTGAAAAGCCTTCCCACCAGCTAGAATCTAAATCGGAGTGCTTCGTTTTTCAAAGTCGCCCGAAGTTTCCTCGTGAGGCAACTTCGGAAAACGAAGTGCTCCGAAGACTTTTCTGGGAGATTAGTCTCCCCTTACTGTTAGCTGTTGACCAAACCAAACAGTACCAAATACTACTGAGCCTTCACTGTAATCTCAGCATGATAGATAAAAGCAAGACTACTATCTGTGATCAAGCCTGCAACTGCTACTTTGGAACACTAGGGGGCGCACAAGGGAGGGTTTTATAGAAGTCTATGTCCCCTTTAAATGGAAACTAAAGCTGCTGCTGCAGCTATTTTGCCACGTAAGGGTAGGGGCACACTGGGCGATTCTGGGAGATTTAGTCGCCTAGCAACTAATCGCCTCGTCTTTGCGGCAACCAATCTCCCTGAACGCCTTCCCTCTTTCTTGCGCCGGCTAAAATGAAAAATCACCTGCGCTAAAGCACACGCGGCGCTTCGTATTCCGAAGTCGCCTGAAGTTTCCTCGTGAGGCAACTTCGGACGACTTTGGAAAACGAAGCGCCGCGTGTGCTTAAGCGCAGTCGATTTTAGCCGGCACAAGACAGAGGAAAGGCGTTCGGGGAGATCGGTCGCCAATCTCCCCGAATGGCCCAGTGTGCCCCTACCCTAAAAAGAGGCTTCATTTGGACAAGACTTACCATTGAGGATTCCACCAACACTGCCAGTCAATTAGGCACTGGTAGCACACTGCACTTGCCCCAGATATGCCGCAGACTGGGGGTCATGTCCAGAGCTGTGACAGCAGGGGGTACTCTAGTCTAAGAATCCACATCAAAGGGGGGCCCCTGAGAGATGCAAAGGCCCAATTGGACAGTAGTAAAGTAGTCAGGTTTGAGGAGGAGCAGGGTGTAATTGATGTGGTTAGAAGAATGAACCCCCTATTGTAAATTATAAGGATATTTGAAGTTGCCACAGAGTTCCAAGCACTCAGCCTTCAGCCTTGTTCCTTTATTTGGTCCTGAAACTTTATTGTTATAATTTACAGTAGTGAGTAAATTTTTATATATATATATGTAAAAAGGGATGGAAGTTTATTATTTTTTTTACCAGGAAAATGAATGTATAGACCCATAACTGTTGAGCCTCTTTCACAAAAACTCCCCTTACTATATTTAGTAAAGAATGCCCAGGATATCAGTTTAGTGAGCGCTCAGCAATACACAGCACAGTGTCCTCTTTCACTTATTTATTGAAAGGGACACATTTCAAACTTAGAAACCAAGAACAGCAGTGAGTAGGGTTTATTTTGTCTCCTTTCTGCTGGAGTAAGTGGTTTTCTTGTGGGAACTCGGTTCCTTCCCACAGCAAATGTCTTCTCTCGTTCCTGACCCCTCCAGATGACTCGCCCCACTGTATCTGAGAAAGAACACGGACACACGGACATTAAAGAGATAGCGTCTCAATAAACATCATTATGTTAATTCAGCAGATTTATATTGGCACCCCAACCCTTGCCATCTTTTGAAAACATTTACCAGGGACACTCCCAACCAGTAGCCCTTGAGTAACATGTTGCTCTCCAACCCCTTGGATGTTGCTGTCAGTGTCCTCAAAGCAGGGGCTTATTTTTGAATTCCAGGTTTGGAAGCAAGTTTTAATTGCATAAAAACTAAGTATAGTGCAAAGTAGAGCCTCTTGTAGGCTGACAGTCCACATAGGGGTTACCAAATAGCCAATCACAGCCCTTATTTGGCTCCCAAGGGATTTTTTCATGCTTGTGTTGCTCCTCAACTCTTTTTACATTTGAATGTGGCTCACGGGTAAAAAAACATTGGGGACCCCTGTTCTAGGGCTTATTTGTGAAAAGGGTGCAAAGAATGTGTGCAACTGAAAATTGAAAAAGTTCAGGCAGTGGCACCTATACTTAAGGGTCTGCCGACGGACTGGACATGGGTCTGGACATGGATCCTTATTTGCCCTTCAATGGGTATTAGGTACAGGCATCCCTTGAGTATGGTGCGATTTGGACTGGCCTCTCGGCATACCAGGAAAAATCCCATTGGGCCCCAGTCTTGGTGGGCTCTGCCATTCCTTTCGCTAATCATCCGACTGGCTTTCTCAATTCAGAATTCTGAATTGAGAAAGCCAGTTGGATGACTAGCGAGCCGTCTTCAAGGAAAAAGAAAATACAGCAAGTCCAGTTGATTTGACTAGTTACTATAGGTATACCATGACCTGGATGAATGAGAACCTTAACAGACATGCTCACTACCTATTTTTTTGCACTGATCATACTGGCTTGGGGTTAATTGGGTGATCATTGTCCAATTTATGAAGGGGTCATACTGCCCCATAGGAGGTACGGCCTTAAAGTGAAACCGCTTCGAATTAGGACCCATAATTTTTTGAAATGGTCCAACTCCTCCATGAACATAACAAGGTGTAGCGGGCCCAAAAATGTTGTTGTACGGGGGGGCCCATGAATTCTAATGTGTGCGTGGTTAGTTCATACTATTACTCCATACCATTGTGTGCAACTTGTTAAAGAGATGTGGGCAGGTCCGGACTGGGAATTAAAATAGGCCCTGGCATTTCAGGTACACAGAGGCCCAATCAGCCCCACCAACCCACTAAATACTGACTTTCTATGGGACCTTATAGCAGCCCCTCTGGCATTTGCCAGAACCCACAGATTGCCAGTCCGGGCCTGGATGTGGGCATCAGCAGAGAGAGGGCTGGGCAAGAGCAGAGGCATTAGGACATAAACCCCAATCAGATGACAACGGAGAGTAGAGTTTACTGCCCATAGGCTTCAATAGGTGCTGCTACACTGTTGTATCATATGAGTTACTCGCTTCTCCTGTGTCAGAGATCTCAGCCATTTCACTGTGTTGATTTAGTATGTGTGTAAAGGCTTCTTATTAGCATTTATCTGGGCTATGCCACAGATTAGTTTTTAGTATCTCCTTTCACTCTCTGATGGTATCACGTCACCAGGGAGGTGAGAACCTAGCTACTTATCTAACCAACATGAGCCTCTCCATGCCGCATTTGCACATTTCCAATCCTAAAGGATTCCTACCCGTTACTAATATCCCTTGTGCACGTCACGTGTATCTCTGATACCCTACCGATAACACCGTCTTTCCCTTGCCTGGCCTACCGTACTACTATCTGTAAATTTCATTGCACTGGTGCCAACTTCCGGAGTGCGCAGTTTACCACATCTGAAAATACATTCCAGGGAAAGTTTATTGCGGAGTTATAAGGTCTGTAGTGTGTAATCTGCTTCACTCTAGAGGACTGTGGCGACCTCTATTTTGATAAATATACCACCATAAACCCTATTTTAATTAATTAATTAATTGATTAATTTATTTATTTTATTTTAAAATAGAACCTTGTACTGGATCCCAGCTTTGATATAATTGATCATTGTTTGGGTTTATTTAATGGTGTAGTGACTTGAAGTGTGGAGATCTAAATTACAGAAAGATCCTTTTTCTGCAAAAACTGAGGTCCTGGGCATTTTGAATAGAAGGTACCATACCTGTAGCTGTATGAGTAAGTAAGTAGATATTAGTATATAACTTGAATAATTTATGTATATATATATATATATATACTCACATGCTCATCTCTCTGATTCATCATCTACACTTACCATTCTATAACTATTTTCCTTTATCCTGGGGGTGCCATCTTCTCATGAACATATACCTTCTATCGTGTTCCTTTTCCCAACATTCATTATTCTTCCAGATTCCGTTTACGAATCTTTAAAAGTGTATGTTATGTTGTGATTATGCAAACCATAAATTAGCTGAGGATTATCAAGTGATAATTAACCTTAATCGTTATAGCTCATACACTTGTGCCAATAAAATCTAAAACTACTGTCAAAGTACCGGTATTGAAATAGGAGATGTAATTTGGCCATACATCAATGTCATACGGCATCTTCTCATAGTTATTCCATTACGGCTATGGATATGCAGTGGGAATTGCACTGCTGATAATTAAAAGCGTCTGCCGAAGGGAAACAGGTGAAGTATAAGGCACAAAAACTCTGACATCCCCATTAAAACTACTAGAATGCTGTAGCTCATTGTTAGAGCGGGTCCGAGCACTAGTGTCATCCAAGCTTTTTATATGTTAAACCCTGCCATACACTTATTGATGCACAGAAATAATGATGGACTTCAAATAACCTACTCCTAGGTTTCTAGTTGAGTTTCAGTATTATCCACAGAATAACCCATTGGTCTTCTGTGAGGCTTTTTGTTATGTGGGTATGTGGCCATTCCTTAGTGAAATAGACATGAAAGAATGAATAATAACCAAAAAAAAGAAGTCGCCAGTGCTAGAGAAGAAAGGAACGTGACGTCACCTCCCAGATCAGGTATCACCAACTTTAAGGGACGTCACAAGCTTTATTTACAAGTTTATGTTTTCACGTCCGCATAATACAACTACTGCAAAACCAATACAGAGGGGACACAGAAATTTGAGCCCCTCCTTGAGTCCATAACATTCTTTAAGACCTTGTACAAGGGTATAAAGTGGAGTGGTGAAATATCCAGGAGTGGGGAGGAGGTAAGACTTCAATATCCCCGCTGAAGAGTGAGCAACAGAGGAATTTCCCCCTAGTTAACAGAGAAGTTAGGGTATGGTGGTTGTCTCTGTAAGCTAAGGGGTTTAAGATGGCAGTGGTGTTAGTGATGAGTTTAAGCCTCAGATTGAAACATCTTCTTCCTGCCTTCCATGCCGGATTTCTCCTCAATGTTCTTACGCCAGTCACCAACATCACGGAGATCCTTCTCCTGGAGTTGGAAAGAAAAAAACATGTTTAATAAGAGTTTGTTTGCTTAATGGTTTCATTATTTTAAATAAGCCATTGAGTCTCACTGAGCTCATAGGATGATTGGCTATAAGGAGCGGAAGTCTATATAAGTAGCTGAAGACTCACCTTGTCAGTGTCTTCCTTCTTGACCTGTTTGAGGTTGGCACGGAGTTCCATGTTGACCTTGTGCTTGGAGCCAAGCAAAGCACGCAGCATAGCATCAGCAGACATACGGACACGTTTAAGGGCAGGCCTCTTGAACTTGCCACGCAGATCAAACATCTTCTGGTTTAAGTCTTCCAGCTACATGACAAACAAATATGGAGTCCGTCAGAGTATAACAGAGAATGCGATGCACTAAAACCACATAGAGTGACATCTGGACAAGATCTTATGTAAAGTAATTGGAGAAATTAGATATAGATTGTCCTAAATGGTATAGGTTTTTCTATAGACCCATGGTGGACTTAAGGTCAGGTATATGGGTAATCTCCTATGCTGAGGTCTACTATGGCCTAGGCCCACTGGGAGATACTCCGTTAGGCCACTCTGACCCTATTGATTATTATGAATGACTATTTGCTGAGTTTTATGATGGAACTACAGAGAGACTTAAAGAGTGAGGATCTGTAAATCTGTTCTTCATAATCTATGGAAGCTACTAACCTCCTTGGTGCTCTTCTGGACTTTGGATTCTGTATCATACCTCTCCTCATCAACCACATCGATTTTGGCATGCAACTTCTTGCAGAATTCCTAGGCAGACGATGCGATAGAGAATAAATTTCACTAGTATACAATACACATAAAATATTATATCATGTGATAGCAACTCCACCCAACTGGTTTTTGCATAATGAAACCATATGTCAACAGTAATTACATTTAATAAAAATAAAAAAAAAACATTATAACATAATAAATAAATATTATCAAGACATTTAAAGTTGGTTTTACCTGCAGATCTGACAGACTGCTGGGCAGGCTCAGAGGTGGACAATGTTCACTCAGGTAGGCTTCCTTCTCTGCGGCAATATCAGCTTCTTCTTTCTCAAGGGCAACTTTGGCCACCTGGAGCATCAAGCTCTGCACAAACAAGAGAAGAGGAGTAAGAACAATTCAATGAGGGAAGGATCTAAAAATTGGACTAGGGAGCATAGTGTGCAGTTATGGTTGTGGTGGAGTTCTGTAACAGTTTCAAGATGTCTTAAGGAAGGAGCATTGACTTATGGGGGGGGGCTTTACATTTAAGTAGTCATATGAATGGTGAAAACTACTGGAGGAGAACAGTATAAAAACACTGTATTGGGATATATGTAGGACATTAGGACAATTCAAGAATTGGGATGACCTGGATGGGATCGGATGGGATGAGGGGCATATATGAAGCTGATATGCATTAGAGTAGAGTAGTAAGTTAGTTGGGAAGTATTGTCAGGGCTCTGTACCTATATTAAATGGTATGATCTGACTTTTTTAAAAATAATTTATGGAGCCCCATACATGTGTTCACGGATAACTTACCTTCAGGTGGGTTTTGCGAGTATTGGAGATCTTGGATTTCTTCTGTAGAAACAGAAAGAAAATGTTATTAGCATTTTTAAGTTAGAAGATTGTAATTCCAAACCTAATAAAGAAATCTTTAAAACCCTTTAACAGTCGCTCTGATAAAAATGTCACTTTATGAAATCACACTTTTTTCTTACAAAAACAAATATTTACACTTGTAATTTACGAGCCTTTTTACGCATTTTGTCTACTCAGTTGTATTACTGGCACGCAGGCAAAAGACTATGGAAGAGATAATAGCCTCTCCTCTCCTCCGATCAATGCCTGTCCCGTCTACCCCTCGTTACACCCCTGGTCTAACCCATACTGTGGGATTTCAGGTATAGTAGGGAGAGATGGTGCCTATAGTAACAGTGGATAATAGTCTCTGGGAAGGGAGTGTGACTGTGGGATAGCAGGTATAGTAGGGAGAGATGGTGTCTATAGTAACAGTGGGATAATAGTCTCTGGGAAGGGAGTGTGACTGTGGGATAGCAGGTATAGTAGGGAGAGATGGTGCCTATAGTAACAGTGGATAATAGTGTGGGGGAAGAGTTGGTAGGACCAGACCCTAGCCATCCTTGCCTAGGAAAATTTCTGTCAACCCTTTCTTATTTGTAAGAAACTACTACTATGTATGTGAGAGTGGGCCCTTGATAGAATATGCTCTGGTTGGACTAATTTAACATTGTCAATGTCACCTGACAGTTATTATTGATGTACAAGTCCCTGCAACCTACCGGAATATGCAGATCAACAACAACAACATATATAACAACATATAAGTCTTTATAGCCCAGTAAAGACAGCCCCTTCATTGTCACAACATGCACTATAATGAAAGGAAAAAGAAGAACTTACGTCACTAATCAGAAGGAAAAAGAGAAGGGAAATAAAAAAGAAGAGGTTAGAAATAAAAGACACAGTACTGAGTATAACTTACTAAGCCAATATAAAATACAATAGCCAATACTCCTTAACCTAGGCTGTACATAGCTTTCCTTGAAGAGAGAAAACTATTTATTTTATTGTGTACATAGTGCAGCCCTTCAATATCTGTTTTTATGAAAATAATTGGAGGCTGCCACTAGAATTACCTCCAGCAAACTGTCCTATGTTGTTGATTGGGGGGCACAGGGATGTACCAAAAACTTTGCTTCACAATTCAAATCCGAGTACTTTTTTCAAAATTCACATTCAGCCAATTTCTTTTATTCAGCAGAACTAAATTCCAGCCTTTAATAATGTATAATATTAAAGCCCTGGCCAGCTGCAAGTAGCACATTTTTTGTTGAATTATGATCCCATTTTGTTGATTGATCTTAAATCTAAATATTCTGAGATTTGTAATTTGGCCTTCAGCATAGTAAGAGCTGAAAGATTTGTTCTGCGTCTAGTGATCTATAGCAACAAATCAGATGTTTGCTTTCATTGTGCAAATTGCAGTAAACCAGTAAATGCTATTTGCTGATTGGTTGCTATTGGTTACTGGACCTGGAGCAAAATAGACATGCTGCTTCATTTACCCCTACTAGTGTATGTATTGAGCAGCTAGGAAGCTTTGTCCTGGCACCTTACACTCTGTTTAAAGGAGAATTGGCTGTAAATAAATGCTATAGGCAGAGAGCTGGATACAGAATATACAATATCAGTGATAAGCAATAGTCATATATGCATGATATTAAATGTTACAGATCGATGGAACGATAGAAACACTGCAGATGGATAGATTACAGGTTAATAAAGATAGATGGTCGATAAATAGGTAGATGTAGCGTGATAGATAGATAGATTGATAGATGATGATAGATAGATAGATAGAGAGATAGATAGATAGATAGATAGAGAGAGAGAGAGAGAGAGAGAGAGAGAGAGAGAGAGAGAGAGAGAGAGAGAGAGAGAGAGAGAGAGAGAGAGATAGATAGATAGATAGATAGATAGATAGATAGACGGATGATGATCGATAGATAGATAGATCGATATAGACAGTAGACAGATAGATAGATAATGGATTGATAGATGATGATGATAGATAGATAGATAGATAGATAGATAGATAGATAGATAGATAGATAGATAGATAGATAGATAATGGATTGATAGATGATGATAGATAGATAGATAGATAGATAGATAGATAGATAGATAGATAGATAGATAGATAGATAGATAGATAGATAGATAGATAATAGATATATAGATGATAGATAGATAGATAGATAGATAGATAGATAGATAGATAGATAGATAGATGATAGTAGACAGATAAATAGATAGATAGATAGATAGATAGATAGATAGATAGATAGATGATAGTAGACAGATAAATAGATAGATAGATAGATAGATAGATAGATAATGGATTGATAGATGATGATAGATAGATAGATAGATAGATAGATAGATAGATAGATAGATAATAGATATATAGATGATAGATAGATAGATAGATAGATGATAGTAGACAGATAAATAGATAGATAGATAGATAGATAGATAGATAGATAGATAGATAGATAGATGATAGTAGACAGATAAATAGATAGATAGATAGATAGATAGATAGATAGATAGATAGATTGATAGATGATGATAAATAGATAGATAGATAGATAGATAGATAGATAGATAGATAGATAATAGATCGATAGATGATGATTATGATGATGATGATAGATAGATAGATAGATAGATAGATAGATAGTAGATCGATAGATGATGATGATGATGATGAAGATAGATAGATAGATAGATAGATAGAGAATAGATTAATGGATAGATGCATATAATAGATTGATGGATTGACAGATTAGTGACAGTCCAATCAATAGATACATGGATATGAATAGATACTAGATGAAAAGAATAAGACAGATAACAGGCAGACATAACATAGAGACAGACAGAGAGAACATGGTTTGACCAATAGAGATTTCTACTCACTCTTCACCCATCTTGGCGGTTTCTGTGATACCTGAGCACAAAACACAAAGACACAAGGTGTCAGCACATAAAGTCCTGCGCCCCAGATATAGCCTCGCACAGAGCTGCAAAGAATCCCTGTAAGGAACACGCTGAGCCCCACTCACATACCAGTCTAGGCCCTGACTGATGGAAGGATTAGTCTGAAATTCCGGAATGAACTCTCCTCCTTGGATCTGCCTTTCTCTGCCACCGCTGCCCAACCTCGAAATAGAACCTAGGCAGGGGGAGCAGAGAAGGGACACCCCACCAGCCTTTTTAAAGTCATCTGATCCCCGTTGGATACATCAGCAACTTTGCAAGACTTTCCAAAAATATCCCACGGATCCTTTAAGGAATGGCAGCTGTCTCGCCCTTTCTCTATTAATTCCTCATTCTAATGAGGTCACAGGTGAAGAAACCTCAGCCATGTGTTCATTCCCTTTCCTTGCATTCATGCGCTCACTCTCTGGTTTCAGATTCTAAATAAAAGCCACTGGCTCCTCCATAATGCTGAGTAAGATTTCTTCCAGATTTACAGTTTCCATACTGTATATGATATTTCTACATGTCCCTAGAATTCTCCTACAACTCTTTTACTAAAGAAACCAAGGTTCTAATGCAGTGGGACTGGTCCTATGTCTTGCCTTCAGCACAGGGAACATGGACACAAATGCTCCAGAATTAAGAAAATCTCCCAAATCTAGCCTGGATGCTTCCACCAAAACCTGGGAACCAATGACAATTGGACTTTTTACAGGCGGATAAGTAATGTACCCCTTTTGTGCAGAATTGACCAAATATAATCATCATAGAGGGAATATGGGGTACAGGGATACATGGTAAAATAATAGGGTTCAGTTGGCTGACAGTTTTGGATACAGATGAAATATAGGGCTTATTATTACATATACTTTAAATCTTTATACTGGCGGCCATGATTGTTGAACCCTACCCTTGCTTATTATACAGATATGGTACCATCTAATAAAGTCAGTGGGGCTCATTTATCAACACTGGGCAAATTTGCCCTTGGGCAGTTACCTATAGCAACCAATCAGTGATTAGCTTTTTGAAGCCAGCTGCAAGTAGAACACTGATTGCAGCGATTTGATTGGTTGCCATGGGTTACTGCCCATGGGCAAATTTGCCCAGTGTTGATAAATGACCCCCAGTGTCATTCCTTATAGAATCCATAATTAAAAATACACAATTAATGCTAAAACAAGAGGTACTGTCAGGAATTATACATCAGTTCCAAATGTTTCGTTGTTAGTTCTAAGGTTATTGTATACAACACAACAGTTAAATACGATGAATAAGCAACATTATATAACGGTATTGAGTATGGAATAGCCTTGTTGCTCTCTACAGATCATTATAATCTCATGGCGAAAAAATACCTATACGACTTCGATACATACGAGACTTTAAAACTGGGAATTCAAAGCAGTTAATAACAAGGCACCTATGATTTGTTGCCTAAATTGTGTGTTAAGTTGTATCCCCCTATTATTCCGTATATATAATCACTTTCTCAGTATAGGGCTGTTTCACATCATTATTGTTATTAATGACTATAAAAGTATCATTCCCCCCAATGTAATAGAAGCTGTTGAAAATACAAAGGCCAAATTGTGGACTTGCCAAGAATTAGCGCAATATATAAAATTTGCTGTTGTCATTAATATATACAATTCCCGACGACATGAAATTCCCTGTTGTTAATTCCACCCCCCTCCCGTGTGAGTTTTGCAATTACGACTGGTGGGATGCGAATAAAATCTCTTGTTTTCATTTAAAACTGAGATGTAACAGCGTGTTGTTTTAAGGGGTACAGAGAATTAAGGAGGTTACAGTTAAACAGGACTGGTGCCAGTTATTCATTGATAGTGGGCTAGATAATGATTGAGATAGGGGGGCTTGGTTATAGGCAAAGATTTAGGTTGCAAGTTGGCCGGGCAGGATCCTAATTAATCCCATGCACATACTGTACTGACATAAATGAATTTATTGTATGTACACAGGCCACTGCCTTTCCCCCCAGGCAGACTGTTCCTTACCTGACCTTCGTAGACTGAGGCCTCTCTATGCAGCAGGGGTGGGACTGGCAGCTCTCTGTTGTGAGGGGGGTATTAATGTGCTGGGGGGCTGCCCAGGGCTAAAAGCTGTCCGGCTCAGTAAGGGCATGCAAAGATCCTCAGCCCAATCACAAGGCAAGTAACACAAATACTAAGACCCTCCCTTGCAGCCCAGCTTAAGACTTAACCCTGTATCTGCTGGTGGTCAGCATTGTGAACTGCAGGGCATTCCTTAAATAACGTAAGGGCTTCGGTAGCATCTTCACTTATGGGAAGTCAGCTTGACCCCCCCCTGGGAAGGTAGAGGGATCCAAATCTTAAGAAGGAGGCATCTCAGCCACTAGAGGGTTAATATAGTGCTCTCTGCAGATCCCATTACTTTCCCAAAGCTGATACTTCCCTCTTTCTTATCCCCCCAAACCAACCAAAACAGCTAGTACCCTTCTCCGCTATGTCATTTATTCCTAGCAGCTTTCTCTTCTAAAAGGGTCCTGTCCCACCCAATCCCAACTCACACCTGTCTCTCTCCGCTTCTCCAGCCCCTGACAACAGGCTGTCTCATCCCATAGCACTCCCTTCTATTTGTTTGGGGTTTATTTGTCTTTAGCAGACACATTGATAGTCATCTGGTCCTTAATCCTGCAGGCCCAGAGCATTCCTGTATTACTGCCCAGATACAGACAAGAAGCAGTTGGGTGCTGACCTCTCCTGGACATGATGCAAAATAACATTATCCTTCCACCAAGTAGACATTTTGGACCACATTGTCTCCTCCAGAGTACACACTCCTGGTCTGACCCTGTCAGTCTCCAAGGGGCAGATTTACTAAAGTAAGAAGTTACCGCCCGCTGGGACTTCGACGATTTACTAACAGGAGCAGACGTCACTTCGCTAGCGAAGGAGACAGACGCAAGCGGTGATTCGCACCAGGCAACTTTTCGCTCTGGCAAATGGACTTTACTCCGCAAATTCCCTAAAATGCGGATTTTACTGAACGCCAGACTTGCCTTAGCCACCTCAGAGCAGGCGCAGTACAATGGAGTGCATAGATCTCAATCTTCAGTTATTTACATCATATTTTGTGAGTGGAAAAACGTTTACGTTCCAAAAACGCTGGTGTCTTTTCCTTTTTTTCAGGGCGATAGGCTGCAAAAGTCCTAAAGAAATATTTTAATGTAACCGGTTTCCCCCTGTACATTATGGAACATTATTTTAAAGTGGGCTCAAGTGTAGGGCATTATAAAAACTTTCTTGTCTTAATTAAAGGGATACTGTCATGAGAAAGATTTTTTTTTTCAAAATGAATCAGTTAATAGTGCTGCTCCAGCAGAATTCTGCACTGAAATCCATTTCTCAAAAGAGCAAACAGATTTTTTTATATTCAATTTTGAAATCTGACATGGGGCTAGACATTTTGTCAATTTCCCAGCTGCCCCTGGTCATGTGACTTGTGCCTGCACTTTAGGAGAGAGATGCTTTCTGGCAGGCTGCTGTTTTTCCTTCTCAATGTAACTGAATGTGTCTCAGTGGGACATGGGTTTTTACTATTAAGTGTTGTTCTTAGATCTACCAGGCAGCTGTTATCTTGTGTTAGGGAGCTGCTATCTGGTTACCTTCCCATTGTTCTTTTGTTTGGCTGCTGGGGGGGGGGGAAAGGGGAGGGGGTGATATCACTCCAACTTGCAGTACAGCAGTAAAGAGTGACTGAAGTTTATCAGAGCACGAGTCACATGACTGGGGGCAGCTGGGAAACAGACAATATGTCTAGCCCTATGTCAAATTTCAAAATTGAATATAACAAAATCTGTTTGCTGAAATGGATTTCAGTGCCGAATTCTGCTGGAGCAGCACTATTAACTGATGCGTTTATTTTTTACCATGACAGTATCCCTTTAACTAAAACTGGCCATACATGTAAAGATCTGTTCATTTGACCAGGGTTGGAGGATCACAATGCAGTACAAGCTGGCCGGTAGGGATTTTCGGGCAGATATCGGTCAGGGAAGTGCGTCAGAGGGCACCATACCACTCCAACTTGCAGTACAGCAGTAAAGAGTGATTGAAGTTTATCAGAGCACAAGTCACATGACCAGGGGCAGCTGGGAAATTTACAATATGTCTATCCCCATGTCAGATTTCAAAATTGAATATAAAAAAATCTGTTTGCTCTTTTGAGAAATGGATTTCAGTGCAGAATTCTGTTGGAGCAGCACTATTAACTGATTCATTTTGGAAAAAAAAAGTTTTTCCCATGACAGTATCCCTTTAAGGTTCACTGGACATGTCTAGTTATCAGTGTCAATGTAATGTATTAGATGCAACATGTAACAGAAAGACGTCCATTCAACTTTAACTTGTTTCCAAACCATTTTTTTCCCTTTAGTGCCACTTTAGGCTGAAGTTGATTTGAATAGGAACAAGTGGTGTAAAGCTGGCCATAGATGTTGAGATTTTTAAAAGATCAGATCCTGATCGTGAGACCACGATCTTCTCAGAACGATCGTACGATCGTACGAATTTACCATCAACTAAAAAGACCAATTTACCAGGAAAACAAAGGGGAGCTGCCTGCTTGGCCCTGCAAACATAGATACATTGCACTGGGACCGACAAAGATTTTTTGACCTGGCCGATCAATTTCCCGACAGATGTCGGCCGAAAAATCGTAAGATGTACGATCGTTCGAATACCACTAACCACACGATAATTGGTCGGGCTTCCCTAAAATCGGTCGTTCGGCAAGAAGAATCGTCGCGTCTATGGGGAGCTTAACAGGTTTTTGTAAATATGAAGTATGCGCTGTTAATCTGGTTTGGGACGAAAGACTACAGGTGTATTGCTTCTGCCTTTCAATTTGACTGTAAAGTGATAAACACACAAAGAGTGAGAAATAATTGTACACACAAGCAGTAAAACCAGATTCAAGGGGAACTGCTCCTTAGTCTAAACCAGGAGTGCCCATACTTTACTAATATGAGGTCTACTTTTAGTGATGTTGTCCCATTATGATCTACATCCATGAAAGCATTGTTAGCATTCTGTTCCATGGATGATATTACAGGTAAGGGATCTATTATCCAGAATGCTTGGGACCTGGGGCTTTCCGGATAATGGATCTTTCCGTAATTTGGATCTTCATACCTTAATCCTACTAGAAAATCATTTAAACATTAAATAAACCAAATAGGCTGATTTTGCCTCAAATAAAGATTAATTATATCTAAGTCTGGATGAAGTTCAAGGTACTATTTTATTATTACAGAGAAAAAGGAAATAATTTTTTAAAATTTGCATTATTTGGATAAAATGGACTCTATGGGAGACAATCTTTCCGTAATTCGGAGCTTTCTGGATAAGGGGTTTCCGGATAATGGGTCCCATGCCCGTACTTAAATATTATATTGATTTATGAAAGAATTTGCATTTCTATGTTTAACAAACAACTATTTCTTATGTCACCTTAGAATAAAAATATCTGAATGGAAATCATGAAAAAAGGAGGGTGATTTAGACTGTTTAGTTGTTTGTTGACAGTGTCTTGAGATCTACTGCTCACCAGCTAAAGGTCTACTGGTAGATCCCGATCTATCCTTGAAGTGTTTCAGAAGACCTGTGTGCCATCGGGATTTTTCTTTTGTATTACAAGTCCAGTAACACAAAGTGAATGTGCCCTTTAAATCTACAGACTTGGTGGCTGGTCAAGCAACAAAGCAAAACATACACACATATATAGTGAATAAAGTACCCCCTTTTGTAAAATATAAGGATATTATAAGTTCCCGAGGAGTTTCATGACCATATAAAAACACGAGGCCGAAGGCCGAGTGTTTTTATACAGGTCAGGAAACTCCGAGGTAACTTCTAATATCCTCATATTTTGCAACTGGGGGTACTTTATTTATTATAATACACAAGTTTCGGTGAGTCATGTGACAGAAATGACATTAGAACTCACCGTTTATAACTGATGACATCAGAACTCACCGTTTATAAGGATATAATTTACAGGATATTCATGGCTTTTGTGTATTATATAAAGATATACACACAAATGTTTATTTATTGATCTAATATTACACCAGAGAATGAAAGCTAAAGAAATCAAGAGAATGGAAATCAAACGTATTGAACATTTACAATCACAGATTAATGAATATATAATTTAAATAACCCCCGCTGTGTTTTCTCTGTTTGTTGAGGTTGGGGCATCTCCACCGACACATCTGCTCTTTCTTTTTCATGATGTGAGCTGCTACTTAGTGATTTACATTGGAGAATAAAGGGGAAAAGAGAAGACTAAAGGAGATATAACCCCTCTAACTCATTTGTTTCCCCTAACTCTATACTATTGCAAAGGGATCCTCCAGTGAGAGTCAGTGGAACATCAGTCAAAGTGTTGTTATTGAATATAGAATTTTAGGTTGCCTGTATTGCACTTTAAATAAACAGGGGTGGCTATAATTATGTTTAATGACCTTGGCAACCATTGCATGAAACCAAGCTCTATATCTACTAGTGGTGTCCAAGTCATGCCAATACCAGGTGTTGGGCATGTTAGAGCCTTCAAATTGCTCTTGTAGTGGGTCACTGTTAGGTGGCAAGACTAACCCTTCCCTATAAATGACATTACCGCCCCCCAACTCTCTGCTCTGGGGACATCAGCCCTGTCCCAACCCCTCCACTAACTTGCCTGCAATACCCCACCCATATCTGAAAGGAGCAGTTTTCACAAGTTCACAAATCATGAAGAAATATCAGGTCACATTGGGGCTGGGTTGACAGTAGGCAGGTATGGGTCAGGTTTGGGTTGTCTATATACTGACTCACACATTACTAATGTTTACTCTTCTAATATTTCATTACTAAGTAATAAGGGGAAGCAAAGACTGCCAAGTAATCTCCTTATGTTAGATAACAGCCAAATGACAGCTGGAGCTCTGGTAGATATTCACTGGATCTTCTTCCATCTCTAAAGCTGGCCATACATTGGAAGATCCACTCGTTTGAGGAGGTTGCCAAATGAGCAAATCTTTGCCCAACATGGACACCTCTGTGCTGGGCCAAATCGGGCTGATCAAATTGTTTGGCCCCCAGGCCAACTATTGTATCATGTATAATTGAGGCCAGTGCAAGCTCTCATCAACACACTGATGTGATCCTTGTCCTGATGGAATGTTCAGACCTGCACAATAGATATCTATCAGAGAGGGCCCATGTATGGGCAGATAAGCTGCCATCTTGGTCTGAAGGGACCAAATCAGCATCTTAAATATGCAGATGTATGAGCTTGCATAGACAGAGATCTAAGGGAGGCTCACAGAAGACCAGATTTGGGGTTCTTTCCTGCAGTATGTCCCTGAGCTGTGCAATAGATCTCATTGATGGAATCGCCCAATAAATCACATGATGTATGTTACCCACTGTGTTGTAATCAATCCCAGTCATATACAGTCTTTATAATAACCATCCAGCGATGTAGGATGAAGATGCCTTTCAGAACATTCATTTATTATGGTAAGCTTCTGAGAAGAGATGGTTTTAGGTTCCTTTTGAGGTCAAGAATTTTGTCCACCTCCCGTGTCTCCTGTAGCTTGTGCCACTGCGCTATGGGTCGTTGGGGGTGAGCCAGCATGTCGGACCAATGCTGCAAAGCGTTTCCAGAGGCTCGGCACCCCAAAAACAATTTTCCAATTTGTTCATTCTTTCCCACTTTGTCATGATCCCACACAGATATGATCAGGTCTATTTTCTGAAAGAATGACATAGAAAAGTATTATTTTTATTTATAACTGTCTCAGATTAAAAAAAAGAAAGACAATATCCATCACAAACCAGCCAAAAAGCTGCCTTCTAGCCTAGATTGAATAGTGATTCAACTGCTCTCGATTGAACTGGTGACTCATTGGCTGACTTGGGTAAAGAACCAGAATAATTGTCTTCCTAATATCTGATTAGGGCTCAATAAGGGGAAAATGCTGTTGAATCCAAAGATCCACTTGGGCGAATATGGACTATTACATGAATGAATATAGCTAGTGGTTTAGCAAGGGTAACAGCAAGGGAGATGGAATTCCCTTTCTGGGAATGATTTCTACTGAAGCTACTGCATATGGGGACAAGTGTTAACCTTTACCCATGTTATGACTATACAGGAGACCCCTTCTCTTGTAGGCACTTGGCATTCAGTGATGTGTCCATACTTGCATCTTGCAGCCATACCTTCATTTGTTCTAGGGACACATCAAAAGTAAAGGATTCATTGAAGTATGGCTTCAGAGTACTCCGCTTCACTGCTGTCTTTTTCCGCTTCCATTTCTTCTTGTTAAGGGCCAGGTGAACTTTCACATATGGATCTATAAGAAGTTGGAAAAAGCCATTAGTGAGCACAACACTGAGTATGACATTGTTGCTTCTAGCACAGCAGAACTGCCTCATGGAGGAGGTTTTAACTACACACATTAGATTAGGTGTCAAGCTTCATCAATTTAAGTCCCACTTGAATGTCCAACCTTTGGCCAGAATCCCTTTCTAGGTCCAACCTTCGGTCAGGGTCCTCATGAAATGTGCACAGATATAAGAAAATATTGCATTATCAGTCATTCAGCCACAGTTTCAAGAATATCTAAGAGAATATCTCACCCTAATTGAGCTGAAGATCAGATGTATATAACAGTGCAAATGTCTCCCTATTTCTCACCAATCTGGCCTTTAGTCTGAGCCCCCAGACACTGCTCCAAGACCCCCTCCAGGAGTGGGGGCAGCCACACAGTTTATGAAACACCAAACTAGAAGTAGAAACGGAGTCTAGAACAAATGGTGGTGCTACTAGGGGGTTAGAGTTTTTAGAGTTGGGATGGAATATATAAATATATATATATAATAGTTCTACCCGGCCGAACCGAATCCGAATCCTAATTTGCATATGCAAATTGGGGGAGGGAAATCATGTCACGTTTTGTCACAAAACAAAGAAGTAAAAACATTTTTCCCCTTCCCACCCCACCCCAGGATTCGGTTCAGTATTTGGGCGAATCGTTCGAGAAGGATTCGGGGGTTCGGCCGAATCCAAAATAGTGGATTTGGTGCATCCCTACATTATTGCATTCATATTTCTACTATTGCTGTTCTATCTTATTGTCCCCATTGTCAGATGGATAGCCAGATAATTATGTAGGCTGCTGACACCTATGATTATACAACTGGTGTCAAACACCAGTTGACATACGTGTCCATAATCCAATGCAATTCTGTAGCCAGGGGCGATCCTGGCCCCTCTGCCGCCTGAGGCAGCAGCAGTTGCTGCTGCCCCCCTCCCCCAGAAATTAGCTCTTAAAGTACCAGGAGCAGCATTTTTGCTGCCCCTGGTACCTAATAGGGCGCTGCCGCCTGAGGCGACAGCCTCAACTTGCCTCATTGGTGAAGCGCCCCTGTCTGTAGCAGGTGTGCCTGGGAGCCAACTGCCAATTAGAGGTCTCTGTGTATTTTAATAATCAAGTTGTGTGCATGATTGTGCATTTTTCTAGATAGATGCCTAAGATTAATTTCATGAGCTCTACAGGGCCCATTCAGGGAGATGAAGATGAGCATAACCCAGTCCCAGTCTGTATCTCCAATATTGCAGATTTACTTAGTTTGCCTGTAATCCAATTGAAACAATTTGGGGGTGTTGAAGCTTGGAATAGTCACTAAGAGCGTGCTACATGCCAATTACCATTTGAGTAATTTTTCATTGGTTGTTTATATATATTACATTGTAGACATTTGCAGCCCAGAATGTGTTTTTTTGTACTTTAGCAAAGTTATTCTGCAGAAAGAATGGCAAACTAACATTCCTTTAATGGTGGTCCAATGCCTTTGAAAATGGATGTGGGGGGATTTCCCCGTGAGACCAATGTTTACGTCGTGGCACTCTCTTTCCTAAAAAAGTTAATGGTGGAAGTGGATCAAGACTTTGAGAACAGCACTTGGTCAGGAGATACATTGCCCAGGAAATGCGACCTTGAAGGGAGGTGCCAGCCTGTAACTATGAGGTCAGTGACTCACCTGAGAATCCATCAGAGTCCATCCTCTTAAGGTTCTTCGCCTCTAGTATGATGACTTTGAGTTTCTTATTACTAGGGACATATCTCAAAGAGAAGCAAATGTCTCCCAAGTGCTCATGCTGCAGAGTCAAAATATCGGCTTATCAGTTATACAAAGCAAAAAAAAAGTTACATTTCTTTTGCAGGAAGAAGAATAAATTAGTGGGTGCAAAATGAATGAAGGTAGGAGGAAAACTAGTTTAGAAAGTGGGCCTATGACTAAAGATCTGGAGGTGCCCCTAGTCTAGCACTGCATGGATGTAGACCATTCACATCAACTACTGTTTATTATCTCCAGGCTACACTCATTTAGTTGTGCACGCTGCCTACTGTACCTCAGTCTTCCCAGCAGGGCCCAGTTCTTTCCAGTCTTCTAAGACATGCTGCAAATTTACTTCTGCCAAGGGTATGCTCATCTCCCCGATCACATCATGCTTTAAGAAGCGGTTGAAGTCATAGATCTGCACCACGGCCGTTGACCTTGGGACCTCTTCTTGTGTTACCTGTGACAAGCACACAGGATCTAAACATAATGTAGGTGTGGATATTTTCTGCCTATCCCACTAGCATGAGGCCTCATATGTATGGCACATCAGTTTAGCAGGTAAGGGTACAATTAAATGAAGGTTGATTAGTTAACTGTATCTCTGTAATGCCATCTTGGTCACTTTCATCCCTGTATGGATCTCCTTTATCAGTGACCAGAAGCGTATGCACTGGCAAAGGATCAATGGTTGGCTTCGGTTTGCTCACTAATCCAAGAAGGATCTAGATGGCAGCTGCCAACGCCACTGCCAATTGTTAAATTCTGGCACTTATCAAAGCGGAGATTCAGAAAGGAGCCCCAGTGGCTAGTGTAATGGTGCTACATTAAAAACGTTAGCAGGAATCAAAACGTTTCCTTTAAGGAATACTGTACCTAGACACATATCCACACCCACACACTCATCTATACATAGAGGGTACAGATGAGGGCTGTCTTCGTTTTCCTGCCCTTCTATTGAGTGCCAGCCAGTGCCCCACAGTACCTTGAAGATGAAAGACTCATTAAACACAGGATTCAGTGTCTTGCGATTCACTTTGGTCTCATATTTTTTACGGGTATCGTTGGTCACATATACTATGGCATAGGGGTCTGATGTCCCCCCAAGGTCCATTGCCTTTAGAGAAGCCGCCTGCTTAACCCCGACTGTTAGCTGTAAGAACAGACATGCAGAGATGAATATGACAGTAAAGCCTTCCTTGAATTTATTTAGGGGTACCAAAATATTGGCACCCCCTAGTATATCCAGGTGTCCATGTGCTCTTTCTGTTTAAACATTTTTATTTAGTTTTGCAGTAGACAAGAAGTGAATAACATGACAACATCCAATCTACAAACACAATAATGCGCTGTAAAAGAAACATTAGAAAGCTTTTCCTATAAACAAAAAAAACATACAGTATAGAAAATAGTAAAGTAAAAAATAAATACATACAGTAAGTAATCAAATGAACCAGTGGGTGTAAAAGAAACAGAAAAGAAAAGAAAAAGCCATTGTTTACAGGGAATACAAATTATTCAACCAGTATTAAACCACATACAAAGGAACCTAAAAATATGGTCTTTGTTACTGGAATCAAAGATATCAAAATAAAGAGTCCATGGGTTCTCGAGACTTGTCTTTAATTGACTTCATTTTCAAAGCTTCCTACCAACTAAGGGGCAAATTCACTTAAGTGCGAAGCGCCTAATGCTAGCGCAAATTCACCAGCGTGACGTCATTACGTTACTTCGCCGATTTACTAACGGGTGCTGGCATAAATTTGCTAGCGAAGTGGACCTACTCTAGCGCTACTTCGCACCCTTACGCCAGACGAAGTTGCGCTATGGCGAAGGGACGTAACTACGCTAATTCACTAACTTGCGCATTTTACTGGACGTTACCTCTTGCGCCAGACTTGCCTTCACCACCTCAGACCAAGCGAAGTGCAATAGAGTAGATAAGGATTGCTTCAAAAAAAGCTGGCGTCTTTTCCTTTTTTAAGGGTGATAGGCTGAAAAAGATCATAAATTTTTTTGGGGTACCCTCCTCCCCCCCTACATTTCCTAACATATGGCACCTAAACTATACAGTGGGCTCATGTGTAGGGCAATATAACACCTCTGTTTTATCTTATGAAGCTTTCCCAGGCTTGTGTGGTGTAATGTATTTGTTGCTACATATACGTCCATTGTACTTTAACTTGGCGCCGTATGCAAATTAGGCATCACTAGCGTAACTTCGCTTTCCTTGACGAATTAACGCTAGCGCAACTTCGCTACCGTTCGCTTTCCTGAGCGCAACTTTGGATTTTAGTGAATTACCGGTGCCCTGGCGAAACTTCGCCTGGCGAAGTGCGGCGAAGTGTGGCAAAGCCTGCGCTAGCGCAACTCCGCAGGTTAGTGAATTTGCCCCTAAGAGTCTCCTTATTTGGCCAGTAGTTAAATAACTCTTTCTTGGAAGCAGCCATAAACAGAGTAATCAATGTCTTAGTTCCTTGGGGGATAGAGTCTAATGCATGCGCATTAGAACGAAAAGCCAAACTTTAACTAAAAAGTTGGCTATTTCGTTCAACTGCGCATGCGTCTGCCCCGGGAAATTTGAAGAAAAAAGAAGCTGGAAAAAGATCGCTCCATGGTGCTCACTGGTAAAACCCCAGGCCGGTGCAGTTTTCAGCTGATAGGAGCACCGGCCCGTGGTTTCAGGTAAGTAAATACAATCACTTGGGAGTGCCAAATGTTAGGTGTTCCGAAGCCTTTCCTTCTCCTTTAATGTTTGCATGTGCTCTTTCCTCAGACTGGTCCCATCATTACAGCACCAATTGGTAGAAGGGCATCTTACACACACACTAGTGCCAAACTTGCCATGGCAGCACTGATTTTAGAAGCCACCAGGCAATACTGCACCCACAGGGTAAACACAGGATTAGGCACCAATTTTGCATGGGGCTTGCTAGTGCTAAGCACTGCTCTAAGAGTACGTGCCAATTAGGTTTCCATTGACTTTTTAGGCTTCTCAGATACATCTGATATACTATAAATAATAATGTGTATGCTTCCTAAAAAAGGCTACTGGCCCCCTTCACGTTTGACAGGTGCTAAATGAATAGAGCAAATGCTACATCCCGGAACAGGGAGGGACCGTGGGATTAAAAGGATATTTTACTGATCATTTAGGTTTTAGAAAGTAATTTGCTTCTTTCATTGACTAAATCCTTGTTGAGCTTCTTTCAGAAGTCATCACCTGGGAATTCTCAGCAAATTTTCTGACATTTTTTATACTCTGAGAGTAGTCTTAAAGGTGTGGCTCACCTTAAGGGCAGAGACATGTGGTCAGATTCGGGAGATTAGTCACACGACGACAAATCTCTTCTTCTTCACGGCGACTAATCTACCCGAACTTCCTTCCCCTGCCTTCCCGCCGGCTAGAATGTAAATCGCTGGTGGGATGGCACTCGGAGTGCTTCATTTTCCAAAGTTGCCCCCACTTTGTGGGACTTCGGAAAACGAAGCGCTCCGAGTGCCATCCCACCGGCGATTTACCTTCTAGCCGTCGGGAAGACAGGGGAAGGCAGTTCGGGAGATTAGTCACTCCGAAGAAGAGGAGATTTCTTGCCGGGCGACTAATCTCCCCGAATCTGACCGTGTGTCTCTGCCCTTAAGTTAACTTTTAGTATGTTGTAGAATGACCAATTCTTTGCCTTCTGAATCTTTCCAGCTTTCAAATGGGGGTCACCGACCCCATCTAAAAACATGCTCTGTAAGGCAACACATTTGTTGTTATTGCTACGTTTTATTACTCTCCTATTCATATTCTAATCTCTTATTCATACCAATGCATGGTTGCTAGGGTAATTTGGACCCCAGCAACCGGATTGTTGAGATTTCAAATTGGAGAGCTTCTGAATAAAAAGCGAAATAACTAAAAAAAAACACAAATAATAAAAAAAATAAAGAATATCACTCTCTACGTCATACTTAAAGTTACCTCAAAGGTATTACCCCTTGAAGGCAACATCAGATGAAGCTATTTCACATCCTTTAATTGATAACTTTTTAAAGTGCCCATAATAACTCCCCATAAACTTACACCATAATCATTTTCATTGGAAATTTCAGCAGGCACATTAGCACAACAGTTACTTAAAAAGGTCTCCAAAATAGCCCTGTCTGATGTTGCCCTTAAGGTGGCCATAGACGCACAGATAATATTGTACGAAACGAATTTTCGTCCGATATTCGGTGTGTGTACGGTGGAAAAAGAGCCGACCGATATTGGCAGAAGACTTGGATATCGGTCGGCTCGTCGATTGGGCTGGACGGAAAATTTTGATCGGGCGCCTTTGAAGGGACCCAAACATCGGCCATTGTTAGTGCTGAATGGTCAGATACAAGTAGAATTCTATTGTTTCTATATGTATATCTGACGACTCAGCTCTACACGTGTATTGAAACCAACGATCTTTCTTGGAAAGATCGTAATTGTTACGTCTATGGCCACCTTAAGGCTAGCACTCATTGAAGGTGAGTCCGCCAGTGAAAATAACTCACTGCCTCACCTGCATTACCTTAATCCTCATTCCTTTTATTGCCCCAGAAGCATTGTAAGTGCACACATTTGCCCTATACAATATCCTGCTACATTTAAGGCTTGGAAACTGACTCATGAGAGGAGAAGACAAGCTTCCAGTTACCTCCTCTGTCTGGAAATTGTATTCCAGTGAGCACTGCACACGGCCCAGATATTCCACCTTCTCTCCTTTCTGCGAGTTCTCTGTTCCAGGCTGTACCTGCAAAGTAACCAAAAGCAACAGGATTTATGTCAATGGCTTCCTCTGCCAATGGTAACTCCCAGTTTGCATTTCAAGTGTATAGTGCAGCCCCTAAAAGCGAAAGGCACGCCAGGAAAACTCCGAAGCTGAAGGTAAAAAACGAGACTTTATTTCACATCTTTGAAAACAAAACTGCCTGACACATTTTGACTCCCCCTGATACGCAGTCAAGGGCTATGACTATGTATCACGGATACAAAACGCGTCAGGTGGCTTTGTGTTTAAAGGAGAAGGATGTTGCTCAGAGTCCTCTGTCAAAAGAAACATCACATTTCTTTCCTTCTATTGTGTACTCATGGGCTTCTGTATCAGACTTCCTGTTGTCATCTTAAACCTCCAGGGCTAGGGCTTGAGCATGCTCAGTTTGTTTTTCTCCCTGCTGTAATCTGATCCCAGAGCTATGAGTGAGCAGGGAGAGACTCAGGCAGGAAGTGATGTCACAGCAAGCTAATATGGCAGCCGCTTTCCTAAACAAACAGAGAAAGCTTTTAGAGCTGTTTACTCGGGTATGGTAAATCATTCTGCAAAATAAATAAAGTGTTATCGCTTTTACTATTGTGGCTAATCTATTGGCAATAAACTGCTCAGGTAGCTTTCCTTCTCCTTTAAACGTGAAATAAAGTCTCGTTTTTTACCTTCAGCTATGGAGTTTTCCTAGGGTGCTTGCCGTTTTCGTTTTTATGCTGAGGTTTCCTCTCAATCCAAGTTACAGGTTTAGGCTGAAGAAGCCAGGCATCAACATGTATTGGTGATTTTTTTGGATTGATGATCGAGTGTAGATGCAAGAGACAGCCCGGGGTTTATTTACACCCAGGTCAAATTAATACTGGGCTGGTTTTCACTATTTTTGAATTTGGACTGAGAGGCAGTTCTCTATCTTTCTTATATAGCGCAGCCCCTGCCAATTCCTGGTTGGCTAAAGGCTCACATAAGTACATTAGAGGGCATTATAGACAGATAGTGGGGGGGACCTTTTTACCCATAAAGTGGATCACCGTACCAGAGGCCTCCCCTTTAGACTAGAAGAAAAGAACTTTCATTTGAAGCAACATAGGTGGTTCTTCACAGTCAGGACAGTGAGGTTGGGGAATGCACTGCCGGGTGATGTTGTGATGCTGATTCAGTTAATGACTATAAGAGGGGCTTGGATGATTTTTTGGACAGACATAATATCAAAGGCTATTGTTATATTAAAATCTACATTTAATATAGATATGGATTTATGTGAGTATATAGAGGGGTCAGTGTGAATGTGTGTATGTATATGGTTTTATTTGGATGGGTTGAACTTGATGGACTTTGGTATTTTTTCAACCCGATTTAATTATGTAACTATGTAACCAAAGTAAAGAAGAGCTCAAGATCTTCCTTGAACTATGCACTAAGGGTACATGAACCAATGCAGGACTCAGCTTTAAAGAACAAGTAAACTTTCCCTGAAATTGACACCTTGGCTCCCCCTGCTCTCACAAAGAGGCATCATAAACCTAATTGCAGACACGAATGCAATCTCTTGGAGTATGGGGGCAGATTTTCTAGATTTACGTTACCATTTTCAGGGACTTCGCCGATTTACTAACGCTGGCGTCCTTTCGCTAGCGATGGAGACAGACGATAGCGGTGATTCGCACTCTATCGCCAGGCGAATTTTTTACTCCACAAATTCACTAAGATGCGGATTTTACTGAACGTTACCGCTTTGGCAGCTCAGACCAGACGAGGTGCACTTCAGTACATAGATCTTCATCATTCTTCTTTTACTTACATCATATTTTTTAGTGGAAAGTCCCAAAAACACTGGGTTTTCTAAAATATGGATCATTTACTATACACTGGGCTCATGTGTAGGACATTATAACAACTCTATTTTATTTATGATGGTTCCCTGAACTTGTGTAATCTAATGTATTTGCTGCAACCTATACGTCGATTCAACTTTAAATTTCCCACCTTATGCAAATTAGCATGAGCGAAGACCTCTAACGAAGTTGCGCTAGGCAGAATTGAACGCTAGCGCATCTTAGCTTTGATTTGCTCGCATTGCCGAAGTAACGCTAGCAAAAATTTGCATTCTAGTGAATTTTCGTTGTCTGAGCGAATTTTCGTCTGGAGAAGTGTTGCGATGGCTGCGAAGCCGTCGCTGGCGAATTTTCGCCGCTTAGTAAATTTACCCCATGCAATCACTTGCCCTGGAGGATTGTGACAAAGCTTTATTGTTCATTGTTGGTTATGAATCAATTTCTTTGGTTGCTGGACTATAACTCACATAGGGGCAAATTCACTAAGCGCCGAAGTGCCTAACGCTAGCGTGAATTCGCTAGCGTTGGGCATTTTCGTTACTTCGCAAATTCACTAACGGACGCTGGCGTAACTTCGCTAGTGAAACTTCGCACCCTTACGCCTGGCGAATTTGCGCAACGGACGTAACTACGCAAATTCACTAACGCGCGCATTGTTCTGAACGCTACCTTTTACGCCAGACTTCCTTCGCCACCTCAGACCAGGCGAAGCGCAATAGAGTAGATAGGTATTGCTTCAAAAAAAGTTAAAATTTTTTCTACGTCCCGAAAAACGCTGGCATTTTTTCTTTATTATGGGTGATAGGCTGAAAAAGATCGAAAAAATTTTTGGGGCTCCCCTCCTTCCCCCCTACATTTCCTAACTCATGGCAACTTAACTATACAGTGGGCACATGTGTAGGGCAAAATACAAATTTTATTTGCTGTTTTGAAGGTTTCCCAGGCTTGTGTAGCGCTGCTACGAATACTTCCATTGAAAATTGAATTTGGCGCCGTATGCAAATTAACCATCGCTAGCGTAACTTTGCTTTGCTTGGCGAATTAATGCTAGCGCAACTTCGAAATCTTACGCTACCCCTGAGCGCAACTTCGGATTTTAGTGAATTTGCGGAGCGCTGGCGAAAATACGCCTGGCGAAGTGCTGCGAAGTGCTGCGAAGTGCTGCGAAGTGCTGCGAAGCGCAACTATGATTTTTAGTGAATGTCCCACATAATGTTTTAACCATTGATAATTTGCTGGGAATTGCTGGGTGGGACAACAATGGTACATAAAACTTTGCTAACACTGCCGCTGCTTTCTCCATGTTACCGGTGCAGCTGAGATCTTGACACTCACCAGTTGCGAAGTCATGTCACTCGGCACTTTATCCATGTCGATTTTTTTTCCTTTATCCTTCTTTCCTTCCTTTTTTTTCTTACTTTTGCAGCAGCAACAACAAATGCAGATGATAAAGAGAAGGATGATGAACAGAGCCGCACCAGCCAGAGCATATATGGCCCATCGTGGCACTGGGAATAGAAGTATCGGCACAGCGAGTGGGGTGCGGAGGGAGAGATAGAACATAATGGAAACACAATATTAATACAGCGGTTTAATCACCATAGGAGATGGGGGAATTGCAGTAAGAAAATACATAATAAAATATATATACAAGTATAGGGCCTATAATCCAGAATGCTCGGGACCTGGGGCTTTCCGGATATCGGATCTTTCCATAATTTGGATCATCATTCCTTAAGTCTACATTAAACATTAAATAAAGCCAACAGGCTGGTTTTGCTTCCAATAAGGATTAATTATATCTTAGTTGAGATCAAGTACAAGCTACAGTTTTATTATTATAGAGAAAAAGGAAATCATTTTTAAAAATTTGGATTATTTGAATAAAACAGAGTCTATGAAAGATGGTCTTTCTGTAATTCAGATCCCTCTGCGTAATGGGTTTCTGGATAACAGATCCCATACCTGTCTATCAAAGACATGGGCTATATTTATCAAGTTCATTTTACAAAATTATTGTAATAATTGAATTGCGCTTTAAACTGCAAGCCACAGTTTCCCCAAGAGACCTGCGTATATTAAATTGTTACAATTGTTTCTTTGTTTATCTTAAATTGTTACAAGTGCACCCGCACGTTTTCGATTAAGTTATACACTTTGTATCTTTTTCTGCCTGTTCAGTGCAGGGGATAAAAGGGAAAGTGGTGACATTTCAGTAACAATCCGGGACTGCCTGTTAAAATTGGGACTGTCCAGTGAAAAAACGGGACAGTTGTGAGTTATGTGTGAAATACAGGTCTTCTTTCCCAAAATCTGGGGAACACTATCATCAGGGGCACTGCTCTGTGCAGTGTTTTGGGTGTCGGAGTCCCGTACTTAATGCTTATTATAGGTACAGGGCTCTGTTGTTACTTGCACCCCCTGACACTGCCAAATGTATGTAGCACTGTATAGACAAGGAACGGACACCCTAATCTGGGACATAAACATTAATGAGCACTAAGCATAAGTTACGGACGGTTCACCGTGTTATAAACCATGTTACTTTGCACCCTGCCCTTATAACTCACTTTTAATATATATATATATATATATATATATATATATATATATATATATATATATATATCTTTATATATATTAGGGAATCCACTATTTTGGATTCGGCTGAACCCCCGAATCCTTCACGAAGGATTCGGCCAAATACCTAACCGAATCCGAATCCTAATTTGCATATGCAAATTATGGTGGGAAGGGGAAAACATATTTTACTTACATGTTTTGTGACAAAAAGTCACGCGATTTCCCTCTACGCCCCTAATTTGCATATGCAAATAAGGATTCGGATTCGTTTCGGCCGGACAGAAGGATTCTGCCGAATCCTGATCCTGCTGAAAAAGGTTGAATCCTGGCCGAATCCCGAACCGAATCCTGGATTCGGTGCATCCCTAATATATATATATATATATATATATATATATATATATATATATATATATATATAGTGAATAAAGTACCCCCTTTTGTAAAATATAAGGATATTATAAGTTATCGAGGAGTTTCATGACCATATAAAAGTACGAGGCCGAAGGCCGAGTGTTTTTATACAGGTCATGGAACTCCGAGGTAACTTCTAATATCCTCATATTTAACAACTGGGGGTACTTTATTTATTATAATACACAAGTTTCAATGAGTCATGTGACAGAAATGACATCAGAACTCACCGTTTATAACTGATGACATCAGAACTCACCGTTTATAAGGATATAATTTACAGGATATTCATGGCTTTTGTGTATTTTATATATATATATACATACATATATATATATATATGTGAGTGCCAGTAATATAGACTGTTTATATATATATATATATATATATATATATATATGCAGTAGTAATGGATCAGCACACTCATTTTAGAAGTGATTAAAGTGTCTTTATTGGTAACACAGCATTGTTATCCTGTATATATATATATATATATATTTGAGACAATGATGCACAAAGTACTTACATGGGATCTTGTTCAAGATACTTTCTATCCACGATTCAGGCTCTTTGGTGGCGGTTGCGTATATTGTAGTGGCGGCGGTGGTATTTGCCGACTTCCCCACCATGTTTGTCACTGGAGAGGTGAGGGATTTACCCTCCCAGTTTGCAGAAAATCAGCCTCTAGTGCCTATCCCCTGTAGGGTCACAAATGTTACATTAGCACGGTCTTTGGTTTTTATATGGCACATCTATAATTAAACAAGATAGTTCCATCCAAGAAAGCACTGACCCATAGGAATGGCCCCTCTGCAGGGACTGAGCTGAAAAGTATGCAGAATATAGGAATGAAGGAAGGAAGGGACTTCCCAACAGGATAAACAATAGGAAATGTTAAATAACTGGCCCCCATGATCCTTTGCTGAATTGTAAATGGCCCTTCAGGATTCTTAGAAATCAGTTCTCCCATTGGCATTCCCAGATATATGTTCTCCAATGTCAAGCCATCTGCTGGTAGCCTCCACAAACACACACGTCACTCTCCTCCCCTGCATGCTGGTGGCTGTAGTTCAACAAACTCAGGATCGTACAAAATGACTTGATAAAACCGTCGTATCCCCATTTTTCTAGGATCAGCAGCTTCATTGAAATGCAAATTAATTGTCCAAGGCCTATATGGAAAAGAACGTGGCCTTTGAAAATGGGCTTGATTTGCTAAACTTCATTTTTTTTTTTTCCCCCTTGTATTCCCCTTTTTAAATAGTAATATCTGGGAGGCTTAAAGGAGAAGGAAAGGCTAAAACTAAGTAAGCTTTATCAGAAAGGTCTATATAAATACACCAGTAAACCCGCAAAGTAATGCTGCTCTGAGTCCCCTGTCAAAAGAAACATCACATTTCTTTCCTTCTATTGTGTACTCATGGGCTTCTGTATCAGACTTCCTGTTTTCAGCTTAAACCTCCAGGGCTAGGGCTTGAGCATGCTCAGTTTGCTCCTCTCTCTCTCCCTCCTCCCCACCCTGCTGTAATCTGAGCCCAGAGCTATGAGTCAGCAGGGAGAGACTCAGGCAGGAAGTGCATATCTCCCAACATTTTGGAAGTAAAAAGAGGGACAAAAAATTTTTTTCCGCATGTAGCGCAGCAATTTTTTGACAACACCCCTTTCTGTGGCCACACCCCCTAATTACCATGTTTATTTAACAAAATTTGGCAGGTTATGAAAGTTTGAAAATATTTCTCCTTATCTAAATTGTGTTTTTGTGTCTCAAAATAGTTACAAAGTATCTTAGTTGCACCTGTTAGGTGTTCTGGGCTCTCTACTAAAAGCCAATTGAGTGAGAAACTTTGTTTCTTTTTCTGGCTGTTCAGTGCAGAGAAAAGAGGGACTTTCCAGTACAAATGAGGGACTGCGGGTTGAGCTGTCAAAAGAGGGACTGTCCCTCCGAAAAAGGGACAGTTGGGAGGTATGGAAGTGATGTCACACCAAGCTAATATGGTAGTTGCTAAACAAACAGAGAGAGTTTCTATGGCTGTTTACTCAGATATGGTAAAGCATTCTGCAGAATAAATATAGTCTCATAACTTGCACTATTGGCTAATCTATTGCAATAAAACTGCTTCGGTAGCTTTCTTTCTTTTTTAAGGGCTCGTTAACTGAAGGTGTAATGTTTCTTGCACCTTGCTCCCTGCCCTATTACCCTGCCATCAGCACCAGAATGGAGCACAAGTTAGGGAGCAATGGTGAGCACTTGGTGCAAATGAACCTTGTCCTTACCCCCTTGTGTTAAGTGCAGAAAAAGCACCAAACTGAGTTGTTGTATATAAGTTATAGCTCTGTCCACTCTCAGGTAAATAATTAAGCCTCATGGCTCTGTGGCACTTTTTTTTAAAGCTGTGCTCCTATAAATATGCTGTGCGGCTGCTACTATGGCTTTGATTTGAGCTGCCAATGTTTGTGCCATAAAAGTTGAAATGGAGCTCCGCAGCACCGGATGATTGTTTAAAAACATGTATCTTTATTTATCCCCATTAAAAGACAGCAGCAGCATACACCGCCTGACGCGTTTCTGGTGTTTCCGCCCTTAAAGGAGAAGGAAAGGCTGAAATTAAGTGAGCTTTATCAGAAAGGTCTATATAAAAACACCTGTAAACCCTCAAAGTAATGCTGCTCTGAGTCCTCTGTCAAAAGAAACAGCACATTTCTTTCCTTCTATTGTGTACTCATGGGCTTCTGTATCAGACTTCCTGTTTTCAGCTTAAACCTCCAGGGCTAGGGCTTGAGCATGCTCAGTTTGCTCCTCTCCCCCTCCCTCCTCCCCTCCCTGCTGTAATCTGAGCCCAGAGCTATGAGTGAGCAGGGAGACACTCAGGCAGGAAGTGATGTCACACCAAGCGAATATGGCAGCTGCTATCCTAAACAAACAGAGTTTCTAGGGCTGTTTACTCAGGTATTGTAAAGCAGTAAATATAGTGTTAAAGCTTGCACTATTATGGCTAATCTATTGGCAATAAACTGTCGCTGTAGCTTTCCTTCTCCTTTAATCATAGGCTGAAGAAAACAGTATCCAGAGTGTCCACATATATATATGTACATTTTATAAACAAAGTACTCAAAAGGGCATAAGTCATAATCATGATTCAAAAACAAAAGAGATCTTTTCATGTAGAATGGAAAATAATTTCATGGAAAGTGGGAAATATCAAATCTGGTATTAAGACCCTGTTAAGAACGTGTACGCAAGGCAAAGATCCAATACACCTCGTGTAAATGTAACGACCTCTCAAGGGAACGTGTACTTTTTCAATCACTTTCACACTTAAATCTAGAGCACCACGTTTACTACATAAGTTAAAGTTTTTACCGATGGGAGATGTATCGATTTTTTCTATGGCAATTTAATGCTTGTGAATTCTCTCTTTAAGAGGGTGAACCGCACATCCAACATATTGTATAAAGCATGATTTGTACTCCAAAAGATAAGATTACTCAATTGCTCCAGCACATAGGGGTCAATTTCGTAAGGGGCGAAAATTTGCAAGCGATGGCCTCGTACCCATTGCAACACTTCGCCAGGCGAAAATTCACTGGGACAACACTAATTAACTAAAATGCTTAGTTTCTTCCTGGCCGACGGACACTGGTGAATTTTCGCTATCGTTACTTCGGCAATGTGAGCAAATCAAAGCAAAGATGTTCTAGAGTTCAACTCTGCCTAGCGCAAATTCGTTAGAGGGCTTGCGCTCAGGCTAATTTGCATATGGAGGGAAATTTAAAGTTGAATGGACGTTGCATCTAATACATTACATTGACACTGATAACTAGACATATCCAGGGAACCTTAAAGGGATACTGTCATGGGAAAAAACTTTTTTCAAAATGAATCAGTTAATAGTGCTGCTCCAGCAGAATTCTGCACTGAAATCCATTTCTCAAAAGAGCAAACAGATTTTTTTTATATTCAATTTTGAAATCTGACATACGGCTAGACATATTGTCAATTTCCCAGCTGCCCCTGGTCATGTGACTTGTGCTCTGATAAACTTCAATCACTCTTTACTGCTGTACTGCAAGTTGGAGTGATATCACCCCAGTCCCTTTTTCCCCCCAGCAGCCAAACAACAGAACAATGGGAAGGTAACCAGATAGCAGCTCCCTAACACAAGATAACAGCTGCCTGGTAGATCTAAGAACAACACTCAATAGTAAAAACCCATGTCCCACTGAGACACATTCAGTTACATTGAGAAGGAAAAACGGCAGCCTGCCAGAAAGCATTTCTCTCCTAAAGTGCAGGTACAAGTCACATGACCAGGGACAGCTGGGAAGCTGACAAAATGTCTAGCCCCATGTCAGATTTCAAAATTGAATATAAAAAAATCTGTTTGCTCTTTTGAGAAATGGATTTCAGTGCAGAATTCTGCTGGAGCAGCACTATTAACTGGTGCGTTTTGAAAAAAACATGTTTTCAGATGACAGAATCCCTTTAATAAAGACAATAAAGTTGTTATAATGCCCTACACATGAGCCCACTGTAAGATGAATGTACCATATGTTAGAAAATGTATGGGGGGAAACCGGTTACACAAAAATATTTTTACGTTCAGTAAAATCCGCATTTTAGGGAATTTGCTGAGTAACGTGAAAAGTCGCCTGCTGATAGAGTGCGAATCACCACTACTATCTATCTCCTTCGCTAGTGAAATGACGCCTGTGCCCGTTAGTAAATTGGCGAGGTTCCTTGGGGGAGGTAACGCTGTCGAATCGTCTACCGCGTTAGTCACTTTTAGTAAATCTGCCCCTTAGACAAGTTAGACTTCAACTCAAACCTGTAATCCCTTCTTGTGCCATTACTGTTCATGCCGCAATGCTATTTCATTTTTTCTAAAACCAGACTGACATGTTTTTCTTGTCCCTTTCCTAATGTCCCTTACAGAGGAACAGCAATAAACAGCAATAAACAGCAATAAACAGCAATAAATACCATAAATAATATACTAGAGCCTCTCACACAGTCTCCCACTCTGCACAGCTACTGTATGACCCCTACACAGGGCGGAATATAGGAATGGTATAATGGGCCTCATCTCTAGAAACTGTTACACAACAAACACAGGCTAGTTTTCCATATACACATAAACACTAATCTCAATGCATTAGTATGAACACAATTCATTCATAGTGAGAATCCTGTCCTGCTCCTAGTGGTGCCAAAAGGGACAAAAACACATTGCTTTCAATTGCAGTTACATATACTGTATATTTATCTAATGCAATAACTTTAAAACCATTTCAAAATACATTTATAATGGAAAGTTGTTTAGATTGACAATTAATTTTATTAAGCTTTTCCCAGAGACTATTATCCCACTGTTACTATAGGCACCATCCCTCAGTCACACTCCCTTCCCAGAGACTATTATCCACTGTTACTATAGACACCATCTCTCCCTACTATAACTGCTATCCCACAGTCACACTCCCTTCCCAGAGACTATTATCCACTGTTACTATAGGCCCCATCTCTCCCTACTATACCTGATATCCCACAGTCACACTCCCTTCCCAGAGACTATTATCCACTGTTACTATAGGCACCATCTCTCCCTACTATACCTGCTATCCCACAGTCACACTCCCTTCCCAGAGACTATTATCCACTGTTACTATAGACACCATCTCTCCCTACTATACCTGCTATCCCACAGTCACACTCCCTTCCCAGAGACTATTATCCACTGTTACTATAGACACCATCTCTCCCTTCTATACCTGCTATCCCACAGTCACACTCCCTTCCCAGAGACTATTATCCACTGTTACTATAGACACCATCTCTCCCTACTATACCTGCTATCCCACAGTCACACTCCCTTCCCAGAGACTATTATCCACTGTTACTATAGACACCATCTCTCCCTACTATACCTGCTATCCCACAGTCACACTCCCAGTGTCGGACTGGCCCCGCCGGGCCAGAACCCCTCTCTAAATATTTATATTTAAAAAAAAAAAAATTATCGGCGCTGAGCAGCGCCGCCTGCGCATGCGCGCCAAGCGGCGCTGTTGCGCATGCACACCGAGCGGCTTCCTTGCTCGTCCCCGGCGCGTCACAGTGGGAGGACGGGTGGCCGGAGGGGGGCCCTCGGCAACAGTCCCGGTGGGCCCCGGTCCCCCCAGTCCGACCCTGCACACTCCCTTCCCAGAGACTATTATCCACTGTTACTATAGGCACCATCTCTCCCTACTATACCTGCTATCCCACAGTCACACTCCCTTCCCAGAGACTATTATCCCACTGTTACTATAGGCACCATCTCTCCCTACTATACCTGCTATCCCACAGTCACACTCCCTTCCCAGAGACTATTATCCACTGTTACTATAGGCACCATCTCTCCCTACTATACCTGCTATCCCACAGTCACACTCCCTTCCCAGAGACTATTATCCCACTGTTACTATAGGCACCATCTCTCCCTACTATACCTGCTATCCCACAGTCACACTCCCTTCCCAGAGACTATTATCCACTGTTACTATAGACACCATCTCTCCCTAGTATACCTGCTATCCCACAGTCACACTCCCTTCCCAGAGACTATTATCCACTGTTACTATAGGCACCATCTCTCCCTACTATACCTGCTATCCCACAGTCACATTCCCTTCCCAGAGACTATTATCCACTGTTACTATAGACACCATCTCTCCCTACTATAACTGCTATCCCACAGTCACACTCCCTTCCCAGAGACTATTATCCACTGTTACTATAGACACCATCTCTCCCTACTATAACTGCTATCCCACAGTATGGGTTAGACCAGGGGTGTAACGAGGGGTAGACGGGACAAGCATTTATCGGAGGGGGGGTGCTGTTAAAGAATTAAGAGCAACTAGTGAAGATGGCAGGAGTGTCAACAGGGAATTATCTATTAATAATTGACTAATCCTGCCACAAATCTCTGCTTTGCAGTCAAACACTCTGGGTGCCACACACACCTTTGCTTGCTCTCAGCTTAACCCGGTCTCTCCCACACGTATGATGAGAGTGCTGCTGACGTGTTGTGCATGTACTGTATATTATTCTAGCGCTGTTATCTAGTGATGAGTGAATTTGTCCCGCTTCTTCACCAAACAATTTGCAAAACACATTGAAGTCAATGGGCGTCAAAAAAAACAATTTTTTCACTCCAAATGCTTAAAGTCAATGGGCGATTTTTTCTTAATGCAGCGGTTTTTTTTTGTCATGCGACTTTTTTGTTGCAGTGAATTTTCAGTGGGGAATTTCTCCCATCACTACTGTTATATCTTACAGAGATCTCCCAGGGTTGTGGTGCTCCTGCAGCCCCTGTGTTGTGCTCTTATCACACCCTACACTGCACACTACTCTCACCCCTGCCCTTTTGCACCTGGTTGTACAAGAACTGAGCACATTCCTTTGGTTTTGCTTCCCTTGTTTGCCAGTCTGATGTGTGACTCACCTCTGCCTCCTCCCTGTCAGTTCCTACAGTCTGACCTGCATGGGATCAAGTCCCCTTCTGGCTCCATTGTCACTTTAAAGGGGTTGTTCACCTTTAAATGAACTGTTTGTATGCTGTAGAGAGTGATATTTTGAGATAATTTGCAATTGGTTTTCATCTTTTATTATTTGTGGTTTTTGAGTTATTTACCTTTTTATTTAGCAGCTCTCCAGTTTGCAATTTCAGCAGTCTGGTTGCTAGGGTCCTAATTACCCTAGCAACCATGCACCGATTTAAATAAGAGACTGGAATATGAATAGGAGAAGCCTGAAAAAATGAGTAATAAAAAGTAGCAATAACAATACATTTGTAGCCTTAAGGTGGCCATACACGGAGAGATCTGCTTGTTGGCGATGTCGCCAAATGAGTGGATCTTTCTTTGATATGTGGGCGATATCGGGCTGATCCGATCCTGGACCCAACAATCGGATCATAGCGATGGTTAAACGGACGGTCAGATCAGGAGACCGCATTAACGAACAGAGGCGGTCCGCTATCCGACAGGATTTTTAGTCCCGTCCAATCAACATCTGCCCAACTTTCGGCAGATATTGACCGGGGAAGCCCGTCGGAGGGCCCCATACACAGGCCAATAAGCTGCCGACTCAGTCTGTCAGCAGCTTTTATCGGCCCATGTATGGCCACCTTTACAGAGCATTTGTTTTTAGATGGGTGACCCCCATTTGAAAGCTGGAAAATGTCTCAAAAATAGGGCAATTAATTTGAAAACTATAAAAAAATAAGTAATGAAGACCAACTGAAAAGTTGCTTAAAATTGGCCATTCTAGAACATACTAACATTTAACTTAAAGGTGAACCACCCCTTTAAGAAGGTGATAGAGGACAATAAGGAACTTAGGGGTCAGGTCACTATAATAAGGTGTAACAGGGCCAGTGACAGGGCAATAAGGCACCAGGTCATTGCAGACAGGTATAACAGGGTCAGTGATAGTGAGCATTTTACAGCTGGATCACTGTAATTAATGTTACAAGATATGTTCCAGGGCAATTAGGCACTCAGGTGCTGTTCACTATAATAAGGACCTTGAGAAATTTGCCTCAAAGCATTCTTTGGAATAGCAGCATGGAGCAGCCCAAAGGGAAGGGGTGCTATGTTCTGGAATACCAAGAAATAAGAGGCAGCTTTACAAAATGTATAATTCTTAAACAGTACAGGTATGGGATCCGTTATGCGGAAACCCGTAATCCAGAAAGATCCCAATTATGGGATGGCCGTCTCCCATAGACTCCATTTTATCCAAATAATCCAAAATAATCCAAAGTTTTAAAAAATGTTCTAAAAATTTATTATAATAATAGACAAATGGGGCTAGACATATTGTCAATTTCACAGCTGCCCCTGGTCATGTGACTTGTGCCTGCACTTTAGGAGAGAAATGCTTTCTGGCAGGCTGCTGTTTTTCCTTCTCAATGTAACTGAATGTGTCTCAGTGGGACATGGGTTTTTACTATTGAGTGTTGTTCTTAGATCTACCAGGCAGCTGTTATCTTGTGTTAGGGAGCTGCTATCTGGTTACCTTCCCTTTGTTCTTTTGTTTGGCTGCTGGGGGGAAAAGGGAGGAGGGTGATATCAGTCCAACTTGCAGTACAGCAGTAAAGAGTGATTGAAGTTTATCAGAGCACAAGTCACATGACTTGGGGCAGCTGGGAAATTGATAATATGTCTAGCCCCATGTCAGATTTCAAAATTGAATATAAAAAAATCTGTTTGCTCTTTTGAGAAATGGATTTCAGTGCAGAATTCTGCTGGAGCAGCACTATTAACCGATTCATTTTGAAAAAAAAACGTTTTCCCCATGACAGTATCCCTTTAACAACAGCAGAACTCCAGCCCTGTAATGGAAACCTGTAAATATTTAGCATTTAAGGAATGCATTCAGGTATTAGTATGTACATATTCCATTCTTTAGCCTCATGTCATCCAAAAGCACCTACCAACTAGCAATGATTTTAGCGCAAGGAAAGTCAACATCTGATTGTGGTTGTTTTGGATTACAGCTCAGGTTCTTAGTACCTACAGTATTTAATGACATACCTTCTTTGTCTGAAATTATAAGGTGGCCACCCCTACTGTATATGTCCCACAGCAGTGATGTTGAGTGCTTATTTGTACCTTGGGTACCCCTGGAACTATAGCAGGGTGACTGTTACCCCAATGTTTCTATATATCTGTAACCTTGTTATGAGCTAAGGGGGAACAGCCTGAAGGCCAGTTAAAGGGAGATTTGGGGTGAGCACTTATTTGTACCCTGGGTACCCCTGGAACTATAGCAGGGTGACTGTTACCCCAATGTTTCTATATATCTGTAACCTTGTTATGAGCTAAGGGGGAACAGCCTGAAGGCCAGTTAAAGGGAGATTTGGGGTGAGCACTTATTTGTACCCTGGGTACCCCTGGAACTATAGCAGGGTGACTGTTACCCCAATGTTTCTATATATCTGTAACCTTGTTATGAGCTAAGGGGGACAGCCTGAAGGCCAGTTAAGGGGAGATTTGGGATGAGTGCTTATTTTTGTCCTGGGTACCCCTGGAACTATAGCAGGGTGACTGTTACCCCAATGTTTCTATATATCTGTAACCTTGTTATGAGCTAAGGGGGAACAGCCTGAAGGCCACTTAAGGGGAGATTTGGGGTGAGTGCTTATTTGTGCCCTGGGTACCCCTGAAACTATAGCAGGGTGACTGTTACCCCAATGTTTCTATATATCTGTAACCTTGTTATGAGCTAAGGGAGCCTGAAGGCCAATTGGGGTGAGATTTGGGGTGAGTGCTTATTTGTGCCCTGGGTACCCCTGGAACTATAGCAGGGTGACTGTTACCCCAATGTTTCTATACATCTGTAACTTTGTTATAAGCTAAGGGGGATCAGCCTGAAGGCCAGTTAAGGGGAGATTTGGGGTGAGTGCTTATTTGTACCCATGGTACCCCTGGAACTATAGCAGGGTGACTGTTACCCCAATGTTTCTATATATCTGTAACCTTGTTATGAGCTAAGGGGGCCCAGCCTGAAGGCCAGTTAGGGGGAGATTTGGGGTGAGTGCTTATTTTTGTCCTGGGTACCCCTGGAACTAAAGCAGGGTGACTATTACCCCAATGTTTCTATATATCTGTAACCTTGTTATGAGCTAAGGGGTAACAGCCTGAAGGCCACTTAAGGGGAGATTTGGGGTGAGTGCTGTTTTGTGTCCTGGGTACCCCTGAAACTATAGCAGGGTGACTGTTACCCCAATGTTTCTATATATCTGTACCTTGTTATAAGCCAAGGGGGAACAGCCTGAAGGCCAGTTAAAGGGAGATTTGGGGTGAACACTTATTTGTGTCCTGGGTACCCCTGGAACTATAGCAAGGTGACTGTTACCCCAATGTTTCTATATATCTGTAACCTTGTTATGAGCTAAGGGGGCCCAGCCTGAAGGCCAGTTAAGGGGAGATTTGGGATGAGTGCTTATTTTTGTCCTGGGTACCCCTGGAACTATAGCAGGGTGACTGTTACCCCAATGTTTCTATATATCTGTAACCTTGTTATGAGCTAAGGGGGAACAGCCTGAAGGCCAATTAAGGGGAGATTTGGGGTGAGTGCTTATTTGTGCCCTGGGTACCCCTGAAACTATAGCAGGGTGACTGTTACCCCAATGTTTCTATATATCTGTAACCTTGTTATGAGCTAAGGGGTAACAGCATGAAGGCCACTTAAGGGGAGATTTGGGGTGAGTGCTGTTTTGTGTCCTGGGTACCCCTGAAACTATAGCAGGGTGACTGTTACCCCAATGTTTCTATATATCTGTACCTTGTTATAAGCCAAGGGGGACCAGCCTGAAGGCCAGTTAAGGGGAGATTTGGGGTGAGTGCTTATTTGTACCCATGGTACCCCTGGAACTATAGCAGGGTGACTGTTACCCCAATGTTTCTATATATCTTCAACCTTGTTATGAGCTAAGGGGTCCCAGCCTGAGGGCCGTTTAAAATTAGATTTGGGCTGATTTCACATTTGTGCCCTGGGTACCCCTGGAACTATAGCAGAGACTGTTACCCAAATGTTTCTATATATCTGTAACCTTGTTATGAGCCCAGCCTGGAGGTCAGTTAGTTCTGCACCTTGTGCTAGTGTTAAAATGCCAATCCCACTGGCAATTTTTGGTTCTGAGTCATATGTTTGGAAAGGAAAGAGCAACTGCCAACATAATAACCATTATTTTTTTCAACCTATTAGGCTGAGTGAGCACACTGACATTCAATGTATTTCAATGGAACGCAGCGTTCATGTAACATGTATGATAGACGTGTAGTGGATGTAGTTCACACATCAGATTTTTGTATCAGCCCCATTATATTCTGACCCATGCGAATACTACATCTGACTAGTTGCATGTGTTTTGTCGATCCTACGCCATTCTACAAAGACTCGCATGGAGTTTAACCCCTCCTTTTTAAAGGGTTTTGTAGAACAAGAGCAACAATTCTGTGTCCGCAAGAATGCACGCTTAAGTCGTGCCAGGTCATTATATTGGTTGGTGTGTGCTTTACTGCATTGTCATCTTACTTCCAGTTCCATTCCAGTTTCTTATCTATCCTCTTATCTATTCTTATCTATCCTCTTATCTATCCTCACACTCTGTCCTTAGCAATTATGTACCCCAAGCAAAAAGGTCTGTGTGGGGCCCAATTATATATAAAGGGAATAGCAATCCAACTTCTGACCATCAAGATGCTGATCTACAACTCCCTAGGGGTCTATTGTAGCTCCAACAAACCAGTCAGCTGAATCCAGCAATATAAACACACATTCCACAGTGTAAAAAGCCTGTAGTCACCTACCTATAGAGAGGTACGGGATTCCCAGGTGGTCACATACTAAATTCTTCGGCAGAGCGTAGACAGTGATAAAAAAATGGAAAAAAAAAATATTCATGATAAAAAGAAGAGACAAAGTATATTTTCCATGAAAAAGGAAAAAGTCCTAAATATTCAGGTTGATAATTGATGTTGTATACAGTGCAGGTAATAGATAGAATTCTCATTCCCCTTGTCCTTGTGGACCTCTCCCCATATAACCAGCCACTCAAAGGCAAAAAACATTTCTTATTCTAAAAAAAATATGTGAACCCAATTCCCAAAGGCTTAGCCCAGAACGTACCTTATGTAGTCAGTCTCCCTGACACCTACACACTCTGTGTCTCTGCCTTGGCCCCCCTTTAGCCAACAAAGAGAACTGGAAATTCAACAATGTTCCTTGCACGGGGCCACCACACCCACATGGTAACTCACAGCCTATGGTAGAGAGAATCAGTTACACGGGCTCTGCCCTGACACTGTTGCACCAAAACAATGCTGAGGAAACTGTGCCATTGGAAACTCCCCAGGGAAGAATTTTACTTTTCCTTAGATTTAAAGCGGTTGTTCATTTTCCAAAGTTTTTTTCAATCTAGTTGTTTACAGATAGTTCGACTATTGTAGCCTTGTAACATTGTCGTTGAATTATTAAACAAAGAGGCCTGCATATTGATTGATTTTATCAGTGTTGGACTGGCCACCTGGATACCAGGAAAACTCCCGATGGGCCCAGACTTCAGTGGGCCTCTTGCTTCTAACCATTTGGCCTATTTCATGGTCATTACATTTTCTTTATCGGAAAAAATGCTTAATAATGGAAGAATAGAGTAAGTAGATATAAAAGACTAGGAGAATAAAGAGGTTGAGTGAGGAGAGGAAGAATAATAGTTTGGAAAGTCATGGTCTAAGGTTTTCTGGTGGACCCCTGGCATCCCAGTCCCACACTGGACTTTATTGATATTTGAGCCCAAACGCACTTCTTGGAATTCTGTACAGTTGAGCCAAGGACCACTGATTGTGTTTCCCCTTTTCTGAATGGCATGATAGTGCACTTATTGAATCAAGTCAACCCTGGAGTGACCACCTCCCTGAATACAGCTGTCATTCCAGCTCTCATGGGCCCCACTGACCAAGACCCGCTCCATACAGCCGCCGATCCAGACTTCCCCCCATCCGATTGCATAAAGAATCGATGCGTATATGCAGGATAAAGGTCCCCATAGACGCAAAGATTTTTCTTTGGCGAACGACCGATTTTACTGAAATCCAACCAATCCATCAAATTATCGTGAATCGAACGATCGTACATCTTACGTTTTTTCCTCCGACATCTGTCAGAAAATTGATCGGCCAGGTTAATTGCTGATTGATACTGGAAACTCCACATACCAGTAGCAACCAGTTGCAATTTAGCGTCTATGTTAGTAAATCAGTCCTATGTCAACATGAGACAGGGGGAGGTAGGGCTAAGCCATAGGCTAAGCATTTATTAGCCCTTTCATTCTTTCTTTCTTTAAAGGACTAAAGGTGGCCATAGACGTAACAATTACGATCTTTCTTGGAAAAGATCTTTCCAAGAAAGATCGTTCGTTTCAATACACACGTGTAGAGCTGAATTGGCAGATATACAGGTAGATATACGGGAAGAAACAATAGAATTCTACCTGTATCTGACGATTCAGCACTAACAATGGGTGATGTTTGGGTCCCTTCAAAGGCACCCGATCAAAATTTTCCGTCCAGCCCGATCGACGAGCCGACCGATATCCAAGTCTTCTGCCGATATTGGTCGGCTCTTTTTCCACCATACACGCAACGAATATCGGACGAAAATTCGTTTCGTACGATATTATCTGTGTGTCTATGGCCACCTTAAGGGTCAGGGCACACACTTAGATCCAGGGAGATTAGTCACCCAGTCTCCAACCTTTGTTACCAGTGAGCAACATTCAGATATAAAAGAAGTTGAGAAGCAAAGGAAGCATGAAAAAATGTTCCTAGGTGTGCTAAATAAGGTTGTGATTGGCCATTTGTTAGCCCCTATTTGTTAGCCCCTATGCAGTGGCATAAGGCTGGAGGAGCAACTTTCTGTAGCCTGGGAGAATCGATTCAGATTTTTTTTTTTGGGTGATGGAAACTGGAGGAGGTTGGTCCGGGAAAGACTTTTCTGAAATGTTCATATGGGTTGGTGATGAGGGAAGGAAGGCCGTATGGACTAACCAAGACTTTGCAAATTGGCCTTTGATTTGGTGTGTTGTGGAAAGTTGCCGAAGGACAGAGGGTTAGACTCTGTGGACTGTTGGGATATGGGTGGATTTGTGGGATTTGCTCTGTGTCATGATTTATGAACTGTTTATAATATGTTGAATATTGAAAATAATCACCTGCATTGAGGCCACTGGGAGCAACATCCAAGGGGTTGGTGAGTAACATGTTGCTTGTGCACTGCCCTATATATTATTCTGTAGTGGCGATGAGGCAATAAAGATGGAAAGAACTAGTCTGCTAGGTGACAAAACTTTGGCATCTTGCTGCAGCTCATACTTCCCAATGGTACAGGTTTCCATGGGAAACTGGCATGATATGGGGCAGATATGGGGTATGTATTGGTATAATAGGATATCAGGCAGATCAGGATGCATCCTTAATTCTCCTTTAATTGAAATGTTGGAAGGTGGACAGGACAGTATAAGGACTATCGGCACAAACTCAAGTTAGCTTAGTGCATATAAAGATGCAAACGCCTTGGGTATATTCCCCTTAGCAATGTTTCATAGACTTTTATCAAGCCATCGCCTACTGACTCTGCTAAAATGTGCCCTGCCATTGCAGCACAAGCTCCAGGGAATCATGTGCTCAGCACTTAAGGAAGTACCATGGCATAGAAGTAAATTATGCAAGTAAATTACCCAAGGCTTAAGTTCTTAACACTACTAAGATGGAGAGCTGATTGGCTTCCTTAGTAATAAAAGGACAGAGAAGGAAAGTACAGAAAGACATAAAGGGAACTTATTTAAAGGAAACATGAAGACATTTTTTTTGATAGATCCCCTTGGTATGTTGCCCAGGGCAGTCCTCTTCCTAGGGACTTTACCTGTGAGGATTAGTAATATGGTATGCACATACCTTTCATTCCACTGCTAAGCAGTGACTTCTAAACAGGCTCTCAGTAGGTGCAAAGCAGAGTTGTACTGGGCTTTCTTGGGCCCACCAGGGAACCTGACACTTTAGGTAACCTCTCACAGCATTTAAAGATGGATAGTGTCAAATGGTATATGTTTTTATATATAGGCCAATGGTGGAAATAACTGATGGGAATAATCCTAGGCTTTGGGCAGTGGCGTAACTACCGGAGGAGCAGGGGGTGCTATTGGGCCAGAGCCCGCACCCCCTCGGGCCCCCCCAGCAGCTAGCCGCAACCATTTCCCGGCGATTCCGGGCGTACAGAGGGGGGCGGGGAGCCCGGCTGAGCATCCCGCGCCAGGGCCCGCCCCCTCTAGTTACATTACTGGCTTGGGGCCCACTAGGTTCTCGCTTCATCAGGAAATTATATTAAACTCTGGTAGGTGGATCTGGTGCCAAGTGCAGGTAGGGTTGCCACCTGGCTGGTATTACAGGGGGTTCTGGCCGGTTCGAAAGGTGTGAGTGCTCTATAAAGTGATCCCAATGTTATTAATAGGGAATAAAGATAAATATATAGGAAGTCAGTGCCAATGTTATTAATAGGGAATAAAGATATAATGTATAATGACAGTGATCCAATGTTATTAAATAGGGGTAAATATTATTGATTCCCAATGTTATTAATAGGGAATAAAGATAAATATATAGGAGCCAGTGTGATCACCAATGTTATTAATAGGAATAAAGATAATATATAGTGAAATTAATAGGGATAAGATAAAATATATAGGAGGAGTGATCCCAATGTTTAATATAGGGAATAAAGAATAAATATATAGGAAGGTCAGTCGATCCCAATTTATTAATAGGAAAAAGAGGAAGGCAGTGATCCATGTTATTAATAGGGAATAAAGATAAATATATAGGAAGGTCAGTGATCCAATGTTATTAATAGGGAATAAAGATAAATATATAGAAAGGTCAGTGATCCCAATGTTATTAATAGGGAAAAAAGATAAATATATAGGAAGGCCAGTGATCCCAATGTTATTAATAGGGAATAAAGATAAATATATAGGAAGGTCAGTGATCCCAATGTTATTAATAGGGAAAAAAGATAAATATATAGGAAGGCTGGTATTTGTTTCCTGGAAAAGGTGGCAACCCTAAGTGCAGGGGTTATTCTCTCTTTCTGCTACCATGTCCAGGCTGGATGAGAATTAGGGTGATTGCCTATTTTTAATGTCATAGATATAAGTAGAACTGTACCCAGACAGCATTTTCATTTACCCGTAGCCTTGTTATAAAATGGGAAATGCCCAGACCAAGCAATAGGCTTTACCCCATGAGGTTTGCAACCCTTTGTCTCAAAGTAACACCCTCAAGAGGACCGATTGTAAATGGTTCCATTGGAGAGTGACAGTTGGCTTTTACATTAGTACTTTTCATTTAGTAATGTCTGATAGCATCAGGGATATCAGAGAGTGCTGTATTTGAGATGAACTAAAATTCCCAGCATCCTCAGCAGAGGAGTTGCACTCTCATTCTGCCACAGTAAAGAAAGAAAATAGAAAATAGAACACGTATAGCCTTATTTTTAATATAGAATGCTGGTAAAGGAGATGTATTCCTTGCTCTGCTAGGGGAACAGCTTAGGATATAACCAGAGCCCAATAGTAACTAACTTAATACAGAATACTAGCCAACTGACTAGACAATGGGCCACAAAAGACATAGGGATTAATTTAAGGTGGATGCATGGTGGTGTAACTTGGTGTTCATGGGGCATTTAACAATAACAATATTTAACATTTAAAACTTAGAACAAAACATACAGAATTCCTGCAAGAAAATGATAAGGAATGTGAGTGCCTCCGTGCATGTGTCCTGCAATACCATTAGGCAGGATTAGGATGGCATCTGTTGGACAGTCACATGAATTGCATTTGTTCTCTGTACTGATTTTCATGAAAGTAGCACAAGGTTTATAGCACAGCACTCACCCAGTATAATGCCCCTATACCCCACCCTCATTTACTGCCACTAAATATTGAAAAGAACATCACATCGAAATCCCATCGTAATAGCAGATGCCACAAATTGCTCACAATGTACTCATGCAGGTGAAAATTAGCACTAGGAGAAAGTAAATGGAGCAGAACACTAAGGGAACACTGGAAGTATCTTCTTCTCAACGTAGTCAATTCAGCTCAAGGGGTGAGTATAAGTGCTGTTAACTGGTTACAGCTATGCAGGGCCGCCATCAGTTGTACCGGGCCCAGGCCTAATGGGCCTAATGGTACAGCTGTACTGCACTTTTCGCATTAGCTGGGCCTCCCTTTACATCGCCGAAGTCCCACAAGAGCCGAAGTCCAAAAAGAGCAGAAGCCCCGATAAAACCCAAAGCCCGTAAAAGACCCAAAGCCATGAAAGGAGCTGAAGCTGGTAAGTTCCACTGAGCATCAATGTGTTTATTTAATTTCTATTTTGTTAAACCCCTGGCCACTAATTTTTTAAAAAAAAATATTCTATGGGTCCCTAACCACCAATGTTTCTCTTTAACTTGTAAAGGGAGCCCTGACCACCAATATTTTTTTAAAAACTTTTATGGGGGGCCCTGACGCCAATGTTTTATTTTTAAAAAATTGTTGGACCCTAGGCGACCAATTTTTTTAACTTATAAAGGGGCCCTGACCGCAATGGCTTTTTATAACTTGTGAGTGGGGGGTTTGCCATTTTTAGAGCGGATGTCAGTGTGGACTTTTTACTGTGGTGTGGGGTGGGCCTTGAGCTCTGGGCTGAGGTGGGTGGGGACCAGGGGGCCCAAATGTTTGCTGTACAGGGCCCCATGATTTCTGATGGCGGCCCTGCTGCTATGTATCTGATGATCTCGGTGATTATGGTTAAAAACATTGCCCCTTTTATTACATTATAACAACTACTGTGCCCGATGCAATTAAACCGGGGGCAACACAAATTGTTCCAGTTGGTGTCATTTCCAGCATTGATGTCTGCACCCAATTTATTAGGCACATTTTCATTGTGCACTGGAACCCTACCTGGAAAACTTCATGGCGGGGGACTAGGCACAGTCAATTGGTTGTTCATCCAAACAGACTGAAACCAAAATAACTGCAGCAAACTTTCCGCAACCAGAGTTGCAGTTGCAATTAGTAAATGATACATCACAGAAAAAAAAGAAAAAAGAGAACTGACCCATATAACTGCACCATCCCGTCCATAGCATCCAAGTTTCTTACGTGTAAAGAGATGAATTAAACGTAATTTTTTTTTTAAATATAAATTTTAAAAGTTACGTTTTATTTATCTCTTTACATGTAAGAAACTTGGATGCTGTGGATGGGATGGTGCAGTTATATGGGTCAGTTCTCTGTTTTTCTTTTTTCTGTGATGTAATATTTATAATCTGACTCTGCACACCATTTTTTTATATAACTGATGGTTGGTGCTCCCCAATATTTAATTTTCGTATATTAGTAAATGATCCCTAATGGAGTGCAAGTGCCGTTTTCCACTTATTGCAGATTAAGAACTAACTTTTTTATATATACATACAGTATGTTCCTCTGTGGGTTGAGAAGTGGCTTAGAAGAGCCTGAAGTGTATATTGGAGCAGAGCCACAGAATATTGGGCAAGTGGCTCAGTATAGTCTGATATTGGTGAGGTCTATACCAGGGGAGACAACACCTGCCACCTTTAGGATATATTTTTCCTTGTTCTCATTGTCTCTCTATACTGAGCTCCTGCACTAAACTCACTTAACCTTTCTCTCTGTTTTGCTATAAACAAGTGATATAAATCCTAATCTGGGAGTGTTGTTCTACAGAAAATCTCCTTTTCTCTCCTCGTGCTGAATCTGGCACCTATTCCTTTCTAATCCTGCTCAGCCTGACTGTATTTCCCTTTAAATCTCCCTCTCATTCTCATGGCAAACAAATGCTCAGAACTATACATTCTGCACCTTGTTTGTTAGCATCACTACGATCACAAGCAGAAAGGGAATGGGTAGTGGAAACTATGTGTAGGTCAGGCCTAGTAAAGGATAAGCTATACTCTGTAACATATTTTATTTTTTTTAGTTGAGCAGCCTGAGGCTTCAACGAGGAGTGTGAGAGAGATTAAGATCCTGGGTACTCATTGCCCAGAAGTAGGGACAAAGTGTACAGACTTGGGGGATGTAGAGATTCCCCTGGGTTCCACTTAGGGAAAAGGCTGAACGCTGGGTGTACCTTCCTTTACTGTGTTCACAAGTTGATCATTGGTGCTTGTGAGTATATGCTATCTTCTGTTGCTCTATGTACCTGTTAAGTTCTATGAACTCCTATGTGGATCATTCTGTTGAATAAATATTGTTCTCTGGTTAAGCATAAAGAACCACTGACTCCCAATTATTGTGCATAGCACTTTATTACATTTGTACTACACCCTGCCTCCATACCGTTGCGAGGGCTTAAACCCTAAGAGAAAGGTCTCATCCAGAGCACAATTATATATATGGGTAAGCTCATAGTAGAGACGTTGCCACTCCATTTACTATAGTGCTACATATGTATTGTGCAACTCTGTTTAAAGAGTAAATACAGAAATGTTTTCATATATTTGTGATGTTGTTATGACCCAATGGGGTAATTATCAAAGGTTCGACCCCTATATGCTTGAGCCACAAGAACAACCACAGTCCAACCTGTAACCCTGTACCTTTTGTTGAATGACAGTGTCTCTGATAAATGTTCCCATACCATTTCACAATGAAACTATATCCCTATTGCTCACAGCATCTGTATTGGACATGTAGGAAGGATACGCTACCCATAAAATCTTCTTCAAGGATTGAGCCTAGAAAAAGAATTTGCACAATGTGTAGGGAAAAATAAAATCCAACAAGTGCTCAAGGACTGCTTGGGTCTATCAAGAAAGCGAATGTAAAATGTCAGAGTAGGCTCAAAACTGTTGAGAGAAACCTTTACCATGAAGAGTTTTTCTTTACTTGATGTTACAAAATGACCTTTTATGCAAGAGTAACCTGTTTCTCAACACAACTTATTTCCTCTTAACATACACAGAGCAACCAACTGTTTGAACAGAGAGAAAAATCCAGAAAAAGTCAAGCAAGACAGACTGTCCTAGTGCTGAGAGCTTTCTCCAGGCCTGGATACTGCACCCCTCTCACTGTGAGCACTACTTAATAAAGCATATGCAGGAAAGGTACCATTCTACCCAGGGGTATAACTACAGAGGAAGCAGACGGCCCAGGAGGTATAGGGGCCCTAAATAATTAGTAATTTTAATATATATTGGTAAAACAGGACAACCTCTGGAGAGTTTGGGGTCCCCTCAAATTATTTTGTTGTAGGGCCCAGTAACATCTACACTGATTCTACCAAGTGAGCAGGCAGGTGTATTTGCCTCCTAGTCCGGCCATGTGTACAGCTCAGACCAGCTCCAAGATATCTCTGGGACAGAAAAAAAATGATAGCACTCAGTAGCGTAACTTGAGTGTTCCAGGCCCCCCTGCAAAAAATCTTGCAAGGGGCCCAGTGCATTCCAATACCCATCCTCCCACCTCTGCCCACTCTCTGCCCCGTGCCGACTAGCACCCGTTTCCTCATCCCAAATAAGAGAGCGGCTGGAGACGGGGTTCTTGTTAGCTATAGAGTAAGCAAACAGCAGTCTGGGACCCCTGTTCACCGGTCCCCCTTGCAACTGCAGGGTCTGCTTCCTCTATAGTTTTGCCACTAGTAGTACTGCATTCACTAAAATAGTTCTGACACTGCTTGCATTATTATTATTATTTATCTATGCAAGGAACCTGCCATACTACAATCATTTTAACAAAGCTATTTAGTTTGTCATGCTGATAACTTCATTCTGAGCCAAAAAGACATAGGACAGAGATAGCACAGGCCAGTGGAAACAGATACCAGCATATTGGGATTCCACAAGAGATTGATATCAGAGCAAGAGGAAGTTTGAGGCAACAGGCACCAATGTCAAAGCAGATGGTTTTAGTTATTTTTAGTTGAAGAGGTCAATATTGGGTGTATTATATTTTCTTTGTACACTTAAATAGGTCTCAGGTCCTTTTCTTGAGTTTCCTAGAATACTGTGGTGTTTAAAAACAAACAAACAAAGAAACCCTAATTTGCATATGCAAATTTGGAAAACGAGGGAGAAAGAGAACACGCAACATGCGGATAAAAAATGTTTTGACTTCCTTGTTTGTATGACGAAAAGTGATTTTTTGGATTCCTGCTGAAAAAGGCCGAATCCTGGATTCGTTGAATCCCTTGTAATTTATATTTTTATACCTAGACAGTAAGCCCCTTTTATGCCCCACAACTAAAATAATGCATTACAAAACTAAATTAAAAGGATGACATGGAGGTGCACTTACAAGTGTAACGAGATAAGTAGATAGATATATTTTTAGTATTCTGCCTATTGCTTACATTGATACTTTACTGAAGTGATGTAAATACCAGGGGACCTGGGGGAGCAGCTGGACTCGGGCCCTGCAACCCAAGAAGCCAGATGAATAAAACATATTGCCTGCTATTTATCCTATAAAGATTACACTATCATCAAGCTAAAGTTTTTATTTGGACAGCAATGTTAAAGGGATACTGTCATCGGAAAACATGTTTTTTTCAAAATGAATCAGTTAATAGTGCTGCTCTAGCAGAATTCTGCACTGAAATCCATTTCTCAAAAGAAGAAGCAGATTTTTTTATATTCAATTTTGAAATCTGACATGGGGCTAGACATTTTGTCAATTTCCCAGCTGCCCCCAGTCATGTGACTTGTGCCTGCACGTTAGGAGAGAAATGCTTTCTGGCAGGCTGCTGTTTTTCCTTCTCAATGTAACTGAATGTGTCTCAGTGGGACATGGGTTTTTACTATTGAGTGATGTTCTTAGATCTACCAGGCAGCTGTTATCTTGTGTTAGGGAGCTGTTATCTGGTTACCTTCCCATTGTTCTTTTGTTTGGCTGCTGGGGGGGAAAGGGAGGGGGTGATATCACTCTCACTTGCAGTACAGCAGTAAAGAGTGATTGAAGTTTATCAGAGCACAAGTCACATGACTTGGGGCAGCTGGGAAATTGACAAAATGTCTAGCCCCATGTCAGATTTCAAAATTGAATATAAAAAAATCTGTTTGCTCTTTTGAGTAATGGATTTCAGTGCAGAATTCTGCTGGAGCAGCACTATTAACTGATTCATTTTGAAAAAAAAAAAATGTTCCCCCATGACAGTATCCCTTTAAGGGTCAAAATGGGCAGATCCTCTGACTGAGCACCCTGGCCAATACTACAATCATATGCAGACCCATCAAGAGATAAACTTGACTATGGTCTGATGCATTTCTCCCCAAGATATCAGTAAGGGAAACTGTCGTTTTTACAACATACACGGACCAATAAGCTGTCTGTTGACATGCCAATGTCACTGCCAGAAATCTGAAAACATGATCATCAAGAGGTGATTTTTTAACTTCATGTTTGTTAGATTAGATCCAACCCTATAAAGCCAAACTGAAGCAATATAGTAAACTGAATACTCTTTATAGGGGACCGATATAGCCCACATAACCCCATGTCTACTTTTATGCCACTTTAGTTTCCAAGCTAAGATATCCTGGGCTTCTGCTGAGCTATGTATTTTATGGAGTCATGTATATTCCTTAGGTCTTATGCTCACCAAAAATGACTCAGCAGCACGGGCAGAATGTGAAAGGGGAAGTAAAGTGGAATTGGGAAATACACCACAGTTTGCTGATGCTGACATCTATAGTTTCTCAATGTTGCAGCAGCTTCCAGCTCGACTGTAGATAAATACACGGTGTGCATTTAATTTATATTCCTATATAAAGTCAAAAAAAAGAAATAGGTTTACATTAATTCGCATTATTAGGCTTACTGATAAGGGTGGGAGCAGCCATGATTGTTTTAAAGAGGTAACCTTGTTTGGAATAATAATTTTACCTATTCAGAGAAATCATGGCTGCTCCCATCCTAATTATGCAGTTAAATTACAGTTGAATCCCCAAATTGAACAGAAAAATTGTGCATGCATTAACACTATTGATAAAATTACTTGCACCAATACACACACCTTGTGCTTGCGACCACTTTTTTTTATTTTTTTTGAAAGCCCACGGTCGTGCATTTATCCAACCCTTAAAGGGATCCTGTCATCGGAAAACATGTTTTTTTTCAAAACGCATCCATTAATAGTGCTACTCCAGCAGAATTCTGCACTGAAATCCATTTCTCAAAAGAACAAACAGATTTTTTTATATTCAATTTTGAAATCTGACATGGGGCTAGACATATTGTCAATTTCCCAGCTGCCCCTGGTCATGTGACTTGTGCCTGCACTTTAGGAGAGAAATGCTTTCTGGCAGGCTGCTGTTTTTCCTTCTCAATGTAACTGAATGTGTCTCAGTGGGACATGGGTTTTCACTATTGAGTGCTGTTCTAAAGCTGGCCATAGATGCAAAGATCCGATCATACGAATCATCGTACATCGGACTTTCCCATCTCCCGACCTGCCACTAACCATTCAGATCAAAGTCTTACCAGTCAGATTAGTAAAAGAACAGATCAGCAATGTTCTGCCCCTGACAGCAATCGTACGATATCAATGTCCAACCAAAGCTAGTGACAGTCTCCCACTGAAAATCGTACGATCGGCAATACACGCAGAGATATTATCAGCAGCCGTCAGAAATTTTCTACCCTGTCCGATCGACCAAACGACCGATCTCCGCCGGATGAAAAGTGTCGGGACACTACACACACGTTCCGAAAATCGTACGAATCCTCGATTCGTACGATCAGATCTTTGCATCTATGGCCAGCTTAAGATCTACCAGGCAGCTGTTATCTTGTGTTAAGGAACTGTTATCTGGTTACCTTCCCATTGTTCTTTTGTTTGGCTGCTGGGGGGGGGAAAGGGAGGGGGTGATATCACTTCAACTTGCAGTACAGCAGTAAAGAGTGATTGAAGTTTATCAGAGTACAAGTCACATGACTTGGGGCAGCTGGGAAATTGACAAAATGTCTAGCCCCATGTCAGATTTCAAAATTGAATATAAAAAAATCTGTTTGCTCTTTTGAGAAATGGATTCCAGTGCAGAATTCTGCTGGAGCAGCACTATTAACTGATTCATTTTGAAAAAAAATGTTTTTCCCATGACAGTATCCCTTTAAGTGCACAGAGCAAAGTGCAGTAAGGTTGCCACCTGTCCGGATTTCACCTGGACAGCCCAGTGTTTGAAAGGGCTGTCCAGGTGAAACCTTCCTGTCCGGATTTCCAAATTAGGAAATAATAGGAAATTGGAAATAATGACATGGCGATCAGCTGATTTTCCGGCCCCAGAAATGGTGGCGAGGAAACTTCGGGCCGTGCCGCGCGTGCTTTAGCGCAGACGACTTTTCATCATAGCGGATGGGAATACACGAGGAGGCAGTTCGGGGAGATTGTCGCCCAGAAGAAGAGACGATAAGTCGTCAGGCGACAAAATCTCCCCAAATCTCCTCGTGTGAAGTAACCCTAAAGTGCAGGGTGCCCTGAGTCCTACCCGAAGGCATGGGCTGCAAAATACTCAAGAGCCCCAGGCTGAAAGAAGCTGAAAGCATCTACAGTCTGTGGGCTAACTCTGATATATAAACTGTGCACCATGCTCTCTTTCCTTTTAAATGTTTACTACTAAGACATTGCATTTGTAGACACTTCATTTTTTTACTGCCAGGGCACTGTTGTTTCTGCATTTGTACTGCAGGGGCTTTTATACTTGTGGGACAAACAGGGGAATATTCAGGGTAGCTACTGTGATGAATAGGGGATAGACTTAAATCCTTTTAGTGCTACATGAGAGTACATGAGGATAAATGGAGAAGGCTAGATTTTGCTCCGTAAGCAGGAGTTATGGAAGATAATTTGGGTGAGGGGCTTGGGGGTAGGGTTGCCACCCGGCCGGTAAAACACCTGCCGAGGCCGGGGCCGGTATTACAAATTTACTGGCAATGTAGCTGCCGGTAAATTTGTAATACCCTTAAAAAGACCCCCTCAGCCAGCCCCCAATCCCCTGTAAACTTACCTTGTCCTTCGGTTCTTGTCCTGTCCGCGCCGTGGCCTCTCCCCTTTGCGGCACAACCCCGCCCCTTTGATGTCACGCCACGCTACCCTTGTGTACCCGCCCCCACCAGCCGGAATTTTTTTTGGCAAAAGGTGGCAACCCTACTTGGGGGTCATTTTTGCTGCTGTGCAAGCCTATAGTTTGCCTCCTGGCTGCCTCCCACTACCAATCCACAGTTCTATAGCTACATCATAAAACTGGACAACTCTTGTTATGAGCTTATAAAAGGAACATTGGGAATCTGGGATTACAGGCAAAACAACGGATAATATTTCCCATGTAAAGAAGATTCCATACAATAAAGGGCCGATTTACAGGTATGGGACCGGTTATCCAGAATGCTCGGGACCTGGATCTTTCTGTAATTTGGATCTTCATACCTTAAATCTACTAGAAAAGCATTTAAACAGTAAATAAACCCAATAGGCTGGTTTTGCTTCCAATAAGGACTAATTGTATCTTAGTTGGGATCAAGTACAAGCGACTGTTTCATTTTTACAGAGAAAAAGGAAATCTTTTTTTTTAAAATTGTATTATTTGATTATAATGGAGTTCATGGGAGATGACTTTTCCTGTAATTTGGAGCTTTCTGAATAACAGGTTTCAGGATAACGAATCCCATACCTGTACTAACATTTGTTTTGTTTTTTTTAGTTTCCCCAAACTGAACTTTTAAGCACTAAATATTGTGTATTGACTGTGAAAAATATAAAATTAATTAAATGTAATAACCACAAAAAACTCAAATACAATCTACAAGCTGGCAAGGTCATGTAGAAGTCAATGAAAAGAGTACTTCTCTAATTGTAAAATCTTTTTCTTTGCTTCAAGGTTTTAAATGTTTTGATGGTTTTATTTGGCTGTAATCAAAAGAAATTTCTTCTTCTTTCATATCCTAATTTGTATTTATTACGCGTTTTTGTCCTTTTTTTTTGTTCATTCACACTTTTTATAGTCAGATCTTGATACATAACCCTCTTAAAGGAAAAATCACTAGTGTCACAACACAATAAAAATATAGAGAACTCTCACTTATCTATTAAAGGGGTGGTTCGCCTTTAAGTTAACTTTTAGTATGTTATAGAATGGCTGATTCTAAGCAACTTTTCAATTGGTCTTCATTATTTATTTTTTATAGATTTTTTAATTATTTCCCTTCGTTTTCTGACTCTTTCCAGGTTTTCAAGCTAAATAGCCACAAATAATATAAAATGAAAACCAATTGCAAATTGTCTCAGAATATCACTCTCTACATCATACTAAAAGTTAATTTAAAGGTGAACAACCCCTTTAATCAATATATATATATGTAGAAAGTGATATTATGAGACAATTTGCAATTGGTTTTCATTTTATATTATGTGGGCGTTGAGTTATTTAGCAGCAATCCAGTTTGCAATGTCACCAATCTGGTTGCTAGGGTGCAAATTACCCTAGCAACCACGAACTGATTAGAATAAGAGACTGGAATATGAAAAGGAGAGAACTGAATAGAAAGATGAGTAATAAAAACTAGCAATAACAATAAATTTGTACCTTTAGAGAGCATTTGTTTTTCAGAGAGGGTCAGTGTCCCCCATTTGAAAGCTGGAAAGGGTAAGAAGAAAAAGACAAATAATTAAAAAAAAAAAGGGGCTTAACTAAAGAGGAAGCAGACCCTGTGGCTGCAGGGAGGCCCGGAAGGTATTGGGTGCCCCATAAGGCACTAACTAACAAGCAATCTCAATGTATTGGTAAAACCAGATATCCTCAGGATATTTTGGGGGGTCCAGTAACATCTAGTTACGCTACTGTAAAAAAAACAAAAACTATAAAGATAGGACTACACGGGCGTTTTCTGTGCGATCCGACGCACTGCGCAAAAACGCAGGCGTCAAATCACATGCAACGGAAATAAGGTAAGTGAATGCATTGTCGGATGGTGTTGCAGCATTGATCTGACATGACACGACTGTTGAATGCAGATGCAGCGCCATCGGACAATGCATTCACTTACTTTATTTCCGTCGCATGCGATTTGACACCTGCGTTTTTGCGCATCGCGTCGGATCGCACAGAAACGCCCGTGTAGTCCTACCCTAAGAAAATAAATGATGAAGACCAATTTAGAAGTTGCTTAGCCTTGGCCATTCTATAACAAACTAAAAGTTTACTTAAAAGGCGAATCACCCCTTCCAGCCCGAGCCAATTAACATACACCTGTAAATAATTCCCTTTTTTAAAGGCTAAGTGGCAGCTATAGGCAATATTTGGCTACCATTTGTACATGAGAAGCACCGTTGTGCCAGTGATCGGTCTAACCCACACTCCGGAGTTGCCAAACTACTATAAACGATTAAAAAGCCGATATTTGTATACAAAAAGAGAAAAATTGCCAGCACACGGTTTGCCTTTAAAAATCATTATTACAAAAAATGAGGTGTTAGTACCACTCTTTGACCAAAATATGTAAGCTCACATGCCACGTAAAGGCCCCTCATTGTACGTCAGTCCTACACTATCCATTAGCATATGTAGTGTATTTAAAATCAAGTCCTCCAGCAAACACTCTCCTCATTAGTATGCCAAGGAGAAGGAACCCTGGGGGAAAAATGTCTTTTCTTCCAATATTTTCAAACAAATGGAATTCTCTATAGGCCTCTGGGTTTTAAAGAACAGGCAAATTACATTGCAGTTCTCTTGCCAGTGGCATAAACAGATATTACTGGGGTCCCACAGCAAATTATTTTTTAGGCCCAAAAATGTTTAAAGGTTGACGTGTTTTACCAATATTTATTGAAACTGTATATGAATCATACCTCCCAACATTTTGAAAAAAAGAAAGAGGGACAAAAAGATTTTTTGATCATGCCCATTTTGTGACCAAACCCCCTAATAACCATGTCCATTTTACACAATTTGAAAAGTTTGAACACATTTCTATGTTTTTTTTGTGTTATTACAGTTTTGCTAATGAAGGTAAATTGCCCTTTAGTGTAAGGTTACACTGGGAGATTCGGGGAGATATAGTTTCCGTGTGCGGCAACTTCGGAAAACGAAGCGCCGTGAATGCCATGACGCAGGCGATTTTTCATTCTAGCAGGCGGACGACAGGGGGAAGCAGTTTGGGGAGATTAGTTGCCACAAAGAAGAGGTGATTAGTCGTGGGCGACAAAATCTCCCCAAAGCTCCCAGTGTGACCTTACCTCTTAGTTCTTATCTTATCTAAAACTGTTACAAAAGTATCTTAAAGGAGAAGTAAACCCCTTATTGAAAAAAAAACCCCTACTCCCTACCCCCCTCCCCCTCAGCCTAGCTGCTACCCCGGGCAAATGGCCCTAACTTTTTACTTACCCCTCGGTGCAGATTCACGGCACGAGTTCACGGGCGCCATCTTCTTCTTCTTCGGTCTTCATCGGGTCTTCTTTTGGGGTTCAGCAATTTTCCTGACTTTTGGCTTTGGGGAATATGTAGGGTAGGGTGTTTTTTAATAAGGGGCAGGTCCGGACTGACAATCTGTGGGTTGTCAGAGGGGCTGCTATAAGTAGGGTTGCCACCTTTATTAAAAAAAATTTACCGGCCAGTGGGGGTGGGCACCAAAAGGGGATGGTCCGTGATGCTAAAAGGGGCGGAGCTATGCGGTGTGCTGCAAAAGGGGCGGAGCAACATCGCACAGCGCTGGAAAAAAGGTAAGTTCCTTGCGATCTTTGCGAATTGGGGGCAGGCCAGGGGCTTTTTTTACAGGGTATTACAAATTACCGGCAATGCACAAATTTGTAATACCGGCCCCGGCCTTGGCAGGTGTTTTACCGGCTAGGCCGCTAAAATACCGGCCAGGTGGCAACTCTAGCTATAAGGTGCCATAGAAAGTCACTATTTAGGGGGCTGGTGGGGGATGTTTGGGCCTCTGTGTGGGCTGATTGGGCCTCTGTGTACCTAAAATGCCAGGGCCTAGTTTAATTCTCAGTTCGGACCTGATAAGGGGTTTAATTCTCCTTTAAGTATCTATTATGGGCCCTCTGCCAAGAGTTAAAAACTTTGAATCTTTTTCTGGCTGTTCAGTGCAGGAGATGAAAGAGAAACAAAGGACATATCAGTACAAATCCGGGACTGCCGGTTAAGCTGTCAAAAGTGGGACTGTCCCTCGCAAAACAGGACAGTTGGGAGGTGTGTTAAATGAATTAGGGCCTCATGGGGCCCCTATACCTTCTGGGCCCCCTCTGCAGCCGCAGGATCTGCTTCCTAAATGGTGAAGCCCCTGCCTCCTGCCCTGATGCTTGGGACTCAGTCAGGCCTGGACTGGCAATCTGTGAGTTCTGGCAAATGCCAGAGGGGCTGCTGTAAGATGCCATAGACAGTAATTATTTAGTGGGCTGGTGGGGGGATGTTTGGGCCTCAATATACTTGAAATGCCAGGGTCTATCTTGAATCCCAGTCAGTGTTGGACTGGCCCACCGGTATACCTGGAAAAGTCCCGGTGGGCCAAGGTGTCAGTGGGCCCTTATGCTGCTAGACATGTGGCCTTTTTAATGGCCATTCCCTATTTCTATGAAAACAAAGTGGCTAAAGAGATGGAATATTATATTATAGTATTATAGTATGTAAAGAAAAGAGACTAGGAGAATAGAGGTTGAGTGAGGAGAGGAATAATAATGCTACTAAGAGTGGGCCCCTGGTCTAAGATTAATTGGTGGGCCCCTAGTCAAAGGTTTTTGGGTGGGCCCCTGGTGTCACAATCCGACACTGATCCCAGTTGGACCTTGAATAACTATTTCTGCTCCAGGGCCTGCCTCTTGTTCCTTTCCTGTCTCATTTGGAAATTCACAATACATTTGAAACCCATTTTATTTTAGCATGTGGAAAACATTCCATTCAATAAGCGACAACAGGTTAACACCACACAGACATAAACAAGCTCCCTCTGTGTCTGAGCCGGACACAAACTGTCGCCTTTAGCCTACAGGCCGCGCCCCCTCGCTCACGTGACTGGCCAGTCAGCTGACACATCTCATGAGCTTCCAGAATGCTGGGTCATTGCAAACACCCTCACACACACATAAATAGACTGAGCAGAGACCGAGTCACGCACTGGTACCGTTATGGCTTCCTTGCAGCTGCTGTTGTGGGGAGTTCTGCTGGGCAGCTCCCTCCTGCACCCTGGCTCTGCTCTCATCAGGTGAGACAACAATGGCTGCCATGTGGATATTTTGCACCTAATTGTATTTGTGTGTGTTCAGTTATTTCTCATTATAGATTGCCCTCTCCTTGTGCTTTTGCTTTACGACTCCCAGCATCATCATTCCCTGGCAGACAGAGGCTGCTGGGAGTTGTAGTTCAGTTTAGAGGGATAAACTTGATTTTGCTCATGCTTTGTTATTTATCTGCATAACTCATCCCCATGCCCAAAATTCCTGTCTTGCCATATTATTATTATTATTATTATTAGTTGTTATTATTATTATTAGGAATTATTTATTATTATTATCATTATTATTATGATTATTATTTATTATGATTATTTATTAATATTATTATTTATTATTACTGTAACTGAAGATGCCTCTTAAAGGTTAACGCACATTATCAGGCGCTAATTCTCTCACCGTTATGTGTCGCCTAATCCTTTATAAATAGCTCCCGGCAGTAGACAAGTGTATGATTAGTATAATGTAAAAAAAAACTGCTGCCGGTCATCGTATGTTGTGCTGATAATTAAAGGGCAACTAAATGTGCAACGTAAGCTGCTGTATAAACTGATTCATTGGCATCATTCACCAATATATATACGCAAAGTTATATTGGAGATATGAAGCTTTCTATGAATATCAGACTTCTACGTAAAGGCAGCCACACACTGGCCAATCGGGTGTGTGTTCTCATCCGACGGGTTGATGGACAGACAGACACACATGGCATTGACCCTTTCTATTGTTTTAATCGGCAGAAAGTAAAGAGCACCGTCTTCTTTACTAGGGTCTAGTTTGGAATCGCCACAAATGGTTTCCTTTATGGAAAGTAAAGAAGTAGGTATAAATGTTGTACATGATGTTTTGTGCTTTTGTACCAGCCCAAGGCAACCACAGCCCTTTAGCAGTAAAGATCTGTGTCTCCAAAGATGCCCCAGTAGCTCCCCATCTTCTTTTCTGCTGATTCACTGCACATGCTCTGTGCTGCTGTCACTTACTGAGCTTAGGGAGCCACTCACAATATACAGTACACATAGAATAGAAATGTCACAATATAAGGCTGATTAGTAATTAATACACATAATTACTACATGGCAGCACAGAAACCAGTGCAATTAGCATCAGAATTGAATAATCAGCAAACCTGTAGCATCAGCTTATATTACAGCCAGGGAAGCTCATTTTCTGCTGGATAATTAGTGACGAGCCCTAAGCTTAGCTTCTCAACAGCCAATCAGAGCCCACTGAGCATGTGAGTGTCACAGACACTTTCCAAGATGGTGACCCCCTGTGACAAGTTTGAAGTCCTGGATCATTGCTGCTATTGACAAGCTCAAACTTAAGCCTCGTGCAGTACGTTCACTATATAAAATATGACCATTTTTAACCATATTCATTTTTAGGGTTTAGTTCTCCTTTAAAAAACCCAATAGGCAGCTAAGTTGTACAAGTAAGCAGCTGCTAATCTCCGGGGTTCAGGGGGCCTCGTTTAAAACCTGCTACCCTCACTGATGTAATTATTTCCCTACATTTACAGGTATGGGGGGGGGGTAAGCATTATTGTAGCAGGAATATGTTGGCACAGTGTAAAAGATAATAATATTGTGTTATGAGCCAGGGAAGACCATGACCCAAAGTGGAACTGAAACCCAAAATCCTGCTTTTATAGTATACTCATACAGTGTGAAATATATATATATATATATATATAATATATGTTTTTTTTTTTTATATATGAAGTTATAGGAATCATTACAGACACATAAATTATAAGTGAAATGTACCATTTTCTGTAAATTATATAGGGAATAATGTTACATAATTACATAGTTAGTTACATCGTTTTCAAGGGATGAAAACATAATTCTGCCTCTTTATAGGTCCCTGGTGAGGCCTCATCTGGAGTATGGGGGCAGTTTTGGACTCCAGTCCTTAAGAGGGATATAAATGAGCTGGAGAGAGTGCAGAGACTAAGTGCAACTAAACTGGTTAGAGGGAGGGAAGAGTTAAATTATGAGGGGAGACTGTCAAGGTTGGGGTTGTTTTCTCTGGAAAAAAGGCGCTTGCGAGGGGACATGATTAGACTTTACAAGTACATTAGAGGACATTATAGACAAATAGCAGGGGACCTTTTTACCCATAAAGTGGATCACCGTACCAGAGGCCTCCCCTTTAGACTAGAAGAAAAGAACTTTCATTTGAAGCAATGTAGGGGGTTCTTCACAGTGAGGACAGTGAGGTTGTGGAATGCACTGCCGGGTGATGTTGTGATGCTGATTCAGTTAATGACTATAAGAGGGACTTGGATGATTTCTTGGACAGACATAATACAAAGGCTATTGTGATACTAAACTCTATAGTTAGTATAGATATGGGGATATAGAATTTATCTGAGCATATGGAGGGGTATGTGTATGGGGCTGGGTTTTCATTTGAAGGGGTTGGACTTGTCTTTTTTCAACCCAATTTAACGATGTAACTATATAACTCTTAATTGTTTATAAGGATGAATGGAGTGAGGCTAGCCCAGGCTCTGATATAAAAGCTCAGAGTTGCAGGCTGGGCTACGAAGGTCATGGAATACGGAGGGTTGATTGGCAGTTTTCCAGAGGACGTTGCCCTCTCACTTATAACACAAGTGCTACTTATTGAACCAAGTACTCCGGTTAATTATTAGTAAGGACATTCTGCGTTTCACACTAGGCAACTTATCTGTCTGCAGAGCCAGGTTTTTATAAAGAGCTACAGACTGAGAGTCATGTGAACTACATCTCCCAGCACCCCCTAACAGCTGAAGTTCAAGAGGAGTACAGGTTAATAGTCCTGACTTACATGCTTTCAAACATCATTTATGTTGCATCTAAGGATTATCTGAACTGTCGTCCAGCAACACTTTTGAGGCTGCAGGTTGGACCTTAGTGTTCAGAATTTGACAGTTGGGGGGTTAATGATCAAAATCCGAAAATATCTTAATTATTTTCTGAAAGCTACTCCGATCAATTCCGTACAGGTTTTTTCCCCCCCCTTATTTATCAATACATTTTACCGAAAATTTCTTGTTTGGGGAAATCTGAAAAACTCAGTAAAATGGTGAAAAGAAATCTGAAATTTTTTTTTCCGTATTTGATGCCAGAAAATCACAAAATCTTCGGATTATTGCAGGAAACCCAGCGCAGATCAGGATATGTTCGGGATTTCTCCCATTGACTTATACATGAACTCAGCAGGTCTCAGTTGGGAGTCCTTTTTTATCCAGACATTTTACGCCGTTGGGGTTTAATAAATCCTGAAAAATTTGAGGTTTTTTTTTTCCCCACGAAAAAATGGTGTTTTACCCCTTTTAAAAGGTCAAGTAGATAAATTTGGACTTTGATAAAAAAAAAAAAACTTGGTCTTATTAGAGAGGCCCTGGTTTGAATTATATTGTTGGTTGCATGTGACTGAGGACTTCTTGTGCGCCCAAAGAAGTCATCCCTTGTCCTTGTAAAATGTGCTGTCTAAATGTTCTCCTTTCCTCTTTACTTACAAATGGGGGTTGTAGTTTCCCTTTAGACTATACAATAAAATTGTCTATGAGCGCAGGAAGTGAGTGGATCCCAACTGAAGCAGAAAGCACTCAGACAAGCTGCATTGTGTGTGCTAAACCCTATGACTTGTGGTTTCATGTTGCCTCGCCTCATGCTCACTATCTGTCATCTTCCCCGTGACTCCTCTCTTCGCAGCCGATGTGTAAAGTCGCCACACTCACACTTCTTGTTAAAAACATCAACATTTTTTAAAGACTTCGTTTAATCAACTTCGACCAATCCCAGTGTATGAGAAATAATCATTTTCTTTATCTTCATCATGTAGATCTTGTTGCATCAAGAAAATCCATGTCAGAGGGATGGTGGTAGCTGTAGTTCTGCAGCAGCTGGAGTATGAAAGGTTAACTATCCCTGTAATCACCTTGTTTGGAATTAACATAATATATCATGCTCTGGACCCATATCCGTGCTTAAAGAAATAGTAAAACCAAAAAAAGAAAGTGTTTTAATGAAAATATAGTACTGCACTGGGTAAAACTGGCTGCTGTGTAGCCATGGGGGCAGCAATTCAAGCACAGGATACACAGTAGATAACAGATAAGTACTACTATAGTTTATATAAACAAGCTGCTGTGTAGCCATGGGACAGCCATTAAAGTGCATGATACACAATAGATAACAGATAAATACTACTATAGTTTATATAAACACGCTGCTGTGTAGCCATGGGGGCAGCCATTCAAGCACAGGATACACAGTAGATAACAGATAAGTACTACTATAGTTTATATAAACAAGCTGCTGTGTAGCCATGGGACAGCCATTAAAGTGCATGATACACAATAGATAACAGATAAATACTACTATAGTTTATATAAACAAGCTGCTGTGTAGCCATGGGGGCAGCCATTCAAGCACAGGATACACAGCAGATAAAAGATAATCTCTGTAGTATACAATGGGATTCTTCAGAACTTATGTTATCTACTGTGTATCCTGTGCTTGAATGGCTGCCCCCATGGCTACACAGCAGCTTGTTTATATAAACTATAGTAGTACTGATTTGTTATCTACTGTTTATCCTGTGCTTGAATGGCTACCCCCATGACTACACAGCAGCTTGTTTATATAAACTATAGTAGTACTTATCTGTTATCTACTGTGTATCCTGTGCTTGAATGGCTGCCCCCATGGCTACACAGCAGCTTGTTTATATAAACTATAGTAGTACTTATCTGTTATCTACTGTGTATCCTGTGCTTGAATGGCTGCCCCCATGGCTACACAGCAGCTTGTTTATATAAACTATAGTAATACTTATCTGTTATCTACTGTGTATCCTGTGCTTGAATGGCTGCCCCCATGGCTACACAGCAGCTTGTTTATATAAACTATAGTAGTACTTATCTGTTATCTACTGTGTATCCTGTGCTTGAATGGCTGCCCCCATGGCTACACATCAGCTTGTCTATATAAATTATAGTAGTGTTCCTGAAGCAAACACACCAGTTTTACCAGTGCAATGCAATACTACGTTATATTTTTATTAAAACAGGGATATTGTTTGCAGGGTCAAAAGCATGATATATTATATTAAGGCCAAACAAGATAATTACAGGGATAGTTAACCTTTCGTGCTCCAGCTGCTGCAGAACTGCAGCTACCGACATCCCCTGGCCTTATCCCTCTGACATTCATTTTCTTGATGCAACAAATCTATATGATGAGATAAAAAAAAATATATATTTCTCAGACACTAGGTTTGGTCGAAATTGGCTACGAAATGTTGCTGTTTTTATATATATTTTCATTAAAACACTTTATTTTTTTTGGTGTTACTATTTCTTTAAGCATGGATATGGTTTGCAGGGTCCAGAGCATGATATATTATATTAATTCCAAACAAGGTGATCACAGGGATAGTTAACCTTTCATACTCCAGCTGCTGCAGAACTACAGCTACCACCCCCCTCTGACATCTATATGATGAAGATAATGAGTATTATTATTTCTCATACACTGGTATTGGTCGAAGTTGGTTAAACGAAGTCTTACAAAATGTTGCCGTTTTTAACAAGAAGTGTGAGTGTGGCGACTTTACACATCGGCTGCGAAGAGAGGAGTCACGGGGAAGATGACAGATAGTGAGCATGAGGCGAGGCAACATGAAACCACAAGTCATAGGGTTTAGCACACACAATGCAGCTTGTCTGAGTGCTTTCTGCTTCATTTGGGATCCACTCACTTCCTGCGCTCATAGACAATTTTATTGTATGGTCTAAAGGGAAACTACACCCCCCATTTGTAAGTAAAGAGTAAAGGAGAACATTTAGACAGCACTTTTTACAAGGACAAGGGATGACTTCTTTGGGCGCACAAGAAGTCCTCAGTCACATGCAACCAACAATATAATTCAAACCAGGGCCTCTCTAATAAGACCAAGGGTTTTTTTTTTTTTATCAAAGTCCAAATTTATCTACTTGACCTTTTTAAAGGGGTAAAACACAATTTTTTTTGCGTGGGGAAAAAACTAAAAATTTTCTGGATTTATTAAACCCGAAGGGTGTAAAACGTCTGAATAAAAAAGTACTTCAACTCAGACCTGCCGAGTTCATGTAGATGTCAATGGGAGAAGTCCCGAAGATATCCTGATGTCATATATAGATAGATAGATAGAGATATATATTTATTTTGCACAGCCTATATATTTACCCAGTTTTTATACTGAACAATTCCTTTAAGACAGCAGACCCAGCAGCTGCTTGGGACCCGTGGGTTAGAGTCCTGCGCGGAACCAATTTGTTAAACCCAAACCCGCAACACGCATACTTACCCGCTACCTGACCCGCAAGTACCTTATCCGCAATCTAATTTGGAACCTGCTGATCATCAAGAAACGGGAAGGGCTGTCATTGTAAACCAGAAGTAGGCGTGATCAGAAAAAAAGGAGTAAAACTCCCTATTGAGAAGATCCGCAAACCTGGAGATCCGAGTCTATACCTGCTTCCGAAATTTCTACCGGCAACCCGCATGGTACCGCAGGTTTTTGCGGGTAACTTGTGGGTACCCGCGGGTTCCCTACCCGCTGCAGGACACTACCGTGGGTGCAGTGGACATTACTGCGGTCTTAATTAGTTTGCATTCCAGTATTTGTGTGCGTAACAAATCCCATTCATTCAAACTTGGGAACTGGGGTTGGGGATAAAAGATATATAAAAAAGGATTCATTCTTGAGACTCCGTGCTACAGCTGCTCTCGTGTACCCCAGTAGTGCTGGCTGAGATAATGAATCTTGCCGTTATCTCTTCCTGTTGCATCTCGGCAACGCAGACCACAGATCCTGATGAGAACAAAAAAATAATGTTGTTCACATTCTAGCCTTGGGCATTCGTTTGCCCCAACTACATCAGGACAACCAATTAAAAATGGCTTTACATTAATCAGACTTGACTAATCAGTTTTGTTTGTTGCTGTGGGTTACAGTAACTATACATTTAGCAACGTTTTATTGTCTCTATTGAACTTTAATAACATAGAACCGTGATCCCCAACCAGTGGCTCATGAGCAACATGTTACTCACCAAGCCCTTGAATGTTGCTCCCAGTGGCCTCAAAGCAGGAGCTTATTTTTGAATCCCAGGCTTGGAGGCAAGTTTTAGTTGCATAAAAAACACATTTAATGCCATACTGAGCCTCCTGTAGGTTGACCGTCCACGTAGGGGCTTCCAAATAGACACACAGCACTTATTTAGCACCCCAAGAACCCCATTTTTCATGTTATGGTTGCTTTTCACCTCCTTTTACATATGAATGTTGCTCATGGGTTCAAAAGGTTGGGGACCTCTGACAGAGTAAGCTCAGACATGTTGAGCTCAGAAGGTTGTGGAAACTGGAGGTTTGGTGTCCAAAGACCTGGCAATTGTACAACTGCTCTACCTATTTATCCAGGACGTGGGGTTTGAAGTTAAAGAGAAATAAACCAGACAGGGGCCTTGGGGAGACAGGTGTTTTAGAAGTATTGTCTCCAATCAGAAGGCTTTCTACCAACCTCCCATTGAGACCTTGAGAAAATTGCCTTTCTTGGATTTTTGCAGAAAGAATTGACTGGTTCCTCCGGGGAACCAGAAGCTTCATCATTAATGGAGGGAGAACCACCAAGTAAAGATGATTGGAAATCAGGGTAATGGAAATTGGTAGGGCTAGGCTAAGCCCCTTTCTTTGTGAAGGCCATAATGGTGTTGAGGCTTATGCTATTGTGCAGAGTTGTTATTGGAAGGCCATGCCAGAAACAAAAGGACAACAACAGTATTAGAAGAGTGCAAGTAATGGCGTCTCTCTCTTGTTCTTCCATATTTCTATAGAATTTTAACACTAGATTCAAGTTATTCTGATCTTGTAGCATGGTGCAACATGCCTAAGCCAACAACTGTTTTCTGTCTGCAGGATCGCATTAAAGAAATTTCCTTCTATCCGGCACACCTTGACTGAAGCTGGTGGGGATGCGAAGGAATTACTGGGAAATGGGATGCCTTTGAAATATTCCACTGGATTCCCTCCCAATGGGAAAGCCACACCCGAGGCTCTAATGAATTACTTGGATGTAAGTACTAGATGGGATGACATTGACTTCTGACTTTGGAAACCAGGCAATAGCTAAAAGTGTCAATTGTTTGAAAAGATCAGCCAATTAATTCTAGGGGTTCATTAGAGGAGATGTTAAACTTGATTGGGGCCCCCTATCCCTGCTTATTAGGCAGCAGGAATGTAATTACATATGCAAGAGAATTATCCAATTAGAATCTGAGAACACTGAGCTCTAACACACCATACAGCAGAATGGTACAGCTCAAAGCAATCCCATACTAGATGAAGGCAGTGACTAGATACTCTTAGATGATCTATGTAAGAAGATGTACAGAGATATTTATCAACGACACACAAGTTGCTGTTTACATGTTGTTGTTTTTATCTGTAATAATGAAAATCAATAAAGTGCCAGATCTTTGCTCAGAAGTGTCTGATTTGGGTTATTTATCTGCAGGCTCAGTACTATGGCGAGATTGGCATTGGCACACCTCCCCAAACCTTCACAGTTGTGTTCGACACAGGATCCTCCAACCTCTGGGTGCCTTCAGTCCACTGCTCTATGTTTGATATTGCTTGTTGTGAGTAACCTGATCAGCTGCAACAGTTGCTTACTCCATGCAATTAATTTTATGTCTCATAAATGCCATATCCAAATAACATGTAGCCAAATGTGTAATTTAGCTTGAGCCTCTGTGAACAGAGCAATTATTTATGCTCCAAAAGCCCTATAAGAAGGTTGTTTCTTTAAATATAAAACACCCTAGGTTGTAGAACTATACATAACCAGATGTAGTCCACCCACTCTCTCTCCTTTAAATCCGCAACTATTGGCCTATACATGGGCCCGACATGAAACGCCTTCCACGACTTCTATTTCATCATGGGACCATTCTGATTTTGATTGGGCTGACCAAATGTCAAAATGATAAAATCAGCCCAATATGGACCCACCACTTAATTGGCCAAAGACGGCTCATTTGGAGATGAGGTCACATTTCTGCTAGGTTTAGTGTCCCTTTAATTTAGACACACATGTCTGTGCTATACCTTTGCTGAGCCTTCTCTTTCTACTGCAGGGATGCACCATAAGTATGATTCTTCCAAATCCTCCACATACGTGAAGAATGGCACAGAGTTTGCTATCCAGTATGGCACTGGGAGCCTCTCTGGATACTTGAGTAAAGACACTGTAACGGTGAGTCGGATGTGGCCCCTAAATGAGAACTAAAGCTTAACTAATGAAGTAGGTAGAAATGTTTTGGGCTTGTGTACCAGCCCAAGGCAACCACAGCCCTTTAGCAGTAAAGATCTGTGTCTCCAAAGATGCCCCAGTAGCTCCCCATCTTCTTTTCTGCTGATTCACTGCACATGCTCTGTGCTGCTGTCACTTACTGAGCTTAGGGAGCCACTCACAATATACAGTACACATAGAATAGAAATGTCACAATATAAGGCTGATTAGTAATTAATACACATAATTACTACATGGCAGCACAGAAACCAGTGCAATTAGCATCAGAATTTAATAATCAGTAAACCTGTAGCATCAGCTTATATTACAGCCAGGGAAGCTCATTTTCTGCTGGATAATTAGTGACGAGCCCTAAGCTTAGCTTCTCAACAGCCAATCAGAGCCCACTGAGCATGTGAGTGTCACAGACACTTTCCAAGATGGTGACCCCCTGTGACAAGTTTGAAGTCCTGGATCATTGCTGCTATTGACAAGCTGAAACTTTAGCCTCGTGCAATAAGTTCACTATATAAAATATGTAATTTTTAGCCACATTAGTTTTTAGGGTAAAGTTTTCCTTTAAGGAGATTTTATGGCCCCGGTATGCCTTATTTACTTATTTTTTTTGTAGTAAACTGGTCCGGAGTAGTTGACCCATGGGATGAGTGAGAAAAGAGAGCAACCCCAGTGGGCCAACTTCTAATTAAAGGATAAAGGAAAGTAAGGTTATTTCTGTCAGTGGAGATGCAGAAGGGTAGATGGACTGTCAGATGAATGAGTACAAGTAGCAGTCAGACTATTAATGGACATTTAGTCTACCTTCTAACACTTTTTCTCTTTCACTCATGGAAACAGATCGGAAACCTGGGCATAAAGGAGCAGCTTTTTGGAGAAGCTATAAAGCAGCCTGGTGTCACCTTCATTGCTGCCAAGTTCGATGGCATCTTGGGCATGGCTTACCCCATAATCTCTGTGGACGGGGTCAGTCCTGTGTTTGACAACATCATGGCTCAAAAGCTGGTGGAGTCCAACGTCTTCTCTTTTTACTTGAACCGGTGAGAAAATCTGCTATTAATACGGAGCAAACCGTCTAAATGGGCGCTTGGATAAGTTAAGTTTAAAGGGCATATAGTATTCATAAATAGTAGAATTTCATACTTGCTTTAGCGCAAGTACCAGCATTGCCAGTTTTTGATGTCCTCAACATGAGTTCAATGAAATCGGGATTGTGCTGAACATAGTTTTTGCCTAATGTTCATTCATAGAAATCCAGACAAAATCAATTTTTTATTTCTTGGGCAATAGGGAGATTGAAGTTGGTCCTTGTGAGATCGTTGCAAAGATAAACTAATATCCATTTTGCAGGGGGATTATCTGTGCCCTGGTAATCCAATTATTTTTACTCGCTAAGCGCACACCTGGAGCAGTTCCAACGTCCCTGTTTGTCTTACAAAACCCAAAGATTTTGTGATTCAAGTAAAAAGAATGTTCACAAGCCCTATTCATTATACTGAACAAGGGCGTTTACTGTCCATTTAACAGCAATTCTCTTACTGATGAGCAACAAATATAGTACAAATCAGATTCATGTCGTTATGCTTTAGAATGATTAATTCTAAGCAACTTTTCAGTTGGCCTTTGTTTTACCTTTTTTATAGTTTTTGAATTATTTGCCTTCTTATTCATTTTTCAGCTTTCAAATGAGGGTCACTGACCCAGTATAAAAACAAATGCTCTGTAAGGCTACACATTAATATTTATTTATTGCTCATCCTTCTATTCAGTGCCTCTCCTGTTCATGGTTCCGTGTCTTCTTCAAATCAATGCAAGGTTGCTAGGGGAATTTGGATCCTAGCAACTGGATTGCCAAAATTGCAAATTGGAGAGCTGCAGAATGCTAAAAAAATAAACACACAAATAAAAAACGAACAGCAACTGCAAATTACACTCTACACCATACTAAAAGTTAATTTAAAGGTGCAACCCCTTTATATAATATAACAAATGGCTATTGGAAATATTTGCTTATTTCACAACACAGGAAGGGTTTTCTAGAGAAGGAATGAACACTGCACATGGTATGTTCCCAAGGTGAATAAAAGACTGATAAATCTTCCTTATTACCCTTGAGTCTTATGACGGTTTATGATGGTTACTGATTAACCAAGATGACTTACATTTCTGTACATAGAACTTCATATTTAAGCTCTTAGAAATTGAATAATTTTCTACATGAAGGAATCTCACACATTCTTAGATGTGGTTCTTTGCGGTGCGTTATAGCCAAAAAAGGAACAGAAACCTTGGTGCCAAGTTGATTGATAGGATTTTACCATGTATGGCCAGCTTTAATAATACAGGTTTGGTATCAGTTATCCGGAAACCTTTTATCCAGAAAGCTCCGAATTACGTAAAGGCTGTCTCCCATAGACTCCATTACAATCAAAAAAAAATCCAGATTTTGAATTGATTTCCTTTTTTCTCTGTAATAATAAAACCGTAGCTTGTACTTAATCCAAACTAAGATATAATTAATCCTTATTGGAAGCAAAACCAGCCTATTGGGTTTATTTCATGTTTCCATGGATTTTCTAGTAGATTTAAAGGGATACTGTCATGGGAAAAAACGTTTTTTTCAAAAAGAACCAGTTAATGAAAATCCATTTCTCAAAAGAGCAAACAGATTTTTTTATATTCAATTTTGAAATCTGACATGGGGCTAGACATATTGTCAGTTTCCCAGCTGCCCCTGGTCATGTGACTTGTGCCTTCACTTTAGGAGAGAATTGCTTTCTGGCAGGCTGCTGTTTTTCCATCTCAATGTAACTGAATGTGTCTTAGTGGGACATGGGTTTTTACTATTGAGTGCTGTTCTTAGATCTACCAGGCAGCTGTTATCTTGTGTTAGGGAGCTGCTATCTGGTTACCTTTCCATTGTTCTTTTGTTTGGCTGCTGGGGGGGAAAAGGGAGGGGGTGATATCACTCCAACTTGCAGTACAGCAGTAAAGAGTGATTGAAGTTTTTCAGAGCACAAGTCACATGACTTGGGGCAGCTGGGAAATTGACAATATGTCTAGCCCCATGTCAGATTTCAAAATTGAATATAAAAAATCTGTTTGCTCTTTTGAGAAATGGATTTCAGTGCAGAATTCTGTTGGAGCAGCACTATTAACTGATTCATTTTGAAAAAAATGTTTTTTCCCATGACAGTATCCCTTTAAGGTATGAAGATCCAAATTACGGTAAGATCCGTTATCCGGAAAACCCCAGGTCCTGAGCATTTTGGATAACAGGTCCCGTACCTGTACAACAATTGTGCCCACCAGGTGGGCCTTGCTTACATAAAAAAGATGGCTGAACATAGCAGAGTTGCTGCATTATAAAAACAAACCTACTTAATAAAATAAAATATTTTTGGCCCCAGTGCTTTCTTTCTATTTTTCCCTTTTTAAGGATCCGGATCAAAAACTACCTCCCATTTATCTCCTAATTTGGAGTGGTGAGGGTTTTTCTAGAAGTTGTTAGACCCTATCCAACGTTGCTACAGCTCTCGAAATTGCTTCTTGGAATATTCCTAATGTTTGCTGCTTTCATTCATAGAAATCCAGACACGCAACCTGGGGGAGAGCTGCTTCTAGGAGGCACAGACCCCAAATACTACACTGGAGATTTTCACTATTTGAACGTGACTCGTAAGGCATACTGGCAGATTCACATGGACCAGTAAGTAATAAATGCTTCGACTCTGTGCTTCCTCGTGCAGATAATTGTGCAGATAATTTGGCTAGTTAATACCAGTTTGATCTGTGGTTCCATATTACAGGTATGGGATCTGTTATCTGGAAACCCTTTAGCCAGACTCCATTTTACCCAAATAATCCAAATTTCTTTTAATTTCCTTTTTCTGTGTAACTTGTACAGTAGAACCCCCATTTAATGTTTTTCAGGGGACCAGGAAAAAATTATTTTAAATACGGGAAAAATTGAAAATCAGGAAAATGTGCTAAAGGAGAACTAAAGCTTAACTAAAGAAGTAGGCTAGCAATGTTGTACATTATATTTTGTGCTTCTGTACCAGCCCAAGGCAACCACAGCCCTTTAGCAGTAAAGATCTGTGTCTCCAAAGATGCCCCAGTAGCTCCCCATCTTCTTTTCTGCTGATTCACTGCACATGCTCTGTGCTGCTGTCACTTACTGAGCTTAGGGAGCCACTCACAATATACAGTACACATAGAATAGAAATGTCACAATATAAGGCTGATTAGTAATTAATACACATAATTACTACATGGCAGCACAGAAACCAGTGCAATTAGCATCAGAATTTAATAATCAGCAAACCTGTAGCATCAGCTTATATTACAGCCAGGGAAGCTCATTTTCTGCTGGATAATTAGTGACGAGCCCTAAGCTTAGCTTCTCAACAGCCAATCAGAGCCCACTGAGCATGTGAGTGTCACAGACACTTTCCAAGATGGTGACCCCCTGTGACAAGTTTGAAGTCCTGGATCATTGCTGCTATTGACAAGATGACACTTTAGCCTCGTGCAATAAGTTCACTATATAAAATATGGCATTTTTAGCCCTATTTATTTTAAGGGTTTAGTTCTCCTTTAAAGTATATTTTTCATCAAGTACTGAAAGATTATAAGCACAGGAGTCGGTTTTACTTTGAGATACAATATTTACTGTGTTAATAACAAGGGTAAACATTGCAGTGTTAACGTTACACTATGGGGGGCAAGTGCAAGACTCTGTCACAACCTAAAGCAATAAGTGATTGGTGCAGGACTGTATAAGGGGCAGAACGGAGTATATACTGTACATCTGGTTAGTATTTTAAACCTTTTTCACAAATAATAACATTTATAGAGGAAAAAAGCAGTTTTTGGGTACATCTGGACAGCATTTTGATGTAAAATCCAGGAAAAGATAACTTAAAATCATGGAAATGCACCCGTTAAAATGCATTATAAATTAGCGGGACCACAAATAAAAAATGTAAAATGCGGGAAAACTCAAAATCGGGGGACTTTAGGGTAAGGGCACACCTGGCAAGAAGATTTAGTCGCCTGGCAACTAATCGACTCTTCTTTGGGGCTACTAATCTCCCCGAACGGCTTTCCCCTGTCTTGCGCCGGCTATAAGGAAAAGTCGCCTGCGGCATGACACGCGTCGATTCGTATTCCGAAGTTGCCCAAAATTTCCTTGTGAGGCGAAGCGCCGCGTGTGCCATGTGGCAGGCGACTTTTCATTATAGCTGGCGCAAGACAGGGGGAAGCCGTTTGGCGAGATTAGTTGCCCCAAAGAATCTTCCCGAATCACCAGGTGTTTCCCTTAGCCTTAAAATCGAACTTTCACTGAACTTGATTCAAACGAAGATATAATTAATCCTTATTGGAAGCAAAACCAGCCTATTGGGTTTATTTAATGTTTACATGATTTTCTAGTAGACTTAAGGTATGAAGGTCCAAATAAGGGAAAACCGCAGGTCCCGACCATTCTGGATAACGGGTCCCATACCTGTTGTACTTCCTTTTAACCAATGCCTTATGTTGTCATGCACTCCAGTGTAATCCAGTGCGTAATGTCATGTAATGCACCACAATGTCCTTGGATAACTCTCCATGGCGTTACTTCTACAGGTTGGGAGTTGGGGATCAGCTGACACTGTGCAAGGGGGGCTGTGAGGCTATTGTGGACACCGGGACTTCATTGATCACTGGTCCTTTGGAGGAAGTGACAGCCCTACAGAAAGCTATCGGTGCCGTCCCGTTAATCCAGGGACAGGTGAGAAAGTGTTTGCATTAGGACAATGGCCGACATGGTGTATATTTGTCACAGATATGGTTATTGCTGAGATTATTCCATTTCCATGATCTGTAATGGAGGCAGACTGAGACAACCTTTGATTTTATGTTCTCCTCTTGAGCTGAATGAATCACCAGTGTAATCTCTTTTGCAGTATATGGTGCAGTGTGATAAGATCCCCACGTTGCCTGTTATCAGCCTGACACTCGGGGGACAGGTTTACACCCTGACAGGGGAGCAGTATATAATGAAGGTGAGTACATTTCAGCTTTAGTGAGTAGGGAGCAGGCCTGGACTAGCATTACAAATAATTAGGGTTATCCAGGATTCCGTTCGGGATTCGGCCAGGATTCTGCCTTTTACAGCAGGTTTCGGAGTCGGCCATATCCTTTTTCCCGGCAGAACCGTATCGGAATCCTAATTTGCATATGCAAATTAGGGACGGGCGAGAAATTGCATTTTTCCCTTCCCACCCCTAATTTACATAGGCAAATTAGGATTTTGGTTCGGTATTCGGCCAAATCTTTCACGAAGGATTCGGGGGTTCGGCCGAATCCAAAATAGTGGATTCGGTGCATCCCTACAAATAATCCCTGGGATTCAAGTACACCGAGGCCAACCCCAGCATCTGACTAAATAGTGATTATCTATGGCCCCCCAGCGACAAATCTCCTGGCGACAATCTCCCCGAACTGCCTTCCCCTTCATTTTAGCCGGAGGGCAGATCGGGGAGATTTGTCGCTGGGGGGGGGGCGACTAATCTCCCCAAATCTGCTTGTGTGGCCAGACCCTTAAAGGAACAGTTCAGTGTAAAAATAAAAACTGTGGAAAATAAATAATATTTCTAATATAGTTAGTTAGGCAAAAATGTAATGTATAAAGACTGGAGTGAGTGGATGTGTAACATAATAGCCAGAACACTACTTCCTGCTTTCAGCTCTCTAACTGAGTTAGTCAGCGACTATAAGGGGGGCCACATGGGACATAACTGTTCAGTGAGTTTGCAATTGATCCTCAGCATTCAGATCAGAAACGAAAGCAACAGTTATGACCCATGTGACCTGCATGGAATCCACTATTTTGGATTCATCCGAACCCCCAAAAGATTCAGCCAAATCCTAATTTGCATATGCAAATTATGGGTGGGAAGGAAAAACATTTTATTTTACTTCCTTGTTTTGTGACAGTCACGCAATTTCCTCCCACCCCTAATTTGCATATGCAAATTAGGGTTCGGCCAGGCAGAAGTATTTGGCCGAATCCTGCTGAAAAAGCCGAATCCTGGATTCAGTGCATCCTTACTGCCTGGTAACCAATCAGTGGAAAGCTAGAGAGCTGCAAAGCAGGAAGTAGTGTCCTGGCTGTTATGTTACACATCCAGTCACTCCAGCCTTTGTACATTACATTTTTATTCATTTAACTATATTCGAAAACATTTTTTTATTTTGCACAGACTGTCTATTTACCCAGTTTTTATTTTTATACTAAAAAATTCCAAAGCAGCCACTCTGGCATTTGCCAAAATCTTAAGGTTGGCAGCCTGGGCCTGTTAAGAGGAGGGGTTACTATGTTATATAATATGCTAGTGACTTATTCATACTGTGGTTGTGTGACAAGTAATGTGGCCCCTTTTATTAGATAGTAGCATAACCTCATTCAAGTCAAGACTTTCCAATGAAACATCGGCAACTCGAGTGGCCAGTGTCCCTTTATCTATTATAAGACGTTGGGAATATTTGGCACTGCCCTCTATGGGGCAAATTTACTAAAGGGCGAATTTTTGCCTTGGAAGGCTCCGCCACACTTCTCACAAACTTTGTTAGATGTTAATTTGCAGCGCATATGCGTATTTATTAAAGTGCAAAGTTACGTCTCGGCAGTCAGCGCGAGCATTTCTAAGTGAACTTTCGATAGCGTTACTTTCTTCCTAGAGAAACTTTAACACACTTAGGGGCTGATTCACTAAGGGTCGAATATCGAGGGTTAATTAACCCTCGATATTCGACTGGGAATTGAAATCCTTCGAATATCGAAGTCGAAGGATTTAGCGCAAATAGTACGATCGTACGATCGAAGGATTATTCCTTCGATCGAACGATTAAATCCTTCGAATCGAACGATTTAAATCCAACAATCGAAGGAATATCCTTCGATCAAAAAAAGTTAGCCAAGCCTATGGGGACCTTCCCCATAGGCTAACATTGACTTCGGTAGCTTTTAGATGGCGAACTAGGGGGTCGAAGTTTTTTTTAAAGAGACGGTACTTCGACTATCGAATGGTCGAATAGTCGAACGATTTTTACTACGAATCCTTCGATTCGAAGGTCGAAGTAGCCCAAAACATACTTAGAAATTCGAAGTTTTTTTTACTTCGAATCCTTCACTCGAAGTTAGTGAATCGGCCCCTTAGCTTACGTCAATTTTAATATGGCGGGTCATATATATGTGTTTTTAGTAGTGATGTTGGTGAAATTGCTTGAAGTGGCCACTTATTAAAAATGTTCAAGGAAGCGAAATAGGGATGCACAGAATCCAGGATTCGGTTCGGCCATTCTCAGCAGGATTCTGTTCGGCCGAATCCTTCTGCCCGGCCGAACCGAATCCTAATTTCCGAATCTTTTACGCCGAATTCAGGATTCGGTGCATCCCTACAAAATAAAGACAAGAGAGATCCTCTATTGTCCTAGGCATGAGCCCACCCTAAAACAAATTTACAAATTTTGTTTAAAAAATATATTTACCAGTCTAGCGTTTTTTTTTTTTTGTTTTTTTTAATGACTTTTCGGCATACAGGATATGATGTCACTGACATAAGATTAAGGTGGATGTAGTTTCATCTTATCAGTTCGCTAGGTATAACCTGGCTAAGCAGACTCTGGCGATAGGGGAAACGTAATGGAAACTTCGCATTTTGATGGATTTTCGGAGTAACGATCGTTCGCTTGGGTGAAAATTCGCCTGGCAAAAGGGAGCAAAACTTCGTTAGTGCTGAGCATTTTCGTAAATTAGGGATGTCCTTGTGAATTGCTGTTTTGGTGATTTTTTTTTTTTTTGTTTTTTAATTCTCTCGTTAGCAACTGCCACTTCGCCCCTTAGTAAATTTGCCCCAATGTATCTGTCATTGACAATAAGGCTGGCTTTGTCCTAAGTAGATCGCAACAACCTTTTTTCAACCATTCTATTATAGAGGAGTACAAAGTATAAGCACAATGGGCATTGCCGTGACAACACTGACTCTTCTGTTTCTCTCTTCCGCCCCCAAAGGTATCCCAACGGGGCAGTACCATCTGCCTCAGTGGCTTCATGGGTCTTAACATCCCTCCTCCTGCCGGACCCCTCTGGATACTTGGAGACGTTTTCATTGGCCAGTATTACAGCGTCTTTGATCGTGCTAATGACCGCGTTGGATTTGCTAAGTCTAAGTGATGTTCTCCCCCTTATATAATGCTTTCAGTGCAATAGCTACTCCTGCCAGACTACTGCAATCATTAAAGGATAAGTAAACCTTTAAAATAAGTGAATGTAAAATTGATGAGGGCGGCTATTCTAAGCACTTTAGGGATACATGTACTGTTAATATGAACACATTTTGTTACAACAGCGCCACCTGCTGGTCAGTTTCCCACCAGTCTGACCACCAAGTAGTCAAGTAAGTTGTCAGGCGAAAGTAAGAGGCTGCTCTGATCTGCTTAGGAATAAAAACAAAATAAAAAATGAATGTACATTGCAAAAGTTCTTAGAACAGCACCTTCATCAATTTTACATTCACTTGTTTTAAAGGTTTACTTCTCCTTTAACCTGTTCTCCTGACTACAGAGCCCCCAAGCACCGGTCCAGCCAGCCACCAAATTCATATGTTTTATTGATCCATACAAAATCGACTTGATTAACACTGAGGGCAAGGTACTGCTCTGATACTTGTGAAGTCTTAGCCAACCAGCTATTGCACAAATACTTCCTGTACTGAAATATTTAACCCCTACGTTCCAACAAGTCTGAGAGCAGTGCATGCCAAACCACTCTGGGAGAGAAGGTACCAACTGAGACCGCTGTACAATCATGAGCAAGATCATCCGGCTCGTTGGTACTGGTTACATTTAAAGGGCAAGTAATGCCTAAATGCACATGTAAATTAAAGTTATACTGTCATGGGAAAAATGTTTTTTTTTCTTCTTCAAAATTTATCAGTTAATAGTGCTGCTCCAGCAGAATTCTGCAATGAAATCCGTTTCTCAAAAGAGCAAAACAGATTTTTTTTTTTTTTTATATATTTAATTTTGAAATCTGACATGGGGCTAGACATATTGTCAGTTTCCCAGCTGCCCCCAGTCATGTGACTTGTGCTCTGATAAACTTCTTTACTGCAAGTTGTTAGCAGCCTAACAACAGAATAATGAAGGTAACCAGATAACAGCTCCCTAACACAAGATAACAGCTGCCTGGTAGATCTAAGAACGACACTCAATAGTAAAATCCAGGTCCCACTGAGACACCTTCAGTTACATTGAGTAGGAGAAACAACAGCCTGCCAAAAAGCAGTTCCATCCTAAAGTGCTGGCTCTTTCTGAAAGCACATGACCAGACAAAATGACCTGAGATGCACCTACACACCAATATTATAACTAAAAAAATACACTTGCTGGTTCAGGAATGACATTTTATATTGTAGAGTGAATTATTTGCAGTGTAATTTAGCAATAAAAATCATGACAGAATCCCATTAACAACCTTTAGTGCTGGTAAGACATCCAGAAATATATTGGTTAATAATTGTTCATATGCTCAAGTCCTGTAAATAAAAGCTTTGTTATATATTCTCTATCATATTACCAAAACAGCCCATTTGCACCCTGCCCATAGGCAACACAGGTTTGAGAATTCATAATCTAGTCACGTTATCAAATATGTGGTGAGAACAAAAGAGAGAAGGCAATGACCGCCGGCTACTTGCCCTTTAACTAAAGGCTATATGTTATGTCGAAGCATGAGCATACGGAGTTTTAGACATGTTAAATTATTTTCTATCTGGAATAAAATACGGTTAACCCTTTCCTGTCCCCTTCCCCTAGAAATATTTGTAGAATAAAAAAAAGTTTGGTTTCACAAAGTGTGAGATATCTGATGGAAATGTCCAATAAAGAGTGGAATAAAACATTTGTGTTGTCCTGGTAACGAGCTTGTCCCTTAGTGCAATGAGCAAGATCTGGAGCCCGGGGAACACTGGGATTTATAGAGCAGGTAAGAGGTGCCTAGAGAGGCGGAAGGAAATTTAAAGGGCACCTGTTGGGTAAAAATGTTATGCCCAACCAAAGATGTGGGCTAATAACATTAGTGGGATAACAGTAGTTTTTTTTTTCTTTTTTAAGTGCTTTAATTGTTGCGCTACTCGCACCTACGTACGGTCACTCGTATGTTTCATAATGAAAATGTGCCACAAATCGATTAAAAAAAAAAAAACTACTACTAAAAACTACTGTTATCCCCAACCGGAATGCAGGCTCTATTAGCCCACACCTTTGGTGCCCTTTAATCTGGAATTAACCTTACCAGTTACGTGCTTGTATACTGAACTCCTCCAGATCTGTAAAGCAGAGACACATGCGTTCATTTGTGGAAGGGAATAAAGATTACAATAATATATATATTTATGTCCTGCTGCAGAGGCCATGAGGTTTACCCACCAGAATCTGCTGCACCCCAAATTAACCAGAGAACCTCCCCTTTTTTTTCTTTCTTTAACAAACACATACTCAACTGGGGGTGGTATTATCTACTCTACACTAAGGGGCACATTTATTATGGGTCGAATATCGAGGGTTAATTAACCCTCGATATTCAACCATCGAAGTTAAATCCGTCGAAGGATTTACCGCAATTCATTCGATCAAAGGAAGAATCGAACGATTAAATCCTTTGAGTCAAACGATTCGAAGGATTTTAATCCATCGATTGAACGATTTTCCTTCGATCACAAATTGCTAGTGATCGAAGGCTAACATTGGTGCTCGGTAGGTTTTAGGTGGGCGAATAGAGATAGGCGAATTTTTTTCGCCTTGTTTTGCTGAAAAAATGACGCCCATAGACCTGTATGGTGTCGTGCGTCAAAATAAAAAGAAATTTCGCTGCGCGACAATTTTTTTTGACGCCCATAGACTTTAATGGGTGTCTGCGACATTTTGCCAGCGGCGAATTTTTGGCGAAACGAAATGGGTTAAGTTCGCCCATCCCTAGTGGCGACGTAGGTGGTCGAAGTTTTTTTTAAAGAGACAGTACTTCGACTATCGGATGGTCGAATAGTCGAACGATTTTTAGTTCGTATTCGTAGTCGATGGTCGAAGTAGCTAAAAAAATACTTCGAAATTCAAAGTATTTTTCATTCTAATCCTTCACTCGAGCTAAGTGAATGTGCCCCTTACCATCAGATGGAAAATAGTTGCGACTGATTTATTAATTACTTAATAATTCCTCTCCAGGTCTTTCTTTTCTATTTTGTTTTGTTTTTTGAAAATTCTGCTTTTCTATTTCGTACCCAACACTTAACATAATTCACTGTAGATGGGCAATGTAAAGCTTCACCAACATACCTGTTCCTTTCCAGGTTTCAAACGGGGGTCACTGACCCCATCTAAAAACAATTGCTCTGTAAGGCTACAAATGTCTTGTTATTGTTACTTTTTATTACTCCGCTTTCTATTCAGACTCTCTCCTATTCATATTCCAGTCTCTTATCCAAATCAATGCATGGTTGCTAGGGTCATATGGACCCTAGTTACCAGATGGTAAATAGAGATTGGCTGGATCAAAAGTAATAAATAATAAAAACCAATTGCAAATTGTGTCAGAATATCACTCTGTACATCATACTAAAGGTTATCTCAAAGGGGTTCAATTTGTATTTGGTTTTCATTTTTTCTTGTTACCCCACTGATCCCTGCTGTAAAGGAAAGCTGCGCTGCTGTTTTTCTCTCCGAGATAAGTTGTATTTTATATATACAAAGAGTGATATTCAATTTGTATTTGTGGTTTTTGATGTATTCGGCAGCTCTCCAGTTTCCAAACAGTCTGGTTGCTAGGGTCCATATGACCCTAGCAACCATGCATTGATGTGAATAAGAGACTGGAATATGAATAGGAGAGGCCTGAATAGAAAGATGATGAATAGTTAAATAAGAAAATTACTAAAAAAATGAAAACCAATTGGAAATTGTCTCAGAAAATCTACTGAAGGAACAACCCCTTTACATAGAAAGCCCAAAATGCACCAGAAAGCAAATACACATTAGAGCCAGCAGGGGGCGCACTTGTACATTCAACGTAGAAGGAAGACGAGTATTTGTCCCTCTCTCAAATCTGTAAGAATGTCAGCCCGTTGCAATGGAAGCTCATTTGGATTTGCCGCCGGCTTCGCCTCTTGTGAAAATTGACCCGCGTTCATTAAAACTTGGCCCAGCCTTCAGCTCTCGTGATTGTGTTCGCACCCGCCCCCAGCCGGTCACGTGACAGCGCTGTCATCTGACTCTGATCACGTGGTCTGCCTGCTAGCGTCGCAGAGGGGCGATATATAAGCGCGCAGTTTCGGGTTTCCGGGTTCCTTCAGTCGCTGCTATGGCTTCCGCACCGGTGTGGTCGCTTTTATGTCTCTGCTGCCTCCTGTTCCAGCCAGGCTCCTCGCTCGTCAGGTGAGTGTGTGAGGAAGGTTTATTTCACTGCTCAACTTCACAACGCCAAGTGCCTGCTGATTGGCTAATTCTTGTCCTCTACTCCTGTCTGTCACTAGATCCTTATTGTATTTGTGGAAGGGACTATCTGGGCCTCTTGTAGGGGGGGGGCTTCCAATGTATCCAACTACTTGATTGGGCCCTTTGGGGGGTATTGGGTTAAAATCTTTACTATTGTCCCAGTTTTAAAGTTGTTGTTGTTGGACTTCAACTCCCAGCATCCTCCCTGCACTACCTGGGCTTAGCGAGATGCTCTTCTTTCCTTCCTCACTGCAGAAATAGTTTAATTGGCTGCCGCATTAAACTGACACTAGTGTGGGGGGATCAGTGTTTGTTTTATTGTTTATTTGTGACTCTGTGGGGGGCTAGTGGGTCTCATGCAGAATGTCTGTCAATATCCAGCAAATGCTTAGTAGGGGGTTAGTCAGATTTACATTACAAAACCAGCCAAAGACCATCAAAATACTAGCCCACGGCCATTTTAAATGTAGCCCAAAATAGCCACATTTGCACACTGAAAAAACTTAATAAATGCATGAATTGACTGCACCAACTTTCAATAAAAACCTGTTTAAAAGCTACTTCAGTTAGTGTGAAAAACAAGGAGATGAGAAAAAAACTAACAGCACAGGATACACAGTAGATAATAGATAAGTACTATTATAGTTTATATAAACAAGCTGCTGTGTAGCCATGGGGGCAGCCATTCAAGCACAGGATACACAGTAGATAACAGATAAGTACTACTATAGTTTATATAAACAAGCTGCTGTGTAGCCATGGGGGCAGACATTCAAGCACAGGATACACAGTAGATATCAGATAAGTACTACAATAGTTTATATAAACAAGCTGCTGTGTAGCCATGGGGCAGCCATTCAAGCACAGGATACACAGTAGATAACAGATAAGTACTACTATAGTTTATATAAACAAGCTGCTGTGTAGCCATGGGGGCAGCCATTCAAGCACAGGATACACAGTAGATAACAGATAAGTACTACTGTAGTTTATATAAACAAGCTGCTGTGTAGCCATGGGGGCAGCCATTCAAGCACAGGATACACAGTAAATAACAGATAAGTACTACTATAGTTTATATAAAGCTGCTGTGTAGCCATGGGGGCAGCCATTCAAGCACAGGATACACAGTAGATAACAGATAAGTACTACTATAGTTTATATAAACAAGCTGCTGTGTAGCCATGGGGGCAGCCATTCAAGCACAGGATACACAGTAGATAACAGATAAGTACTACTATAGTTTATATAAACAAACTGCTGTGTAGCCATGGGGGCAGCCATTCAAGCACAGGATACACAGTAGATAACAGATAAGTACTACTATAGTTTATATAAAGCTGCTGTGTAGCCATGGGGGCAGCCATTCAAGCACAGGATACACAGTAGATAACAGATAAGTACTACTATAGTTTATATAAACAAGCTGCTGTGTAGCCATGGGGGCAGCCATTCAAGCACAGGATACACAGTAGATAACAGATAAGTACTACTATAGTTTATATAAACAAGCTGCTGTGTAGCCATGGGGGCAGCCATTCAAGCACAGGATACACAGTAGATAACAGATAAGTACTACTATAGTTTATATAAACAAGCTGCTGTGTAGCCATGGGGGCAGCCATTCAAGCACAGGATACACAGTAGATAACAGATAAGTACTACTATAGTTTATATAAACAAGCTGCTGTGTAGCCATGGGGGCAGCCATTCAAGCACAGGATACACTGTAGATAACAGATAAGTACTACTATAGTTTATATAAACAAGCTGCTGTGTAGCCATGGGGGCAGCCATTCAAGCACAGGATACACTGTAGATAACAGATATGTTTTGAAGGATCCCATTGTATAGTACAGAGCTTATCTGTGAGTGTCTGGAGGGTCACTAGGGGTTGCAAGCACCATTGCACCCCAGTAGTTCTACTCCTGTAAAGGAAGGAGTTTCAATCTGCTTGATGTAGAGCACAGACACACCCTGGAAGCAAGTACAAGCAAGTGGACCGGTCATCCAAAAAAACTATTAAAAATCCTATTTCGTCACGTTAGTCAAGTAAAATAAACTTTAATTACACTATATAAATTATTTGAATCTTGTTTACTTTGTTCTGGTAATTCATAATCATAACAAGGAGGTAGGAGACATATTTCTAAACCAAAGCGGTAATAACAAGGATGCCTGTGCAGTAATGCTTTTTTTTTTTTTTTTTTTGGTTTTGTTCTCCTTTAAGTCTATTTATAACCAGGCAGGAACAGACTTAAAAGTTTGAAGTTAAAGGGCGTGTGTCTTTTTTTCCAACCTAAATTACTATATGGAGGGCCATTAAGATCTGGTCTTAGTTCTAATGAGGTGTAAATTCCCATTGTGCCTGGGAAGCATTAGTAACTTGTGATTAAGTGCAGCTTTGTACTAGCAGCTCTGCTGGATGTGTCTGGCTGGTTCAACTAAAACTCCCAGCTTTTCGCTGACACCTGTAGATGGGGAGGATGCTGGGAGATTAAAGGGATACTGTCATGGGAAAAAAAATTTTTTTTCAAAATGAATCAGTTAATAGTGCTGCTCCAGCAGAATTCTACGCTGAAATCCATTTCTCAAAAGAGCAAACAGATTTTTTTTTATATTCAATTTTGAAATCTGACATGGGGCTAGACATATTGTCAATTTCCCAGCTGCCCCAACTCATGTGACTTGTGCCTGCACTTTAGGAGAGAAATGCTTTCTGGCAGGCTGCTGTTTTTCCTTCTCAATGTAACTGAATGTGTCTCAGTGGGACATGGGATTTTACTATTGAGTGCTGTTCTTAGATCTACCAGACAGCTGTTATCTTGTGTTAGGGAGCTGTTATCTGGTTACCTTCCCATTGTTCTGTTGTTTGGCTGGTGGGGGGGGGGGGAGGGAGGGGGTGATATCACTCCAACTTGCAGTAAAGAGTGATTGAAGTTTATCAGAGCACAAGTCACATGACTTGGGGCAGCTGGGAAATTGACAATATGTCTAGCCCCATGTCAGATTTCAAAATTGGAATAGAAAAAAAAATCTGTTTGCTCTTTTGAGAAATGGATTTCAGTGCAGAATTCTACTGGAGCAGCACTATTAACTGATTCATTTTGAAAAAAATATTTTTTCCATGACAGTATCCCTTTAACCCCTAGATATGCAGCTAAATAATGAGTCATAGGTTGTAAGTGGCAAATATGTGATTTTTCTCTGCTGCAGCTTCCAGGTTTCCCAACACACAACTTGCAGTTTATTAACAAGTGCTCAGGGTCGGGTAGATTTGACTCTGACGCAGAAATATCTTTGAAGTCACTTAAGCAGGTTGTGTGTCTGAAGTAGTGATGTGGCGTAACTAATGTAAGTGCCCCGTGTCTCTGTCACAAGTGTGTGCAATTCAGTTTGTTGTCCCCTTCCTCACACAGAACCTGAAGTGCATTTCCCAATGATGTCCTTTAAACGTTTGTCCCACTGTTGCAATGGAGTCAAGCTGCAAACACTCGAGCCCTAGGATTAATGACACAGGAGCAATAAGAGAGCGCTGGGTGTCTCCCATATTCTGCACCCACAATTATCAGGTCACGTTGTTTTAGGAGGTTACGGATGCATCGGCAGGGCCACCATCCGAAATCACGGGAGCCCATTGGTCCCCTCCCACCCACCCCACAGTAAAAGTTCACACAGACAACAATGGTCGCCAAGGCCCCCTATAAAAGTTTTTTTAAAAAACATTGGTGTTCAGGGCCCCCCTACAAGCTAGAAAAAAACATTGGTGGTCAGGGCCCCCTTTCCGTGGCTTTGGCTCTTTTTGCCGCTTTGGCTCTTTTTACAGGTTCGGGTATTCGGCTTTTTTCGGCATTTCGGTGGTGCGTCACTTAAAGGGATACTGTCATGGGAAAACATTTATTTATTTTTTTCAAATGAATCCGTTAATAGTGCTGATCCAGCAGAATTCTGCACTGAAATCCATTTCTCAAAAGAACAGATTTTTTTTTTTTTATATTCTATTTTGAAGTCTGACATGGGACTAGACATATTGTCACTTTCCCAGCTGCCCCTGGTCATGTGACTTGTGCTCTGATAAACTTCAATCACTCTTTACTGCTGTACTGCAAGTTGGAGTGATATCACCCCCCTCCCGTTTCCCCCCAGCAGCCAAACAAAAGAACAATGGGAAGGTAACCAGATAACAGCTCCCTAACACAAGATAACAGCTGCCTGGTAGATCTAAGAACAACACTTAATAGTAAAAACCCATGTCCCACTGAGACACATTCAGTTACATTGAGAAGGAAAAACAGCAGCCTGCCAGAAAGCATTTCTCTCCTAACGTGCAGGCACAAGTGACATGACCAGGGGCAGCTGGGAAATTGACAATATGTCTAGCCCCATGTCAGATTTCAAAATTGAATATAAAAAAAATCTGTTTGCTCCTTTGAGAAATGGATTTCAGTGCAGAATTCTGCTGGAGTAGCACTGTTAACTGGTTTCTGATGACAGGATCCCTTTAAGGTGGACCTGGCTAATTCAAAAACTGCGGCACAGCCGGCCCCCCTTCAGGCCTGTGCCCAGCACAGTTGTGCCTCCCTGATGGCGGCTCTGGGCATTTGTTTGTGTCGGACTTTGGGCAGACATGGGTGTTTCAATCAAAATGCTGAGTATCTTTACCCACTATTCAGGCCTGCTAGTAACCCATAGTGTCCCTTATGGTATTGTATTGTTGCTACTCTGATTTCACCAGTTGATGATAAATTGCAATTTTAGTTTTTAAGCCCTTGTTCTTTAAAAGCTCTTTCGTGCCCTCCTTCCCATCCCCGCTCTTCTGTCCACAGGATCCCACTGAAGAAATTCACTTCCATACGTCGAGCGATGTCCGATACAGACAAGGATTCACTGAAGCTGAGTGGAAATGAAGCAGCCACCAAATATTCTGCCTTTCCCAAAAGCAACAATCCCACCCCAGAGACCCTGCTGAATTATTTAGATGTAAGTGGTGAATGCTCTGTAGTTCTCTGGTAATGACATGTCCCACATCGTCTGCCTACAGGCAAAATGACTGGCACATCTGGTTGGATACAGAATTGGCACAACTGTTAATTTACGGTAGAGAGGGGCATTTTATTTATGTATACATTTTATTATACAGCTTTTTGTGTCTTGGTGACAGGTGCACTTTAAGGAGAACTAAGCCCTAAAAATGCCTCATTTTATATAGTGAACTTATTGCACGAGGCTAAAGTTTGAGCTTGTCAATAGCAGCAATGATCCAGGACTTCAAACTTGTCACAGGGGGTCACCATCTTGGAAAGTGTCTGTGACACTCACATGCTCAGTGGGCTCTGATTGGCTGTTGAGAAGCTAAGCTTAGGGCTCGTCACTAATTATCCAGCAGAAAATGAGCTTCCCTGGCTGTAATATAAGCTGATGCTACAGGTTTGCTGATTATTAAATTCTGATGCTAATTGCACTGGTTTCTGTGCTGCCATGTAGTAATTATGTGTATAAATTACTAATCAGCCTTATATTGTGACATTTCTATTCTATGTGTACTGTATATTGTGAGTGGGTCCCTAAGCTCAGTAAGTGACAGCAGCACAGAGCATGTGCAGTGAATCAGTAGAAAAGAAGATGGGGAGCTACTGGGGCATCTTTGGAGACACAGATCTTTACTGCTAAAGGGCTGTGGTTGCCTTGGGCTGGTACAGAAACCCAAAACATAATGTACAACATTTCTAGCCTAAATGTCTTCAGTTAGGCTTTAGTTCTCCCCTAAGGAGATTTAGCCCCACAGTTTGGTCTTGCCGAGCTGAATGCATAATGATAGATACGCTTCAGAGTTGTGTGATCCTCGTTTGTTTGGCAGTGAGCAGGAAATGATTGTGGAAGAATGTCATACCCACATGACTTATCTAAGAACATTGAGTTAATAAATTGTTCTTGCCCTCACATGCTTTTTCTCTTCATCTCTTGCAGGCACAGTACTATGGGGAGATTAGCATCGGAACTCCTCCTCAGCCATTCACTGTGGTGTTTGACACGGGATCCTCTAACCTCTGGGTGCCCTCGGTCCACTGCTCCTTCTGGGACATTGCCTGCTGTGAGTTCTAGAGATATCTGTGTCCCTGTCAGTCGTTCTGTCTCCGTGTAATGTATAAACGTGGGAGCACTTACCTGTCAGAGTTCAGCTCCAGCGTTCTGCACAAACACTGTGATCCCACACAGCCAAGTTCCATATAAAGCACGAGAAAAATGGAGCATCAAAGGAGCCGATCATTCATCCGTTAAAAAATAGAAATTTATTGAAAAATCATTAGAAACGGTGAAGGCATGGCCAGAACATATTTTAGGCTGCCCGCTTTACACGTTTTTAATGATTCTTCAATTCATTTCTATTTTTTAAATGAAGAATAATCGGCTCCTTTGGTTCTGTCTCCGTGTCCCCCTCAGCCCCCTGCATGCTTCAATTTAAAGTTGCGATGAAGCGTGAGAGTTGTAGTTCACAAACATCTAGGGTTCTAAGTTATAGAAATTAGGGCTTTCCATTGTACAACTCTGCCCTTTTCTCTTTGTACAAAAACCCAGATTCTGTATATTTTCTAGACAAACAAAGATTGCTCCGTTTTAATAAAAACATAAATACGTTAGTTCTCTTGCCTTTTTGTTTTGCCCAGGGCCCTCCAGGCAATGTTCACTCCAATTCCTTCTCGGCTGTGTGCTCCGAAAAAACCTTTTGCGTGCACATTTTTAAAAACCATGTGCTTAGGTCAGAATAAATGAAATTTATTTTATTTTTTTTACACAATTCTTTGTGCGCACCACAATTTGTTGTGTATATGATCGCTTCAATATCGCACCTTAGAGGGAACATTGCCTCCAGGCACAGTTTTTAGATCTACTTCCCATTTTTATATATACACAAGATAACTCTGTGGTTTGTTTCAGTATAATTGTGGTTTTTCCCCGTCTCCGGGTTGGTGCAATATTTACATCCTGTTTCAGAATCCGTTCCTTGTTTCATATTGGGCTTTATTCCTACTCTCTCTCTTTCCAGGGTTGCACCACAAATACGATTCTTCCAAATCCTCCACCTATGTGAATAACGGCACAGCGTTCGCCATCCAATATGGCAGTGGGAGCCTGACTGGTTACCTGAGCAAGGACACTGTAACGGTGAGGGAAGATCCAGCCACCCCTTGTAAATAAAGTACTCAGGCAGTGAAAGCCTTAGCCTCCACCTCCCTAAAGCTGGCCATAGACTCCAAGATCCACTCGTTTGGCGACATCGCCAAACGAGCGGATCTTTCCCCGATATGCCACTAAACTGCGTGGCTATATCGGGGGTAATTCGAACGTTCGGCCGAACGATCGAATCACGATTCGCCAAGCGGCTCCGACAGGTCGGTCGGGTAAAAATCCAACCTTCCCGATCGATATTGTGGCCAGATATTGATCGGGAAGCCCCCATACACGGGCAGATAAGCTGTCAAATCGATCCAAACAACCGATATCGGCAGCTTTATCTGCCCGTGTATGGCCACCTTTAGCCTGGCAGTCATTCAACCCCTCCCTCACCTTGTTCCATGATAATAGATTTCGGAACTGGAATTCAGTCTGCTTTCCAGAGAATCTGTGCACCACCTTCATGGAAAGCAGGAGGAACTCTGTTGCAGTTTATGCACCTTTTTTTACCAACTGAATGAACTCGTCAGAAAGTGGGGTATATTTCCCCTTTACACGGCAGGATGGACACCAGACTGGACACTGACGATGCAGCTATAAGGAAGGACAGGCATGAGACATTGCTAATTGTGTCCTTTCTCTCTCATAGATCGGAGATTTGGCAGTAAAAGGGCAGCTTTTTGCGGAAGCCGTCAAACAGCCTGGTATTACATTTGTAGCAGCCAAATTTGATGGTATCTTAGGCATGGGCTACCCCAGAATCTCTGTGGATGGAGTCCCTCCTGTGTTTGACGATATAATGGAGCAAAAGCTAGTGGACAGCAACCTCTTCTCTTTCTATCTGAATCGGTGAGTGTAGGCATGGTATGTAGGGCAGTGACACTGCTGCTTCCTACTCCTCATCTTGTCTCAGCCAGTCACTAGAGTCCTGCAGCGGGTCGGTTACCCGCAAACACCTGCGGGTTGCGGGTAGAGGTTCCGGGTGCGGGTATAGACGCAGGTCGATGGTTCTGCAGGTTTTTACTCCTTTTTTTTCTGATCACGCCTACTTTCGATGATGTCGCTTTGCGTCTATGGCCAGCTTAAGGTTGCGGGTACGGGTTCCAAAAAATGGACCCGCGCAGGACTCTACCAGTTGCAACCTAGCGAGGGTTGGATCAGCCCACTGCAAGATAGTAGAATGTATTTTCACAAGGGAACTATATTTTGTATAATTGTGGGGCTGTTGGTGACAAAATATGGATCATTTTATTTCTGCAGGGCCCATTTAAACATGGAGCCAAAAATCATGTGGATATGCATTCTGAGAGTTCTGTGACCAAGGGGCATGTTTACTAACATTGGAGATAAATATCTGGTGAGATGTTTCACACAGCAACCAATCAAATCTTTGCTTTCTTATAGGTGGCTGTTTAAATCTAATTGCTGATTGGTTGCCATGGGCAACATCTCCAGAAATCTCTCCAGATATTTATCTCGCCATAGCCCGTAACTTGCCTGTCTTAGGATGCAGGGAGCTCTAGTTCCCACCAGGTGGAGCACCTGCACCATTTTCAAACTGATCACTGCAAAGCAAGACGGTTTTCTGCGCCTTGGTCAGATATTTTCTGCCCCTTGGTCAGATATGTAGTATAGAACTTTTATATTGGGGTCACCCTCTACTCCATAAATATGTCCTGGACACTCGACAGGCTTGCACCCTGTTGCACCTCTAGAACCGCATGCAATTAAAGCTAATATACATGTCCGGGGACACTGCACTAGTGCACTGCTACTATTTGCAAATTGACGGCCATGTTTGCCAAACCTAATTATTATTTAAGAAGAGATTTCTGCACTCACAAGTCTTATGAAAAAAAAAAAGGAAAGATGTGAGAAAGGTTTCTAATTTTATTCCTAAGCAGAAGAACATCAGAGCAGCCTCTTTCTTTCTCCCGACAACTTCCTTGACTACTTGGTGGTCAGACTGGTGGGAAACTGACCAGCAGGTGGCGCTGTTGTAACAATTCATTCATATTAACAGCACATGTATCCCTTAATATCTTGGAATAAAAATATACATAAATAATGAAAGTAAATGACAAAAGTGCTTTGAATAGCCCCCTCATCAATTTTACATTCACTTATTTAAAAGTTTTACTTATCCTTTAAAAGGAGAATCTCCCTTTTTATCCTCGAAATTCTGAAGCGTTTGTGGCCTCCGTGTTTCCAGGGTCTGTATTTGCCATCAAGCACTTTGCCCACAAACTCAAACCATGTTAAAAATTTTACATTGTACAGGTAAATACAAGCATTCTGCTTCTGCACTAGAAAGGTTTTATGCATAGGGGCAGATTTATCAAAATGTGACATTAGAACTCGCCACGCAAAAACGCGTGTTCTATTCATTCCTATTCCTACGGAGTTCATCATTTGATAAATAGGCTTTTGATAATCCCATTGGAAGGAATAGAACATTAAGTGAGTTTTATTGTGGGGAGTTACAAATTCACACTTTGATAAATCTACTCCATGATGCTGTGTTCTTTTTTAGCAATTTATCAAACGTATTTGCCTGATGAGTCTAACCTAACTCTAGTCTCACTGTTTTATTGTGATCAGGAATCCAGACACCCAGCCTGGGGGGGAGCTGCTACTGGGAGGCACAGACCCCACATATTACACTGGAGACTTCAGCTACATGAATGTGACTCGTAAGGCATACTGGCAGATTCGTATGGACCAGTAAGTGACTTCTGATTGGGTGTTGTGTCAGCTGACTGGTATTTGAGATGTAATACTTTAACTCTTAGGGGCAGATTTACTAATGGACCAGAAATCTCATCCGCAGGGATAGTGGCGATTTACTAACAGGTGTAGATGACAATTTGCTAGTGATAGAGACCGTCGCTAGCTTATATCCAAGTGATTCTAAAACAACTGGACTTGCTGAGTAATCGCTGAAAAAGTTTCACTACTCATCCGAGCTGCTTCTCTCTTGGCTTTCTAGGAGTTGCATGACACACAGGATTATCCAGTGTGTCATGCAACTCCTAGAAAACCATAGGATTATCCAATCACAGTAACGACACCGAATCAACACCTCTGTGTAACTCTTCAGAGAGGTGACATCTGAAATTGAATGTGCCATTGTGATTGGATTAAAGGAAAACTATACCCCCAAAATGAACACTTAAGATGGCCATACACGGGCCGATAAAAGCTGCCGACAGACCGTGTCGGCAGTTTATTGGCCCGTGTTTGGGGCCCCCTGACGGGCTTCCCCGATCGAGATCTATCTCGATCGGATGGATTGAAAAATCCCGTCAGATCGCGGCCGCATCTATTCGTTGATGCGGTCCCGCAATCCGACCGTCCATTACTATTCGTTAGTATCCGATCGTTGGGCCCTAGGGCCCACAATCGGATCAGCCCGATATTGCCCACCTCAAGGTGGGCATATCGGGGAGAGATCCACCTGTTTGGCGACCGCCAAACGAGCGGATCTCTCCGTGTATGGCCACCTTTAAGCAACAGTTTACATCATATTAAGTGACATATTAAAGAATCTTGCCAAACTGGAACATATATTTAAGTTAATATTGCCCTTTTACATCTCTTGCCTTGAACCACCATTTTGTGATGGTCTGGGTGTTGCCTCAGAGATCACCTGACCAGAAATACTGCAGCTCTAACTGTAACAGGAAGAAGTGTGGAAGCAAAAGACAACCTTTAATTGGCTCATGTGACCTAACAAGGATGGTTTGTTGGTATGTTTGTGTGAATCGTACGATCCCAGGGGGCGGCCCTTATTTTTAAAATGGCAGTTTTCTATTTAGGATTAACCAACAGCACATACTACTAAAAAAGTGTATTATAAAAATGTTTTATTTACATGAAACGGGGTTTTACACATGAGCTGTTTTATGCAATATCTTTTTATAGAGACCTACATTGGGGGTATAGTTTTCCTTTAAGCATGGGACATGGAGAATAACAGCACAGTGCTCTCTCTGTCATGGCTGCTCTCTGATTCTCCTTTAAATGGAAGTAAAGCTTGCAAAATAAATGCAACAAATCTACTGTGACTCACAGTACAAGACACACTTTTTGTTTCCTTTTACATCTCAGGGATATTTCTTTAAGATATCCCCCCCCCCCCATCCAATGCTGATTTTATTTCCTCCAAGAAGCCTCTGTCCTTGTGAATTGATTGACTCTCACCGCACATCAATAAATTGATTTCTCTCTAGGCTGAGTGTCGGGGATCAGCTCACCCTCTGTAAGGGCGGCTGCGAAGCTATCGTGGATACAGGAACCTCGTTAATCACCGGGCCGGTAGAAGAAGTGGCGGCTTTGCAGAGAGCTATCGGTGCTATCCCACTGATCCGCGGAGAGGTGAGAAACCCGGAGGGCAGATCTACTAGCATTGAGCCCGTTTTTATTCGTGCATTTACCTCTAATGAACAGTTTTCTGATCTGTGTCTGCTGCAGGGTTGCTACACTGAGACCCATTTACCCAGTGTTAAAGGGGAACTATTGCAAAAATTAAAATTTAATACATGCTTACTCATTCTGAATTAAGAAGCTTTCTAATTTAAAAATTCTGCATTGTTTCTGAAATAATCAAGTTTATAATACACAAAAGCCATGAATATCCTGTAAATTATATCCTTATAAACGGTGAGTTCTGATGTCTTTTCTGTCACATGACTCATTGAAATTTGTGTATTATAATAAAGTACCCCCAGTTGTAAAATATGAGGATATTAGAAGTTACCTCGGAGTTCCATGACCTGTATAAAAACACTCGGCCTTCCGCCTCGTACTTTTATATGGTCATGAAACTCCTCGGTGACTTATAATATCCTTATATTTTACAAGAGGGGGTACTTTATTCACTATAAATTCACTATTCCTCTCTCAGCATCTGTTTCTCTTCATGCAGCCGTTTGGTGTCAGATATTCACTGACAGTTAGATCCAATATATCTTATAGGGGGGGTCCTTTCCTAGCAGATGTATTAGAGCTCACTCAAATAACCGATTCCAGTACAAACAAAATCTAACAATAATTGCCTTTTGCACAAATTCTGCATGTAGACATGTCTAGTGAGCTCTAATACGTCTTATAGGCAAAAAGAGCCCCCCCTATAAGATATATTGGATCTAACTGTCAATGAATATCTGACGCCCAACTGCTGCATGAAGAATGAGGAGAACTTGATTGTTTCAGAAACGGTACAGAATTTATTCGATTGCATTTAGAATGTTTCTTTCAGTATTCTGAAGCCAATATTAAATTTTTGTGATCGTTCCCCTTTAAAGGGTAAGAATCTTTAAAGTAAGTGCCCTTTTGTCATTCACATTTATTTATATTTTAATCCAAGATATTAAGGGATACATGTACTGTTAATATGAATGAGTTTTGTTACAACAGCGCCACCTGCTGGTCAGTTTCCCACCAGTCTGACCACCAAATAGTCAAGGAAGTTGTCAGGAGAAAGAAAGAGGCTGCTCTGATGTTCTTCTGCTTAGTTTTAAGCAGAAGAAGTTTCTTAAATAGTTCTATAATTTTCCTAATTATAAGAACATCAGAGCAGCCTCTTTCTTTCTCCCGACAACTTCCTTGACTACTTGGTGGTCAGACTGGTGGGAAACTGACCTGCAGGTGGCGCTGTTGGAACAAAATTCATTCATATTAACAGCACATGTATCCCTAAATATCTTGGAATAAAATATAAATAATGTAAATGACAAGTGTTTAGAATAGCACCCTCGTCAATTTTACTCTAACTTTAAAGGTTTACTTATGCTTTAATAAATAAACGCCAGGATTTAGTGCAAGTGCTCTCTGGTTTCATCTCTTTCAGTATATGATCCTCTGTGATAATATCCCATCGCTTCCTGTCATCAGCTTCACATTTGGAGGTCGGGTATACTCTCTGACAGGGGAACAGTATGTCCTAAAAGTAAGTTTTCACTGTGATGTTCTGCTAAGCTATAGAGCTTTATATATGTCTCCGTCTGACCTCTCTCGTCTCCTCACAGATATCAAAGGCTGGTCGCACCGTCTGCCTCAGTGGCTTCTTGGGCCTTGACATTCCTCCTCCAGCCGGGCCCCTCTGGATTATTGGAGATGTTTTTATTGGCCAATATTACACTGTTTTTGACCGTGCTAACGACCGCGTGGGTTTTGCTAAAGCAAAGTAATCTCCCTCTTCTCCCTTTAAAGGTCTATTTCTCCATTAAACGACTAACCCCACAAAATCAACCTGCCCTAAAATGCATTGAAGCATAATGTTCCCTTAGTCTGCACTGCTGACAATTGTGAATCATGTATAGAATGTTTATTTATCGGTGCCTAGATTTCTCTTTTATAGGGCTCTTAGACCCACAACTTTAATAAAATGACACCGCACTTAAAAGGCATTAGATAAAGGATGTCTGCAGACTTTTTTTTTTTTTTTAGACTAATCTTAATTGGTGGATAAATTAACTTAAATTTGATGTTTCGGTAGTACTGGTCCTTTAACTCCCCTTTGTAAAGGGGAACTATTGCAAAAATAAATGTAATACGCTTCCTCAAACTGAAGTAAGAAACTTTCTAAATACAATCTATTAAAAAATCTGTATCGTTTCTGAAATAATAAAGTTTATCTTCACTATTCCTCTCTCAGCATCTGTTTCTCCTCATTCTGTCTTCATGCAGCAGTTGGGTGTCAGATGAATGATCCAATATATCTTGTAGGGGGATCTTTTTGCCTAGAAGACGTATTAGAGCTCACTCTATTAAAATCACTAGACATCATGTCTCTCTACATGCAGAATTTGTGCAAAAGGCAGTTATATTGTGTTTGTACTGGATCCATGCAGGAGTTGGTTGTCAGATATTCATTGACCGTTGGATCCAATATATCTTGTATAGGGGGGCTCCTTTTGCCTAGAAGATGTATTGGAGCTCACTCGATTAAAATCACCAGACATGTCTCTCTACATGCAGAATTTGTGCAATGATACATCTGTGGTATTGGGGTCTTTGGAAAAGGGGCCCAGGTGCACCGCCCTCAGCACGGGGAGCGGACAAACCGAAAAACCAATTGAGAGCAGGCATTCAAAGAAGGCAAACTTCCACCAGGCCAGTAGTTCAAAGTGAAGAAAGTTTGTGTCTACAGCCTTGCGCGTTTCGGGTCATGAACACTTAATCAAAGGCATTTGTGCAAAAGGCAGTTTTGTTATATTGTGTTTGTACTGGATCCATGCAGCAGTTGGGTGTCAGATATTCATTGACCGTTGGATCCAATATATATCTTATAGGGGGGGCTTCCTTTCCTAGCAGATGTATTAGAGCTCACTCAAATAACTGATTCCAGTACAAACAAAATAACTGCCTTTTGCGCAAATTCTGCATGTAGAGAGACAGGATTTTAATAATAAACTCTAATACATCTTCTAGGCCAAATGAGCTCCCCTTAGATATATTGGATCATTCATCTGACACCCAACTGCTGCATGAAGACAGAATGAGGAGAAACAGATGCTGAGAGACGGATAGTGAATATAAACTTTCTGAAACAATGCAGAATTTTCAATTGTTTGCATTTAGAAAGTTTCTTATTCCTAAGCGAATACTGAATTTTCATTTTTGCGATAGTTCCCCTTTAAATGAGAGCCTGCCGTGTGGTCTGTCTTTAGAACTTTATCATAAAATCAGCTGAGCAGTGGAACTGATGCTGCATAATAAATATTAACTAGTTATGGGTTTGTAGTACTTCATGCAGAATATCTTGCATTTTCTCTTTAATGTCTTTCACAGGGTTAATTGTGCATCTTTTGTAGTGGAGCAGAATAGTTTGGGATAACTTAGTAGGTTCCAGTGATCTTTAAAATCCAGATCAGAGCCACTTGGGTGTGATCAGTCCTTGCAGGAGCAGGTTTGCTTGGCCTTTAAAGCTCTGCTTCCTCGTGCCATTTATGAATGCATTGTTCTCGCTTCTCGTCTTTGCTCAAGTCCAATTCCCAGAGCTCCATGTTTCCTTGTTGTTCCACATTCTTGGCGCCAACAAAAGAAATGCACCATCAAGGTCATGAGCAAAACACTGTCCGGGGACGGGAGTTTAAAAGAAACTGAACCAATTACTGGAGGTGTGTCGTAGATCATACCAAATACACTAGGGGGGGGGGATCAGAAAAGAAACCTTAATAGGGTGTGATTGTTATAAGATGTATTCCTTTTTTTATATGGGTGAGGACAACTTTGTATAAAGAGCATTTGTAAGCCCTATGTAGTTTTCTGCCATATGCTTAAAGGAGAACTAAAGCCTAACTAAATAAGTAGCTAGAAATGTTGTACATGATGTTTTAGGCTTCTGTACCAGCCCAAGGCAACCACAGCCCTTTAGCAGTAAAGATCTGTGTCTCCAAAGATGCCCCAGTAGCTCCCCATCTTCTTTTCTGCGGATTCACTGCACATGCTCTGTGCTGCTGTCACTTACTGAGCTTAGGGACCCACTCACAATATACAGTACACATAGAATAGAAATGTCACAATATAAGGCTGATTAGTAATTAATACACATAATTACTACATGGCAGAACAGAAACCAGTGCAATTAGCATCAGAATTTAATAATCAGCAAACCTGTAGCATCAGCTTATATTACAGCCAGGGAAGCTCATTTTCTGCTGGATAATTAGTGACGAGCCCTAAGCTTAGCTTCTCAACAGCCAATCAGAGGCCACTGAGCATGTGAGTGTCACAGACACTTTCCAAGATGGTGACCCCCTGTGACAAGTTTGAAGTCCTGGATCATTGCTGCTATTGACAAGCTGAAACTTTAGCCTCGTGCAATAAGTTCACTATATAAAATAAGACATTTTTAGCCCTATTTATTTTTATGGTTTAGTTCTCCTTTAATTGTACTCAGGGAAGTGTAAGGTATAGACTGCAGGTATTGGAGACACCCAACGGTTTTGTGTTTGACATGATTTCTATTTATTGCTTTTGGTTCTGAATACCCAGGACAAACCTTCATAAGGGTTCTTTCAGTAGGGACACTGTACCAGTCTGGATATACAATTTGGAGGAGCTTTTAAACGGTTTCAGAAGCATTTAAAGGATAAGTAAACCTTTAAAATAAGTGAATGTAAAACTGATGAGGGGGCTATTCTAAGCACTTTTGTCATTTACATTCATTATTTTTTTTTTTTTTATTCCAAGATATTAAAGGATACATGTATTGTTAATATGAATGAATTTTGTTACAACAGCGCCACCTGCTGGTCAGCTGTAACAAATCCATTCATATTAACGGTACATGTATCCTTTAATATGTTGGAATGGAAAAAGAATAAATAATGAATGTACGTGCTTAAAATAGCCCCCTCGTCAATTTTACGTTCATTTTATTTTAAAGGTTTACTTATCCTTGAAGTATAGTTCCCAAAAATGTAGTTCTAATTGACTAACACTGGGCAAGCCAATCAAATTGCTGCAGCTGGCTTTAAAAAGCTTATCACTGATTGGTTGCCCACTGTTGATAAATAACCAGGCAGTTGGTTGTAGCGATTGTATGAGATCCCATGTTTGTGAGGGCAGTTGCACAGAGGGCACTGATTAAATTAAGACTAAGCACTTTAACTGTGTTCATTTTCATTAAGGGGCAGATTTATCAAAGGTCGAGGTGAATTTTCGAATGAAGAAAATTCGAATTTCGAGCTATTTTTTTGTGTACTTCGACTAGGGAATGGTCCAAATTCGATTTGAATTTGATAAAAATTGGAATATCTAAATTTATCATGTACTGTCTCTTTAAAAATTCGACTTTGACCATTCACCATCTATAACCTGCTGAATTGCTGTTTTAGCCTATGCGGGACCTCCTAGAACCAATTGGTGGACTTTTTAAAAATCTAAGTTTTCGACTTAATTTCGGTTGGTCTTTTTGAATTCGAATTTGGACCATTAATAAATATGCCCCTATGTCTCTGGTAGAGGGCACTCGCTTCCTATGACTGTGCTGGGATCTTTGGATGTTTGTTGTGCTGCTATTATTACAAATAAAAGCTGCTGCTTCTCACTCGGGCTGCATTGTGCGTCATTCATTGGAACACTGTAAGCAGAAGTTCTCCCTAAATAAACTGAACATGTGATGGGCTTGCAGCTTTTCTATACCAATAGCAAAACCTTGAGGGGAAACTCAGATGTTCTGGATAGATCATGTTTGTGTTCATTATACATTGGGCTGTGTCATCAGCTTCTTTGAGATATAATATGGCCCCCCTGTGCTCTCTTATTAGCATGGAAACTTGATTAAAAGGGATCATTCACATTTAAAGGGGAAGTAAAGTCTAAAATAGAACACGGCTAGAAATGCTGTATTTTGTATACTAAACATAAACATGAACTTACTGCACCACAAGCCTAATCAAACAAATGATTTATGCTTTCAAAGTTGGCCACAGGGGGTCACCATCTTGTAACTTTGTTATACATCTTTGCAAGACCAAGACTGTGCACATGCTCAGTGTGGTCTGGGCTGCTTAGGGATCGTCATAAATGATCAAAACAGCACAAGTCAAATAATATCTGCCAGAAGCCGATACAGCAAGACTGATTAATAATCAGAATATACAGACTGCACTGGGTCCTGTGTTGTCATGTAATCTAATGTGGATTTTATAGTTTTTGTATTGTTTAATACAAACTTTCTCCAACTCTGCAGAACCAGTGGCTGCAGCAAAATAATCCTCCAAATAGAATCCCAGTTTATCTGTTTAAATCTGGCTCCATGATCTTTATCTCTGCAGCTGGAGTTGGAAACAGTAAAGGGGATGTAAAGGCAAAAATAAAATCCAATACAAATCTCTACACAGTCGCCGACTGCTCTACAGGGAAACAAACAAAGCTGCTTGAGTTCTGCATGGCTGGGAAGTAAGGCGGGGGCTCCCCCTGCTGTTCATAAGTATGATTGTTTCCCTGCAGAGCAGTTAGGGACCGTCTGACAATTCCTATCCACAGCAGTAAATGAAGGGAGAATTTCACTGAATACAGTCAGGTTTCTTATAAAACTGTACATATTTTAATTAAAGTATATTGGAGATAGGTTTCTTTTTCATTAAAGAAAGTAAAAATGGGATTTTATTTTTTTGCCTTTACATGCCCTTTAAGTTAAATCTTGCTCTAGAGTGGATAATACTTTTCAATTGGCCTTAATTTTTTTTTTTTAGTCTTTCAATTATTTGCCATCTTCTAACTCTTTCTAGTTTCAAATGGGGGTCACTGATCCCAATCTAAAACACGAATGCTCTGTAAGGCTACACATGTATTGTTATTGCTCCTTTTTTTTTTAATTACTTTTCTATTCAGGCCTCTCCTCTTCATATCCCAGTCTCTTTTACAAATCGATGTATGGTTGCTAGGGGAATTTGGTTGCTAGGGTCATTTGGACCGCAACAGGATTGCTGAAACTGCAAAATGGAGAGCTGCTGAATAAAAGACTAAATAACTCCGTAGCCACAAATAAAAAAAAAAAATGAAAACCAAATGCAAATTGTCTCAGAATATCACTCCCTACATCATACTAAAACACTTACTTTGCCCAATATGTTTAATAATATTAATTTTTGTACTGAAGGAAATGTAAAGTGCATAGTTTGGGTCATAAAACCCCACAATTTAGTTAAAGGAGAAGGAAAGGTTAAAAGTAAGTAAGCTTTATCAGAAAGGTCTATATAAATACACCAGTAAACCCTCAAAGTAATGCTGCTCTGAGTCCTCTGTCAAAAGAAACAGCACATTTCTTTCCTTCTATTGTGTACTCATGGGCTTCTGTATCAGACTTCCTGTTTTCAGCTTAAACCTCCAGGGCTAGGGCTTGAGCATGCTCAGTTTGCTACTCCTCCCTGCTGTAATCTGAGCTCAGAGCTATGAGTGAGCAGGGAGAGACTCAGGCAGAAAGTGATGTCACTCACATTTCTTTCCTTCTATTGTGTACTCATGGGCTTCTGTATCAGATTTCCTGTTTTCAACATAAACCTCCAAGGCTGGGGCTTGAGCATGCTCAGTTTGCTCCTCTCCCACCTCCCCTGCTTTCCCTGCTGTAATCTGAGCCCACAGCTATAAGTGAGCAGGTAGAGACTCAGGCAGGAAGTGATGTCACACCAAGCTAATATGGCAGCTGCTATCCTAAAGAGAGCTTCTAGAGCTTTTTACTCAGGTATGGTAAAACATTCTAGCTTGCACTATTGCAGCTATTCTATTGGCAATAAAATGCCTCCGTAGCTTTCCTTCTCCTTTAAGAGTAGAAAGAACAATTTACTCATTTTTAATTTGTGGGAATGTGTCGTTTCCTAAACTGTGTTGGTTTTCTGGGGTCAACTGATTGTTAAGGGCATTTCAGTCTAAAGAATAATTATTTCTGATGCTGGGCTTTTACCTTTAGTATTGTGCTGCTCTGGCTTTATGATCTCTACAAGGCAGTAGCCGAACACCATAAATATTTATTATAAGACCACACTTTCCGGGCATAGGATAAAATAGATACATTTATATTGTAAACAGTATTTTAAATAATTGAAAAAAACGAAATCACGGTAAAGCACCATAAATATTTCGGTTCCACGTAAAAAAAAAAAAAAAAAAGAACATAAATCTGTATTATCCATTTATCTGTCACTTCAAAGTGGTGAATTCAGATTGGGCTTTGCACAACTGCAGACATCGTACTCCCACACCATTCAAGCTGGGCTCTTGGAATCCTCCCCTTCTGCAGTCTCAAAAGCCTTTGCGGCTAACAGAACAAACTGAAACCTGATAATGGCCATGGATATGGCTTCTTTGTCATCTCTATCCCTTTACTCAGTGAATTTCAATACCAGCCAGTGTAAGAAAATGACGTAATACCGCTCCATTTAGCCCATAAATCGGGTTTCCATGTTTTATTCTCCTTTTCCCTGGCGGCCACCATGTCTGGCATCTTTCCTTGTAGCCAGAGAGCAAACCTTAACCCTGTCATTTCCAGAAAGATATAAAGGAATATAAAAGAATAAAGGAATCCCTCTCTCATATGAACTTTAAACATTTCAGTGGCAAAGACATTAAACCCACATTTGGTAAAGTTCATTTAACTCTCGAGTGATCCGGTAATATTTTAGATATCGCAGACTATAAGACTCACGTTCTATATTAGCTTTTAAGCGGGAAGTTAAGTCTAAAATAGAATAAGGCTAGAAATGCTGTATTTTGTATACTAAACATAAACATGAACTTACTGCACCACAAGCCTAATCAAACAAATAATTTATGCTTTCAAAGTTGGCCACAGGGGGTCACCATCTTGTAACTTTGTTATACATCTTTGCAAGACTAAGACTGTGCACATGCTCAGTGTGGTCTGGGCTGCTTAGGGATCGTCATAAATCATCAAAACAGCACAAGTCAAATAATATCTGCCAGAAGCCGATACACAAGACTGATTAATAATCAGAATATACAGACTGCACTGGCTCATGTGTTGTCATGTAATCTAATGTGGATTTTATAGTTTTTGTATTGTTTAATACAAACTTTCTCCAACTCTGCAGAACCAGTGGCTGCAGCAAAATAATCCTCCAAATAGAATCCCAGTTTATCTGTTTAAATCTGGCTCCATGATCTTTGTCCCTGCAGCTGGAGTTGGAAACAGTAAAGGGGATGTAAAGGCAAAAATAAAATCCAATACAAATCTCTACACAGTCGCCGACTGCTCTACAGGGAAACAAACAAAGCTGCTTGAGTGCTGCATGGCTGGGAAGTAAGGCAGGGCTCGCCCTGCTGTTCATAAGTATGATTGTTTCCCTGCAGAGCAGTTAGGGACCGTCTGACAATTCCTATCCACAGCAGTAAATGAAGGGAGAATTTCACTGCATACAGTCAGGCTTCTTATAAAAACGGTACAGATTTTTTAATCAAAGTATACTGAAGATAGGTTTCTTTTTCATTAAAGAAAAGTAAAGAAAGTAAAAATAGGATTTTATTTTTTTGCCTTTACATACCCTTTAAGCACAAAATGTCCAAGTAGATGTTAGAAAGGCTAGGGGGTATGAGCAAACCCCAGAGAAGTAGGATCAGATGTTTTCATCTGTGATGGTGCTCAAAATGTTTCTCCTATGAATCATGGTTTGACTCTCCTAGTTTGAAGGACATATTGATATTTTACTCATATGTCACATCCTAACCCCTCTCAACTAACTTGTCTTCTAACCACACCTCTCCCACGCACATACAAAACATCCAGTCTCTTGTCAATGATCATGTCAAGTTCATTCACCTCACCAGTATTTTTTTTCTAGCCAATTTACAGGCAAGACATATACAGTCCTGTGAAAAAGTTTGGGAACCCCTGTCAGCCTGCATAATAATTTACCCCACTTTCAACAACAAAAAGGTAGTCTTTCATTTCCCAGGAACATCTGAGTACTGGGGTGTTTTCTGAACAAAGATTTTTAGTGAAGCAGTATTCAGTTGTATGAATTTTGCTCATTTGAATGCTTGTGTCACGGTTGGCACCCTAAATCTAGAACCGATGCCAAGCACCCTGGTCTCGGCTCGTGCTTCTGTCTGTAGCAGCCGCCTTTGGCCTCGGGAGGAGCCATTAGCTACTCAGATGCCAAAAACGAGAGGTGCAAGGCGAGGGGTTCTGGACAAGCAGAGGGGCACAACTGTAAAGCAGAGTCTTTTGGCAGAAGGTCGTGGGGCAAGGCGTTAGGCAATAGAGTAGTCAGATCAGGCCGGGTCGAGGCAGGTTGAGAATAAACGTAGTGTAAGAACCTACCATGGTGGTCTATTGGGCAGCGGGGTCCACTCCGCGTCCTTGGCGTGGACGCCCGCTGCGCCGCTCCTGTCCTTCCTTTCCAGCGCCATCTTGGTTTCCTAGGCGCGCATGGCGCACCTGCGTGTCTCTTAAAGGCGCAATCGCTCTGGCGTGGACGCCCTCTGCGCCGCTCTTATCCTTCCTTTCCAGCGCCATCTTGGTTTCCTAGGGCGCGCACGGCGCACCTGCGTGTCTCTTAAAGGCGCAATCGCGCTGGCGTGGCAAAATTGCGCACGTTTTGGCGCGAATTGGATCCCTATTTAAGGCCCATTCAGACCTGTAGCCAGTGCCCGTTATAGGATCATATCCTGTGGTTTCCTGAGCTTTGTGCTACCTGTTCCTGAATTGCTATCCTGACTGATTATCCGTGTTTGACCCTGCCTGTTCCTGACTACTCTGCATTCTGTATCCTGACCCTTGCCTGCCTATGAAAACTCTTCCTGCTTAACCCTTTGATTGACATCCCGGTTCGACCCTTGACTGCCTGACGATTCTGATATCCGCCTGCCTCGACCCAGCCTGTCTGACCATCCTTCTGCCTTATCTAGTCTGTCTGATTATCTGGTTTTGACCCCTTTCCTGCCTGACGATTCTTTTATCTGCCTGTCCTGATCCGGTCTGTTTGCACCAGACGCCTTGTCCATGACCTTCTGCCCAAAGACTCTTGCTATCCGGTCGTGCCCCTTTGCCAGCCAGAACACCTCGCCTTGTACCCCTCGTTAAATCCAGGTGGCACCCAATTAAGCTGAGGGCTCCTCCCGAAGCCCAAAGGTGGTCACACTACTGGTGAAGCCGAGCCGAGACCAGGGTCCTTGGCATTTGTTCTGGTATTGGGTGCCGGCCGTGACACGTAGTCAGGCAGGCAAGGGTCAAAACCAGGAAGTCAATCAGAAGGATTAGGCAGAATAGGTAGTCGAATATCAGGCTAGGGTCAGGATACAGGAGTTCAGAATCGTCAAAAGCCAGGCAGAGGTCAAAACAGGGATCAGAATCAGATTAGCACAAAGCTCAAAACACCACAGGAGTAAACCTATAACAGGCAAGCCCGAACGAGCTTTATATAGCGCTTGATTTGCGCACCGGCGTCATTATGCCAGCGCGTCCGCGTCAATATTAAGAGCGAGACGCGGGCGCGCAGGCCCTAAGTAACCAACATGGCGGCCCAAGAGGAGCGGCTGGCGGGTGCCCCCGTTGGACCACCAGGGTGAGTGTTTTTTATTACAGCATGTAAATGCTCAATACTGATTATTGGCAACACCAAATTCTTTAGATTAACTCGTTAAGCCTTGAAATTCATAGGCAGGTGTGTCCAATCATGAGAAAAGGTATTTAAGGTGGCCAATTGCAAGTTGTGCTTCTGTTTGACTCTCCTCTGAAGAGTGACAGCATGGGCTACTCAAAGCAACTCTCAAAACAAAGAAAACAAAGATTGTTCAGTATCATGGTTTAGGGGAAGGCTACAAAACGCTATCTCAGAGGTTTTAACTGTCAGTTTCAACTGTAAGGAATGGAATCAGGAAATGGAAGGCCACAGGCACAGTTGCTGTAAAACCCAGGTCTGACAGGCCAAGAAAAATACATGAGCGGCATATGCGGAGGATTGTGAGAATGGTTACAGACAACCCAAAGATCACCTCCAAAGACCTGCAAGAACATCTTGCTGCAGATGCAGGTGTATCTGTACATCGTTCTACAATTCAGCACAATTTGCACAAAGAACATCTGTATGGCAGGGGGATGAGAAAGAAGCCCTTTCTGCACTCACACAAACACAAACACAGTCGCTTGTTGTATGTAAAAGCTCATTTAGACAAGACACAGTCATTTTGGAACAAAGTGCTTTGGACTGATGAGACAAAAATTGAGTTATTTGCTCATAACAAAAAGCACTTTGCATGGCGGAAGAAGAACACGGCATTCCAAGAAAAACACCTGCTACCGACTGTCACATTTGGTGGAGGTCCCATCATGCTGTGGGGCTGTGTGACTAGTTCAGGGACTACTGGTGCCCTTGTTAAAGTTGAGGGTCGGATGAATTCAACCCAATATCAACAAATTCTTCAGGAGAATGTTCAAGCATCAGTCACAAAGTTGGATATTCCAACAAGACAATGGCCCTAAACACACTTGGAAATCTACAAAGACATTTATGCAGAGGGACAAGTACAATTTTTATGGAATGGCCGTCACAGCCCCCCTAATTGAATATCATGGAAAATCTAGGGGATGATTTGAAGCAGACTGTCCAAGCTCGGCAGCCATCAAATGTAACTGAACTGGAGAGATTTTGTATGGACGAAGGGTCAAAAATACCCACATCCAGAATCCAGACACTCATCAAAGGCTATAGGAGGCGTCTAGAGGCTGTTACATTTGCAAAAGGCTCAACTAAGTATTGATGTAATATCTCTGTTGTGGTGCCCAAATGTATGCACCTGTCTAATTTTGATATGATGCATATTTTCTGTTAATGCAATAAACTTTATGTCACTGCTCAAATACTACTGTTTCCATAAGGCAAGTTATATATTAAAAGGAAGTTGCTACTTTGAAAGCTCAGCCAATGATAAAACTCCAAAGAATTAAAACTTTTTCATATGACTGTATCTGTAGAAATAAATCAAATCAACTGGACTTGCCGTGTTTTTTGAGCTTTGAGAAAGCCAGTTGGATGACTGGTGATCATCTCAACATCTTCAATAAAAAAAAAACACAGCAAGTCCAGATGATTTGACTTATTTCTACAGATATATCATGACCTGGATGGATGAGAATCTTCACAAACATAGGCCAGACATATGGTCGCTGCTCTTGGACATAAGCCATATTGGACATGATTTCCTACTAAAGTTGAATCCTGTCCTCTTATAGCCATCTCAGAAGCTGAAGCCCTTGGAACTGCCTTCAAGCACTACCTGAAATGATAGGTCTATCACTCACCTAACTTAGTAATTGATTAAAGCTGCTGTGTACCGTTGATTCATCTATTGGTAGCTTCTGTAAGAAGAACCATTACAAGATTGTTCTTTAATCTAACTTCAATCCAGTTGCAGTGATTCACTCCAAAAGGACCTTCCTTGGTTTATGTTGGAGGTCAATGACCAACAACAAAGGCTTGAGATGCAAAATTCCTATTAGCGTGGGTGAATTCTAATGAGGGCTTGGAGAAGGCTTCCCAGACCATTATCAATGAATTTATTCCAGGCCAGTACATAAATCCTTCGACTCCAACACCTCAATTTATGGTACCACTGTTTTTTAATATACTAATGTTTTTTTTTTCCCATGTTGATTGAAAGAACGCAACGTACATGGCATTTAATCGCTGCCAAAGTTATATGAAGATGGTGTGTGCTTATGGGAACAAGCCTACTACTAGTACTGGCTAGCTGACGCACTACCTTATTGGCCATCCAAGCTGGTTACTATGAGGATACTGTTCAAGTTTGGGAAATCTATAACTAAACCTATGTCATTGGGACTTTTAGGGGCAGATTTATCAAGGGTCGAAGTGGGAATTTTCAAAGTAAAAAAATTCGAAATTCTAAGTAATTTTTTGGATACTTCGACCATCAAATAGGATATTACGACTTCGAATTCATATACAAGTAAAATCGTTTGAATATTCGATCATTCGATAATCAAAGTACTGTCTCTTTAAAAAAAACTTCAATTTCAATACTTCGCCAAATTAAACCTGCCGAAGTGCTATATTAGCCTATGGAGACCTTCTAGAGTTTCTAAGTTTTTGGAAGTCGAAGTAAAATCGTTCGATCGATCGCTGAAATCCTCCGAATCGTTCGATTTGAAGGATTTAATCGTTTGATCGAACGATTTTACTTCGACCGCAGAATACCCAAATTCGATGAAAAAAAATTTCGAATTCGATATTTGAATTCGAAGTATTTCAATTCGATGGTCGAATTTCGAAGTATTTTTAACTTCGAAATTAGACCCTTGATAAATCTGCCCCTTAATGTTATTTATTAAAGAAACTACAAACATTCCTTAAACCTAAACTTCTTCCCTTCGGCCATTTCCGTGACTTGCGGGGCATGGGCAGTTGTTTGGGACCGGGATATTGCTACAACTGCGGATGCACCGATACGGTTTTTACTTACTGAAGATTACCGAATTAATGAAGATGGCGCCCGTGAGCTCCGCTGTGCTGACTTGGCAACAAGGGGTAATTGCCCACTTGGGGGCATTTATTGTGTTATCACCTGTGTAGGGGGAGCAGGGAGGGGGGACTATAGGGGGTAGGGGATTTTATTAGCAAGGGGGTTTAGATCTCCTTTAAACATGAATTAAACCCTATAGGATTGTTTTGCCTCCAATAAAGATTACTTATATCTTAGTTGGCATCAGGTACAAAATACTATTTTATTAATACAGAGAACAAGGAAATAATTTAAAAGTATGGTAGATGGCCTTCCCATAATTCAGAGCTTTCTGTATTAAAGGTTTCTTGATAATGGATTCCTTATCTGTACCCAACATTGCTTCCGTCTCCACAGCTTTGATTTTATACCACGTGTTATATACTGTATATGGAGTTTGCACTGTATTTATCTTGTCATGTTCTTGGGTATTATACATAACACTGACACCGTATTTACATTACCATGTGTTCTGGGGACATTACATGTAGAACTGGCAATTTATTATTTACATTATTATGTCAGGTGTTCTGGGGTAAGAGGTTCTGCCACCATGTGTTCTGGAGGCATTTTATACGGAATTGTTACTGTATGTATCCTGCCATAAGTTCTGGGGTTATTGTATATAACATTGGCACTTTATTTATACTACCATGTGTTCTAGGGGCATTATATTTGGAAATGGCACTGAAATTATCTTGCTGTGTCTTCTGGAATTTATCAAAATTCTCACTGTATGTTTTTTGCCATAAATTCTGGGGTTATTGTGTATAACATTGTAGTTATACTACCGTGTGTTCTAGGGGCATTATACAGAATTGTCACCGTATGTATCCTGCCATAAGTTCTGGGGTTATTGTATATAACATTAGCACTTTATTTATACTCATATGTGTTCTAGGAGCATTGGGGCAAATTCACTAAGATTCGTAGTTGCGCCAGTGTCCGCTTCGCCGCACTTCGCCAGGCGTATTTTCGCCAGCGCTACGCAAATTCACTAAAATCCGAAGTTCCGCTCAGGGGAAGCGTAAGGTTGCGAAGTTGCGCTAGCGTTAATTCGCCAAGCAAAGCAAAGTTACGCTAGCGATGCTTAATTTGCATACAGCGCCAAATTGAAGTTACAATGGAGGAATATGTAGCAGCACTACACAAGCCTGGGAAACCTTCAAAACAGCAAATAAAATGTTTATTTTGCCCTACACATGTGCCCACTGTATAGTTAAGGTGCCATGAGTCAGGAAATGTAGGGGGGAAGGAGGGGAGCCCCAAAAAAATGTTCGATCTTTTTCAGCCTATCACCCATAAAAAATGAAAACTTTTTTTGAAGCAAACCCTATCTACTCTATTACACTTCGCCTGGTCTGAGGTGGCGAAGGAAGTCTGGTGTAAAAGGTAGCGTTCAGACAAATTCGCGCGTCAGTGAATTTGCGTAGTTATGTCCGTTGCGCTAATTCACCAGGCATAAGGGTGCGAAGTAACACTAGCGAATTTACGCCAGCGTCCGTTAGTGAATCGGCGAATCAACGAAAATGCGCTACGCTAGCGAACTAACGCTAGCTTAAGGCGATTCGTCCTTTAGTGACTTTGCCCCATTGTGTTTGGAAATGGCACTGAAATTATCTTGCTGTGTCTTCTGTGATTTATATAAATTGTCACAGTGTTGTGAGGTATGTATGTGTTTTTTGGGGTATACATGTGTTTTGGGGTATGTACTCTATTTTAGGTATGTTTGAAAAGTGGCACTACATTTATTCTGCAATATATCCTGGGACCTGTTTCACTTAAAATTGCAACTGCATTTATCCTGTCCTGTTCTGTATTATTATTGTGTACAAAATAATTACCAAAAAAAAAATTTAAAAATCCCCCTGTGCCTACGAGGGAATAGCGTGAAATTCTCGTTAGCATTTGGTTCATGTTTCTCTTCTTTGCTTTATCGATTCACAGTGAAGGCTTCATAATAAACTATAAAATAATCATTCTTAAAAATGTAGCGGCAACTAAATATGATGAATATTACATGTCACGTAAGTGCATTGACAGTTACAGATCTGTCAATGCGTTCCACGTTCTTGATTACAATACAGCGGCTCAGCGCTCATTTATACAAGGCTAATTGGTTAAAGGAGAACTAAAGCCTAACTAAAAATGTAGCTAGAAATGTTGAACATGATGTTTTGGGCTTCTGTACCAGCCCAAGGCAACCACAGCCCTTTAGCAGTAAAGATCTGTGTCTCCAAAGATGCCCCAGTAGCTCCCCATCTTCTTTTCTGCTGATTCACTGCACATGCTCTGTGCTGCTGTCACTTACTGAGCTTAGGGACCCACTCACAATATACAGTACACATAGAATAGAATGTCACAATATAAGGCTGATTAGTAATTAATACACATAGGGGCTGATTCACTATGGGTCGAATATCGAGGGTTAATTAACCCTCGATATTCGACTAGGAATTGAAATCCTTCGACTTCGAATATCGAAGTCGAAGGATTTAGCGCAAATGCTACGATCGTACGATCGAAGGATTATTCCTTCGATCGAACGATTAAATCCTTCGAATCGAACGATTCGAAGGATTTAAATCCAACGATCGAAGGAATATCCTTCGATCAAAAAAAGTTAGGCAAGCCTATGGGGACCTTCCCCATAGGCTAACATTGACTTCGGTAGCTTTTAGATGGCGAACTAGGGGGTCGAAGTTTTTTTTAAAGAGACAGTACTTCGACTATCGAATGGTCGAATAGTCGAACGATTTTTAGTTCGAATCCTTTGATTCGTAGTCGAAGGTCGAAGTAGCCCAAAAAATACTTCGAAATTCTACGTTTTTTTACTTCGAATCCTTCACTCGAATTTAGTGAATCGGCCCCATAATTACTACATGGCAGCACAGAAACCAGTGCAATTAGCATCAGAATTGAATAATCAGCAAACCTGTAGCATCAGCTTATATTACAGCCAGGGAAGCTCATTTTCTGCTGGATAATTAGTGACGAGCCCTAAGCTTAGCTTCTCAACAGCCAATCAGAGCCCACTGAGCATGTGAGTGTCACAGACACTTTCCAAGATGGTGACCCCCTGTGACAAGTTTGAAGTCCTGGATCATTGCTGCTATTGACAAGCTCAAACCTTACACTGGTGAAATAAATTCAGTATATAAAATATGTTATTTTTATCCATATTCATTTTTAGAGTTTAGTTCTCCTTTAAGTCTGTGTTACAGTTGGAGGGAGATGTTTCAGCACCTCCAAATAGATAAGCAAGATGGCAGGGAGCTACAATTCTTATTAAGGGCCAAATAAAGGAACGGGCAGCCTAAAACAGGTGACAAAGCGAATAACTGGCACAGATCAAAAATGGTTAAAACACTTGGCCTTTGAATTTCTATTTTCACTCATCCAATTGCTTTTGGCGTTTTATGGTATTGCGTTTCATTTTTCAATTGTCCCACGGCATAAAAATGATATCCCGGCGCGGGCAAAGGGCTTCGAGATTCATATCATGATTAGTACGGGACGGAACACACCGGCTGGCCATAAAACAACATAACTGCATGGGAAGTGGGTGAATAAAACTAAAGTCGTTTCTAGTTGATGATGTGTCCTGCGGGTACAGTGAGTGAAGAGTCGAAGGGAAATGCCAGCTGTCACCCCATGAGAAATGCCACCCTTATTACCCCATGAGTAATACATGGAATGATTTGTGCTCTCAGCAGACATTGTACAGTACACATCATTCACATGGAGTAAGATCACGATTTGAAAAAAAGATTAAAGATTTTGAGGGCTGAACCCAAAGTAGAAACATCGGGCATAAGATAGTAAATAATATACTAAAATTGTGTTTGCTGTCTGGGTGCCTCTAGGACACTTGGGGGCCGATTCACTAACTTCGAGTAAAGGATTCGAAGTAAAAAAACTTCAAATTTCAAAGTGTTTTTTGGGCTACTTCGACCAGCGAATGGTCTACTACGACCTTCGACTTCGAATCGAACTATTCGAACTAAAAATCGTTCGACCATTCGATAGTCGAAGTACGGTCTCTTTAAGAAAAAACTTCGACCCCCTAGTTCGCCATCTAAAAGCTACCGGACTCAATGTTAGCCTATGGGGAAGGTCCCCATTGGCTTTCCTGAGTTTTTTTGATCGTTGGATTAAAATCGTTCGATTAGAAGGATTTTATCGTCCGATCGAAAGGATTATTGCTTCTATCGTTCGATCGCACTATTTGCGCTAAAATCCTTCGACTTCGATAGTCGAAGGATTTTAATTCCCAGTCGAATATCGAGGGTTAATTAACCCTCGATATTCGACCCTTTGTGAATCGGCCCCTTGGAGATACCTGAACCTTAACTGACTCAACAATGGGGTATATTTATCAAAGAGTGAAGTTAAAAGTGAAGTTCCGCCACTAGAGTGAAATTCCACAGCTCTCCATTCATTTCTATGGGTTTTTTAAAGGCGTATTTATCAAAGGGTTGAATTTCACTTTCACCCATTGATAAATACGCCTTTCAAAATCCCATAGAAATGAATGGAGAGCTGCGGAATTTCACTCTAGTGGCGGAACTTCACTCTTTGATAAATTTACCCCAATGACTCTCAACTGGCTTGCTTCTGATGTGCTAAATCTACCGCTCAACCGCCGCTTCTGATACTCTTGGGAAGAAGACTTCCACCATTGAAGTCACAGTGCCAGGGACAAAAGCTGTGCATATGGTGAAGCTAAAGCTGTATATATAATGCTCTAGGAAGGATGTAGACTCCTGCCAATGTACCAAAGTTGGGGCCCACTCTAAGGATGATGGGTATAAAGGTGGCCGTACACTGTAAGATTCGCTCTTCTGGAGAAGTTGCCAAAGGAGCGAATCTTTCCCCCAACTGGCCCACCATGGGTAGGAGATATTGTGGTAATGCAATCGTTGGCCCTAAGGCCAAACAATTGCATTACAATGAAGGGGATATGAAAAGTCGGAGTGAGGACCACATCAATGAGCCGAAAAATCAAGGCTGCCTGATCAAGATCTGGATCATTTTTGGCCAGATATCGATGGGGAGGCCTTTCGGAGGGCCCCATACAGATAAATTGCTGGATTGGTCTAAGGGCAGAGACACATAGTCAGATTCGGGGAGATTAGACGCCCAGCGACAAAACTCCTCTTCTTTGGGGCGAATAATCTCCCCGAACTGCATTCACCTGCCCTCCCGTCGGTGGGATGGCACTCGGAGCGTTTCGTTTTCCGAAGTTTCCTCGTGAGGCAACTTCTGGCGACTTCGGAAAACGAATCGCTCCGAGTGCCATCCTGCCGGCGATTTTCATTCTAGCTTGCGGGAAGGCAATTCGGGGAGATTAGTCACCCAGAAGAATAGGAGATTTGACGCCGGGCGTCTAATCTCCCCGAATCTGACCGTGTGTCTCTGCCCTAAAGGACCCGAATCTGCAGCTTAAATCTGCCGTGTATGGTCTCCTTTACATAAATCAGGGATGTCCAAGCTGCAACCTTCTAGTCTAGTCAAAGTACAACTTCCATTGCCACAGACAACCAACCCAAACACCAGCTTTGGCTTATTAAAGGGCCTGGTGGGCTTGAAACGTTGCCTTTTGTATGTGGGCTTAATAAATTCTTCTATTTTGTGCACTATTGCAACCCAATTCAGTGTGCTGCTGGTATTTTTTTTGATTTTGTTCTGCAATGCAGGGCCAGAACTAGGGGTTAGGCAGAAAAGGCACGTGCCTAGGGTGCAACAGTGGGTGTGGGTCGGCAGGCACATACCTCTTCTTAATTCTACCCCTGCTCTGGGTCCTTGTCCCCCTGCCTGATAATCACAGACTGCTGCTATGGCACAGAAATGTGAGCACAATGAGCCACATGGCAGCCATCTGGGTCTCCTTCAATAGTACATACAGGGTATTGCAATTTTATTCTCAAAACATATAGCAGGTCTAGTAACTCTTAGATGCCAGAACTTTTCAACAGTTCACCAGTAAATGTTACCTGCTGGTTGGCTGCTAGAATTCTACAGACCTGGTGCAAACTATTTGACTTTTACTACATTACTCCCCCTCTCCGAGTCCATTCAGTGTGTGTGTGTTTGGCTTTGTGACATCTGAAACAATGCAGTTATATGTGTATGTCTGTCCCTTGTCCGATACCCAAATTGGAGTGACAAGAGGGATGGAGAAAAAAAATAAACGCAACGATGTCTGCATTTTTGGTCTCTGGTTAACGTTTACTTCTTATACAGACAATTAATATTTCCAAAAAAAAGATGCATTAGGCGATGCAATGGGTACATAATATGAATGTATGTATTTATATGGCACCACAACTGTACACGGTGCTTTACAAGATGCAAACACAGTTATATTAAGTTATACAGTAGATACATCTATGATTATAGCTTAGCTTTCAAAGCACAGTGGAATGAGGTCCTTGCCCCAAGGAGCTTACAATCTATTAGGAAAATATTCCCCTTCCATTTCCTTGCACTATAGCTGTTAGCTGCACCCTGTCCCCCCAATTGCTGTATGTAACATATGCTAATTTGCTATCGACCGGGATGGCAAATGGCTGAACCGACAAGCGTTGCTCCTTATACTTTTCGCACTGGCAAGAAGGTAATTTCTATAAAAGGCTTCTATAGAGGCCACCGTGTGTGTATTCAATCGTTTTACTGCATTATGTGCCATTGATCAATACTGATTTGCATGGATTATCATGCACTGTGGATAAACAAACACAGGAGGACAATGTGAATGCATGAAATATTCATTGTGTAACTCCTTCCCTTGCTTGTGTGTGTGTGTTGTGTTGTTGTATAGAGAGGTTACAATGCTCTCTCTTTTCATTTATCTCATCCCTCTCTGTTTGTCCTCCTCCTCCCCTCCTGCGCTCTCTTTCCCCTTCTCTTCTTCTTTTTCCCACCCCCTCTCTCCCCAACGTTTCTCCTCCCTCCTCCTTTTCCGTGTGGTCTATCGGACTGATACAGACAGTCTCTTGTTTTAAGACATGCAGCTGTTCCTTTCTGCACTCTATCCCTGGGGACACCCACTTGTCACAGACAGACGGACAAAGGGGTCATAACGACAGTAAGACCCCCCCCCCCGGAGGTGAGAGGACACCGCATATTAGGCATTGGATGCGGCGCTGTGTGTGGGTATGATGGGTACCACTCTGCAGAGGTCCAGAGAATGCTCCATTGGATGCTCTGCAGAGGTCATAGAGGGATACTTGATACAAAACAAGGTTGTGCTGTGGGTTTGTGTTGGGTGGTGGAAGCTCTACAAGGGTTATTGTAAATCTGTCTCTACTAGATACTTACCTGCCAGGGAGGTCACATCATCGTAAGGCTTATGAACGTTAGTTACAGGTGCCCCACCAGGCAGAGCTCCATCAGACACTCTCGGTGGAGCTGTAGGTGGGATAGGACCACTGAGAGACTGCACAGTTTTGTTGAGAGTGTTGCTATAGAGCCTCAGATGCAGACCGATGCTCTGGTATCCCAGGCAGTTTGATGCTTGGACATTGGGTGCAGTGAATTGTGACTGATGCAGTGCAGTACTCGGCAAGGTGTTTGATGCAGTGTAATAGTGTTACATGATGGATGGGCAACCGTTGTAAGTGCTTTGTAAGCAGTGCAGCAATCGATAAGCTTTATGGCTCCCCGTGAAGCCATGGCAGAGGAGAGGGTCACCCGGAGGTGTCCATGGAGCGTGATGTTCTTCAACCCTGGGTGGAAGGTGATCAATAAGAAGCAGCCAGCTCTGGTGTGTAGTGGGAAGCCCTACCTAGTGAGACACTGAGATTAAATATGTTGCATTCTTGGAGCTGAGGTTGCAGTAAGTTGTTTTTATTCTGGTTACCATCAAGTAGGGTTAATCCTAGAAAGACATCTTGTTGGGCGCTGAATGAAGAAGCAAGCACAGCAAAGTGTTGGCTGCAGTATGTGATTCTGCAGGCTTATTGATAAGTTGTGTTGCACCGCCTGCAATGCCTGGGAGCACAGCAATGAATACGAGTGCGTGTGTGTGAGAGTCAATTTATCATGTCACCCAACTGCTTATAGATATTCTGCAGCTTTGTAATGTGGTAGGGCAGGGGTCCAAAACAAAATGCATTAACTTATTGGAGTAAATTCTTACATTTTAATTTTTTCTTCTTAAAACGTTATTTTTTTCCATTGGAATGTAATTTTCTTCATACCTCCCACTTAGAGATGCTTCTTGTACCTGTTTTTTTGTCTTTATTTCCTCTCTCTCTTCCCTACAGTTTCCCTACCCTTTGTTTACCACGGCAAGCCCTGCTTGCTCCTTGTGGGCAGGGTTTAGCTCCTTGTGGGCGGGGCTTCCAATTCATTACAAAGCTGGGACTAACTCCAAACGGCTGCTCTACCTCTTGTGCTGGTCATGGAAAACAAGGCTTACAAGGGCGACGGGACATGGCCACCACCTCATTGTAAACACACACTGGAAAGGGAAAAGAAGAAGACCAAACCTCCCCCAGGCACTGCCTCGGTGGCAACGGGAAAGAGTGGACCACCTGTTACTGTGATCGAGATTTCACCCGAGACAACAGAAGTCAACGATTATTACCTTTGGTCCATCTTCAACTTTGTTTACCTGAACTTCTGCTGCCTGGGCTTCATTGCATTAGCCTATTCCCTCAAGGTAAGTAAGGGGCCATTGTGGTGCCCATTGGAGGATCTCTTCTGTGGTTCCATCACCTTTTTCTGCTACTACTGTCATTGTCTTTGAAAGGGAAAGCACAGAGGGGTGTCTGGATATAAACTTAAAGCTTAAAGGATATATGGGTAATAGATTTAATTATCCCACAGATATTCCCATTGTAATGTTATTCTGTACAGCCAAGGGTTATTGTATGCCCATTTGTATAAATAAATAAGAGAGAGAGCTGCCATATTGTTTACTTCTGCTGATGCATGTAATAGAACACAGCTACAACAGCGTAACCCTTTCCCTGCCAACCAAATAAATAAAGAAATGACATAATGCCATGAAAAAGCAAAATCTACATTGCCCGCATTTTAGTTCGATCAACGGGGAAACATGGGGTGCCTTGCAAAGTGCAATGGTAAAGAGCAATGGTAGAGCTGCAGGGAAAAGGTTATTGACCAATAACTGCTGCTGATGTCAGTGTCAATGGAAAAATAGCATATGCATATTTTCGGGTTTTTTTGAAAGCCCAGGATCAGTTAAAAAAACTCCTACCCTCCTACCCTACATAGACCACCTCCCTCCTCCCAGTGGCGTAACTAGATGTTGCTGGGCCCCACAGCAGATTAATTTTAGGGCCCCCAACATATCCAGTGTTTGTCCTGTTTTACCAATATATGTTCAAATTGCTCATCAATGAGAGCCTCATGGGGCCCCCTGTACCTCCTTGGCCCCCCTGCAGCCGCAGGGTCAGCTTCCTCTGTAGTTACACCCCTGCCTCCTCCCCCAAGCCTAAATGTTACCCCCTTTTACTTACTTCGGTAATCTTCGGAATGAGACCGGCGCTGAAATGTTCGTGAGTTTCGGCGCATGCGTAGTTGTCACAAAACAGAAAATAGTGCCGTTCTCTTTCCGAAGATTTCTAGAAGATGGTACCCGTGAACTACGATGCCTGGATCTGCACCGAGGGGTAAGTAAAACGTTGGGGGCATTTGTCCCGGGGTAACACTTAGGCTGAGGGGAGGAGAGTTTTTTTAACTTTAGGGTTGAATTCTCCTTTCAGTGCACAGTGCATAAAGGGCAAAATGTGGGTGGCCCAGTGAGACCTACTAAAAATGGCATGGGCTCCAAAAATCTAGAAGCCCCAAGCCAAAAGGCCCTAATGGCATCCAGAATAGATTGACTTTCTTTGCCCGAAGGCTAGGGTAAGTCCCCCGCAAAAAAGGCACAGGTGGGGGGCAAGGGTATTCAGACTCTCCTTCGCCTCATGGCTAGGGAGAGTCCTTTTCACCCTGGGTTCTGCCGAAGCTTCCCCCAGGGCACCAAAACCTGGGCAGAACCCAAAAGGACTTACTGCACCACTGCGGTGATACAGAATGTGGACACACATATAAAAACATAAATAAGTGCCATGTGTAAAAGTGCTAAAGTGCAATAAGGGATAATGTGCCATGGTATCGCTCCGGCTGGGCAACTGAATAAAAAATTGTCTCACTGGCCAAAAGGCTGGAGTGAAGAACAGGATTCAGTTCGGGATTCAGGCAGGATTCAGCTTTTTTTCAACAGGATTCGGATTCGGGCAAATCCTTCTGCCTGACCGAATCCAAATACTAATTTGCATATGCAAATTAGTTACAGGGAGGGAAATCGCATGTTTTTTTTGTCACAAAACAAGGAAGTAAAAAATGTTTCCCCCCCCCTACTTTGCATATGCAAATTAGGAATCGGGTTCTGTATTCGGCAGAATATTTTGCCAATGATTTGGGGGTTCGGCCGAATCCAAAATGGTGGATTCGGTGCACCCCTAGAATAAAAGCTAAATAAATTAGCTTTAGCAAATGTGCAAGACCCAATCGTGAGTCAGGCATCCCCCTTAGGCGACACCATTTTATGGAGCTACGGCCCCTGGCCAAAGGATCAAGTGTTTCTCTGAAGATACTACACTTGATCTGAGCCAAAAGCTTTACATAAGGTCATCTGGTACTTTCTAGTACTGACTAGTCAATGTGTTAATGTTCCACGCTGCCGGCCTTACCCAATCCTGTTATTCTTTCCATAGGTGCGAGACAAGAAGCTGTTGAATGATCTCGCTGGGGCTGTGGAAGATGCAAAGACGGCACGAGCCTTCAACATAACAAGCTCAGCTCTAGCCACACTCTGCATCATAATCCTGCTGCTCTACCTGCGGTCCCCACCTGCTCACTACTAGGGTCACAATATGATCCCTGTAGCCAAACTCTGAGGCATATCCAGGCCCTATTGACAGAGACAAGACATGATTAGAAAGATATCTATCTCTCAGAGCAGCAAGCAGTGAGCACAGAGTTCTCTTCATTTAACCCTTACTCCTTTATACACCCCCCTCCGGAACTCACTGTGATATCATTATTCCACTCCACAAGGCAGCCTCCCGATTGGCTGATGGCAGCTAATATGCAACATAGCAAAGGAGGGCGTTTTACCTTGTCGGCAGCACAGAGTTGGGAATTCCCTCACGTGAGACTGGGCTATTCGTTGAGCTCATTCCTTTCCTGTGCCGAATCCAAAATGACCATGCCTGTGAATTTCAATTGTCAGCTCTCTGGGTAGCTGATTACATCACATTAAATAAAAAAACATTTTTTTTTCCTAAATTGTGTTTTTTGTTCTTCCTAAGAGATGGCAGCAGGTCAATTTGCATTGTTGATGCTAACTTTGTAAGAATGTTGCATTTATGTTAATTATATAGTGAATAAAGTGCCCCCTCTTGTAAATCATAAGGATATTATAAGTTACCGAGGAGTTTCATGACCATATAAAAGTACGAGGCCGAAGGCCGAGTGTTTTTATACAGGTCATGGAACTCCGAGGTAACTAATAATATCCTCATATTTTGCAAGTGGGGGTACTTTATTTATTATAATACACAAGTTTCAGTGAGTCATGTGACAGAAATGACATCAGAACTCACCGTTTATAACTGATGACATCAGAACTCACCGTTTATAACTGATGACATCAGAACTCACCGTTTAGAAGGATATAATTTACAGGATATTCATGGCTTTTGTGTATTATAACAATATTATAGACCCTATCACAAAAATTGGTTGCGCTCAAACTCTAATCCCCCTTCTGTGAAATTGATTAAATCGGGCTAATAATTGCCACCGCTCACCCTGTAACTTGGTGGGCCTAGATGCAGATGCCCCGGACCTTTCACTTATTCAATGTATATTCACAGGCATTTAATATATACAGGTCACTCACCGCTTGAAGTCCCTGGTCCGGGTGCAGCAACCCGAACCCGCAGCTTTGGGAGACGCGACAGTCAGTAAAATCCAATATTGCGCAGATCAGCAGACAGCGGTGGTTTTAAAAGGCTTTATTTCCCCAACAAATCACCTAACGTGTGCCTATGGGTATATGTGATGACACACAAAAAGCGTTAGGTGATTTGTTGGGGAAATGAAAGCTTTTAAAACCACTGCTGTCTGCTGATCCGTGAAAGTGCGTAACATTGGATTTTACTAATTATAACAATATTCTCTTGTAGTTAACAGTCATTTTTTTTTATAATGAAAGATGCAATATTTTGAAATACGTTAAAGGGATGGTTCACCTTTCAAATACTTTTTTCCATTCAGTTTTTTCAAATTGTTGACTTTTTTCAATTGCTTTGTTTTTTACTGTTTTCCCAAGTTTAATGTTCGTGTCTCCAGTGTCTGTCTGGCAGCTCAGTGATCCAGGAGCATCTGAACTAGGGATGCACCGAATCCACTATTTTGGATTTGGCCGAACCCCCCAATACTTTATGAAAGATTCGGCCGATTACCGAATCGAATCCGAACCCTAATTTGCATATGAGGGAAGGGGAACATTTTTTTTTACTTCCTTGTTTTCTGAAAAAAGTCATGCTATTTCCCTCCCCGCCCCTAATTTGCATATGCATATTAGGATTCGGTTCGGCCGGGCAGAAGTATTCAGCCGAATCCGAATCCAGCTGAAAAAGGACGAATCCTGGGCGAATCCCGAACTGAATCCTGGATTCGGTGCATCCCTAATCTGAACTGTTAACATTTTCTACATTTAGTTGATACAATTAGTTGATCCATTTCTCAGCAGCATCTCTGGAGTATGAGCAACTATTGTATCAATTCAGCTGCCTGTAATGAAACCCAGAGATTCCGCTCAGCAGAGACAAAGATAAGGAATGTATCAACTAAATGTATCAATTTAGAACAGTTACAGAGTCGGCGACCCCCCCTAAAGGCTTTAGAAAATGAAAAATGTAACTTTACACTTCAAGATTAGATAAATGGTCACAAATAGAAAGTATTTGGAAAAACTCTTTATTTCTGATGAACTATCTGAAACCAACTGAACTGAAAAACAGTGTTTGAAGGTGAAGAACCCCTGTAAAGGAGAAGGAACTGGTGCATCCAATTTGTTAGCCCTTCCAGTGATTACAATTGGTAAACTTAGACCCCAGGTTGGTGCTCTTCTTCACTGAAAAATACACTGGGATTGGGGTTCCTATTCGAGTGAGTGCTGTGCAGCCATGTCTCCTGTGCCAGTGATCACTTATGGCTGCCCCGGGCTGTGCACACGTGCAGTAGAGTAAAATTGGAACCCACAGTATATATATATATATACACACACACACACACACACACACACACACACACACACACACACACAAAATAGCAAGCTCCACTGGGGCAGGGACTGATTGCTGCAGAAAATGTTCCTATGATGCTAATATAGAGCACCTCTGGGCATAATTCTGCACAGACAGCTGCTTTATGAGTATGAATATTAACGATCGATGTTCCCCTAAGATTTACTTTACCTATGTTGTAAACAGTGGTGTTCTAAGACAAACCCATCCTCACCCAAAAGGCGATGTCTGACCCTTTATAAGGGGTCTGCAACTTGGGAAGTATACATCTAGCATGTGTCATCCGTGCAGGGGATCTGGGCAAATTGGTGATGTAGAGGCAGATGAGATTCAGTGAACATAAAAAAGTTTGTATAAAATATAATAAACTTGCAATTTATGATTGCAAAGCACAGAGCCACATGCCAATACCAGCGGAGAATGTGCCAGTCAAAGCTTGTTATGCCTTGTGCTCATTTATACATATGTTGTGTGCCAATTATGCCCACAACCGAATCCTGGATTCAGCACATCCCTGATTTGTTTCACCCTTTTTATTAACCTTCTGGTCTTCAATGTCAAACCTTACTGATCATTTAGCTGCAATCTGTTCGACTGCATCAACCTGCTTTGTTTGTGTGTGTTTTGTGAAAACATCCTGAACCCTAATTGTACATAATCAGCAAACACAACGCTTAGACAACTGCAAGCTCATTAATGAACACAAAGGTTGAACACTGAGTTAAGGATTTTCATCCAAAAAAAAAATCAATTTTTAGCACCTTTTCAGTGTATATCTTCATAATATAGTCCAGAGAGTGATGCACTCAAAAATGGTAGGGATATGCCCAGGTGCTACTGTATCTAATGGTTCATGTAACAGTATTGTAGTATATAGGTGCACACTGAAACGTTAAAGTAAAGTGAGAAAAATTAAAATGTATTTGTCAATGTTTTGGTCATTTTATGAGACCTTCCTCAAGACATAGAAACGTTGACAAATACAATTTTTTTTTTTTCACTTTACTTCAAGGGGCCGATTCATGAAGCTCGAGTGAAGGATTCGAATTAAAAAAACTTCAAATTTTGAAGTGTTTTTTGGGCTACTTCGACCATCGAATGGGCTACTTCGACCTTCGACTACGACTACGAATCGAACGATTCGAACTAAAAATCGTTCGACTATTCGACCATTCGATAGTCGAAGTACTGTCTCTTTAAGAAAAACTTCGACCCCCTACTTCGGCAGCTAAAAGCTACCGAAGTCAATGTTAGCCTATGGAGAAGGTCCCCATAGGCTTGCCTGAGATTTTTTGATCGAAGGATATTCCTTCGATCGTTGGATTAAAATCCTTCGAATTGTTCGATTCGAAGGATTTAATTGTTCGATTGAAGGAATAATCCTTCGATCGTTCGATCGCAGGATTTGCGCTAAATCGTTCGACTTCGATATTCGAACGATTTTAGTTCCTAGTCGAATATCGAGGGTTAATTAACCCTCGATATTCGACCCTTCATACATCTGCCCCTAAGGGTAGGACGACACGGGCATTTTCTGTGCGATCCGACGCGCTGCGTAAAAACGCAGGCGTCATGTCAAATGCGACGGAAGTAAGGTGTCGCTTTGGATCAACGCTGCAACACCATCCGACGTTTGTAGATCTTACCTTGATTCCATCGCATCTGACTTAACGCCTGCCTTTTTGCGCAGCGCATTGGATCGTACGGAAAACTCCCGTGTAGTCCTACCCTAAGTGTGCATCTATATTCTACAATTTATTAAAAATATGTCATGGTTTTAAAGTTATTTCAAAATATCACTGCAGTTAAACGCAGTGTTTGTTTAACCTCTCTGACTCCTGGAATAATGTAGCAGAGGTCAGTTCTCCTCCAGGGTCTGTTAATCAGCTGCTTCTGATGCACTGGAGTCAGAACCAGGAATGCTGAGAATATAAACAAACAGACTAATACTGTTTTCAGTGGTTGAGGATCTGTTTAATTCACTTGTACACTCCTGTTTTTCTCCTTTATTTTATATTGGCATCATGTAGCCATCTGCTATACCATAAAAGTATCTAACGGGCAAGTAAATCCTTCCAAAATAGTAGGCTGACATTACATATCATATGAACAGAGGTACTGTACCAGTCTGGAGCTACAATATAACCCTAAATAAGGGAGAATCCATGACTCTGAGTTACCTACAGATATTCAGTGCCCTTGTGGAGTCTTTGACAAGCCTCAAATGGAAACAGCACCAGTTATAAATAGGGTTGCCACCTGGTCGGTGTTTTATAGGCCTGGCCGTTAAAAATTATGGTTGATCCCAATGTTGTAAATAGGGAAAAGAGATAAATATATAGGAAGGCCATTTTTTTCCAGAAAAGGTGGCAGTTAGTTATAAACCATTTTAAAACATATCCCATTTGTGATTGGTTCTTTGCCAGCTAGCATTTGCTGCAGCAATAATAACCACTATTATAACACAAGCTACCACAGTATACTTGCTCTGAATTATATGTACAGTGAAAGGTAATTCTTCTTATCCACCTACTCGTCTGCTTGACCAGCCACAGCAACTGTTGCCTGGCAGAAGGGTAAAGGCTTCTATACTGAAAGGTTGTGGGGGCATACGGTCTAATACGGTAGATTTGTGTGACTTTTTTCTGCTTGCTGTCTGTCAGACCCTGCTTTATTACATAAAGCCTACTCAGGCCCGGATTTGTGGAGAGGCCACCAAGGATTTTAGGGGGCGGCATGCTGCCCAACCACTCCTACTTTGGTTCAGAAACACTGGGGATGAGCAGGAGAGACGATAGTTTTTAAAATTACCTGTACGCCAATCCCCATTGCTCTGGTCCTGATGATGAAAATTTGATTGAATAAAAGGGAGGGGCGACAAATGACAGCGGGGCTAGGGGCGCCTGCCAGGGCCGGAACTAGGGGTAGGCAGAAGAGGCACTTGCCTAGGGCTCAAAGGTACAGGGGCGCCAGGCATGTACCTCTTCTGAAGCCTTCCTCTAGCTCGGACCGCTATGTTCAGAAGCTGTGGCCGCAATTCTATGTAGTTTACAGTCTTCTGCGCAAGCGCACTAGCGCGTTTTCTGTGCACGCGCTCTTCCTTGCAGCTCGCACACCTTTGTGCATGCGCGAGCGGCGGGGGCGAAGTAGTTGGCCAGGTTGCCTAGGGCATATCTCTCAACATTTTGGAAGTAAAAAGAGGGACAAAAATTTTTTTTTTCGCACGTAGCGTAGCAAATTTTTTGACCACACCCCTTTCTGTGGCCACACCCCCTAATTACCATGTTTGTTTTACAAAATTTGGCAGGTTATGAAAGTTTGAAAATATTTCTCCTTATCTAAACTGTGTTTTTGTGTCTCAAAATTGTTACAAAGTATCTTATTTGCACCCGTTAGCTGTTCTGGGCTCTCTGCTAAAAGCCAATTAAGTGAGAAACTTTGTTTCTTTTTCTGGCTGTTCAGCGCAGAGAAAAGAGGGACTTTCCAGTACAAATGAGGGACTGCGGGTTGAGCTGTCAAAAGAGGGACTGTCCCTCCGAAAAAGGGACAGTTGGGAGGTATGTAAGGGCCTAGGGCGCCCGGCCGAGTAGGCCCGGCACTGGCGCCTGCTATGTAAATCCAGCCATGATCCTACTAAACGCTGACCTTGAGATTAGGGAGGCTGCTTTGGGAACCAGGTCGAAACTGAGAGTCAAAATATGCCTGGTATTCCAAATACACAGAGCCCCAAACAACCCCACACAGGCCCAGTAACTGATGACTGTCTATGGCCTCTCAGCTGCCCCTCTGGCATTTGCAAAAATCTACAGACTGTCAGTCTGGGCCTAGTGGGTACCCTTGGTCAATATCATACATTGGGATGGTGTGTACTTATATACAGGGCTGTATTTAGGTCAAATGCCGTCCTAGTGAGGATGCACCGAATCCAGGATTCGGCTTTTTTCAGCAGGATTCGGATTCGGACGAATCCTTCTGCCCAGCTGAACCAAAGCATATGCAAATTAGGGACGGGGAAAGAAATTGCGTGACTTTTTGTCACAAAACAAGAAAGTAAAAATGTTTCTCCATTCCCACCCCTAATTTGCATATGCAAATTAGGATTTGGTTCGTTATTCGGCCGAATCCAAAATAGTGGATTGTTTTGACCCGAACAGTTCGGGTCTCAACTTTCTGTCCGGGTTTCAATCTTATGAAACCCGAACAATAATCTGCCAATATATGAAAAGCAATTAAATACCAAGATACTCACCTTGACCCGGCTTAGTTAGTGTCAAGTGCAGTTAATTTCTTGTTATTACAGAAACAGAAATAAGCAAATCAATCAAAAATAAGAACGTTTTACAGCATTGCTGTATTTCAAAGCTTTCTGGATAACTGATTTCTGTATAACAGATCCAATATCTGTAGTTAAAGGATTGGTCTTACTCATGGGGCAGAATAGAAAGGTAGTGTTTTCAGCCGTGTGATTTTCAACTGAACATCTCAGTTTGTCAAAGGGCTGTCCGTTCAAAACTGTCCCATTCAAAACATTGTGAAAACTGGACAGAAATCCAGCCAATTGCATATCAGTAATGCAATAACCCTGACGAGGCATCATAACTCATCATGCCCACCCAAACATCACTGCTCCACCCCCAGTGCTAGTTGCCCCGCCCATTTTTTGGGGTTTAGCCACTGGCAAAGGTGGTAACCCTAATCCCTTCTAGGGTTGCCACCTTTTCTGGAAAAAAATACCGGTCTTCCTATATATTTAACTTTTTTCCCTATTAATAACATTGGGATCAACCATCATTTGTAAATTACCAGCCAGGTGGCAACCCTAATTCCTACCCTGAACTGCCCTTCTGCCGGCTAGAATGTAAATCACTGGTGGGATGGCAATCGGTGCGCTTCTTTTCCAAAGTCGCTCGAAGTTGCCTCACAAGGAAACTTCAGGTGACTTCGAAAAACAAAGAGCACCAAGTGCCATCCAGCCGGCCGTTTTAGATTCTAGCCAGTGGGAGACAGTTGGGGAGATTAGTTGCCCCGAAGAAAAGGTGATTTATCGTCGGACGACTAAACCTCCCCGAATCTGAGTTTGTGTCACTCTCTGCCCTAAATCTCCCCGAATCTGAACGTGTGTCTCTGCTAAGGTTGCCACCTGGCCTGTATTTTACCGACCTGTAGGTAGGGTTGCCACCTTTTCTGGGAAAAAATACCGGCCTTCCTATATATTTATCTTTTTTCCCTATTAATAACATTGGGATCAGTCATCTTTTTTACCGGCCAGGCCGGTAAAATACCGGCCAGGTGGCAACCCTACCTGTAGGGTTGCCACCTTTTCTGGAAACAAATACCAGTCTTCCTATATATTTATCTTTTTCCCCTATTAATAACATTGGGATCACTGACTTTCCTATATATTTATCTTTATTCCCTATTAATAACATTGGGATCACTGACCTTCCTATATATTTATCTTTATTCCCTATTAATAACATTGGGATCATATCACTGATCTTCCTATATATTTATCTTTATTCCCTATTAATAACATTGGGATCACTGACCTTCCTATATATTTATCTTTATTCCCTATTAATAACATTGGGATCACTGACCTTCCTATATATTTATATTTATTCCCTATTAATAACATTGGGATCACTGACCTTCCTATATATTTATCTTTATTCCCTATTAATAACATTGGGATCACTGACCTTCCTATATATTTATCTTTATTCCCTATAAATAACATTGGGATCACTGACCTTCCTATATATTTATCTTTATTAATAACATTGGGATCACTGACCTTCCTATATATATATCTTTATTCCCTATTAATAACATTGGGATCACTGACCTTCCTATATATTTATCTTTATTCCCTATTAATAACATTGGGATCACTGGCCTTTCTATATATTTATCTTTATTCCCTATTAATAACATTGGGATCACTGACCTTCCTATATATTTATCTTTATTCCCTATTAATAACATTGGGATCACTGACCTTCCTATATATTTATCTTTATTCCCTATTAATAACATTGGGATCACTGGCCTTCCTATATATTTATCTTTATTCCCTATTAATAACATTGGGATCACTGACCTTCCTATATATTTATCTTTATTCCCTATTAATAACATTGGGATCACTGACCTTCCTATATATTTATATCTTTATTCCCTATTAATAACATTGGGATCACTGGCCTTCTTATATATTTATCTTTATTCCCTATTAATAACATTGGGTTCACTGACCTTCCTATATATTTATCTTTATTCCCTATTAATAACATTGGGATCACTGACCTTCCTATATATTTATCTTTATTCCCTATTAATAACATTGGGATCACTGACCTTCCTATATATTTATCTTTATTCCCTATTAATAACATTGGGATCACTGACCTTCCTATATATTTATATCTTTATTCCCTATTAATAACATTGGGATCACTGGCCTTCCTATATATTTATCTTTATTCCCTATTAATAACATTGGGATCACTGACCTTCCTATATATATATCTTTATTAATAACATTGGGATCACTGACCTTCCTATATATATATCTTTATTCCCTATTAATAACATTGGGATCACTGACCTTCCTATATATTTATCTTTATTCCCTATTAATAACATTGGGATTACTGGCCTTTCTATATATTTATCTTTTCCCCTATTAATAACATTGGGATCACTGACCTTCCTATATATTTATCTTTATTCCCTATTAATAACATTGGGATCACTGACCTTCCTATATATTTATATCTTTATTCCCTATTAATAACATTGGGATCACTGGCCTTCTTATATATTTATCTTTATTCCCTATTAATAACATTGGGATCACTGACCTTCCTATATATTTATCTTTATTCCCTATTAATAACATTGGGATCACTGACCTTCCTATATATTTATCTTTATTCCCTATTAATAACATTGTGATCACTGACCTTCCTATATATTTATCTTTATTCCCTATTAATAACATTGTGATCACTGACCTTCCTATATATTTATCTTTATTCCCTATTAATAACATTGGGATCACTGACCTTCCTATATATTTATATCTTTATTCCCTATTAATAACATTGGGATCACTGGCCTTCTTATATATTTATCTTTATTCCTATTAATAACATTGGGATCACTGACCTTCCTATATATTTATCTTTATTCCCTATTAATAACATTGGGATCACTGACCTTCCTATATATTTATCTTTATTCCCTATTAATAACATTGGGATCACTGGCCTTCCTATATATATATCTTTATTCCCTATTAATAACATTGGGATCACTGACCTTCCTATATATTTATCTTTATTCCCTATTAATAACATTGGGATCACTGGCCTTTCTATATATTTATCTTTTCCCCTATTAATAACATTGGGATCACTGACCTTCCTATATATTTATCTTTATTCCCTATTAATAACATTGGGATCACTGACCTTCCTATATATTTATCTTTATTCCCTATTAATAACATTGGGATCACTGACCTTCCTATATATTTATCTTTATTCCCTATTAATAACATTGGGATCACTGACCTTCCTATATATTTATCTTTATTCCTATTAATAACATTGGGATCACTGACCTTCCTATATATTTATATCTTTATTCCCTATTAATAACATTGGGATCACTGGCCTTCTTATATATTTATCTTTATTCCCTATTAATAACATTGGGATCACTGACCTTCCTATATATTTATCTTTATTCCCTATTAATAACATTGGGATCACTGACCTTCCTATATATTTATCTTTATTCCCTATTAATAACATTGGGATCACTGACCTTCCTATATATTTATCTTTATTCCCTATTAATAACATTGGGATCACTGACCTTCCTATATATTTATCTTTATTCCTATTAATAACATTGGGATCACTGACCTTCCTATATATTTATATCTTTATTCCCTATTAATAACATTGGGATCACTGGCCTTCTTATATATTTATCTTTATTCCCTATTAATAACATTGGGATCACTGACCTTCCTATATATTTATCTTTATTCCTATTAATAACATTGGGATCACTGACCTTCCTATATATTTATCTTTATTCCCTATTAATAACATTGGGATCACTGACCTTCCTATATATTTATCTTTATTCCCTATTAATAACATTGGGATCACTGACCTTCCTATATATTTATCTTTATTCCCTATTAATAACATTGGGATCACTGACTTCCTATATATTTATCTTTATTCCCTATTAATAACATTGGGATCACTGACCTTCCTATATATTTATCTTTATTCCCTATTAATAACATTGGGATCACTGACCTTCCTATATATTTATCTTTATTCCCTATTAATAACATTGGGATCACTGACCTTCCTATATATTTATCTTTATTCCCTATTAATAACATTGGGATCACTGACCTTCCTATATATTTATCTTTATTCCCTATTAATAACATTGGGATCACTGGACCTTCCTATATATTTATCTTTATTCCCTATTAATAACATTGGGATCACTGACCTTCCTATATATTTATCTTTATTCCCTATTAATAACATTGGGATCACTGACCTTCCTATATATTTATCTTCATACCTCCCAACTGTCCCTTTTTCGGAGGGACAGTCCCTCTTTTGACAGCTCAACCCGCAGTCCCTCATTTGTACTGGATTTGTCCCTCTTTTCTCTGCACTGAACAGCCAGAAAAAGAAACAAAGTTTCTCACTTAATTGGCTTTTAGCAGAGAGCCCAAAACAGCTAACAGGTGCAAATAAGATACTTTGTAACAATTTTGAGACACAAAAACACAGTTTAGATAAGGAGAAATATTTTCAAACTTTCATAACCTGCCAAATTTTGTAAAACAAACATGGTAATTAGGGGGTGTGGCAACAGAAAGGGGTGTGGTCAAAAAAATTGCTGCGCTACGTGCGAAAAAAAAAATTTTGTCCCTCTTTTTACTTCCAAAATGTTGGGAGGTATGTATCTTTATTCCCTATTAATAACATTGGGATCACTGACCTTCCTATATATTTATCTTTATTCCTATTAATAACATTGGGATACTGACCTTCCTATATATTTATCTTTTTTCCCTATTAATAACATTGGGATCACTGACCTTCTTATATATTTATCTTTATTCCCTATTAATAACATTGGGATCACTGACCTTCCTATATATTTATCTTTATTCCCTATTAATAACATTGGGATCACTGACCTTCCTATATATTTATCTTTATTCCCTATTAATAACATTGGGATCACTGACCTTCCTATATATTTATCTTTATTCCCTATTAATAACATTGGGATCACTGACCTTCCTATATATTTATCTTTATTCCCTATTAATAACATTGGGATCACTGACCTTCCTATATATTTATCTTTATTCCCTATTAATAACATTGGGATCACTGACCTTCCTATATATTTATCTTTATTCCCTATTAATAACATTGGGATCACTGACCTTCCTATATATTTATCTTTATTCCCTATTAATAACATTGGGATCACTGACCTTCCTATATATTTATCTTTATTCCCTATTAATAACATTGGGATCACTGACCTTCCTATATATTTATCTTTATTCCCTATTAATAACATTGGGATCACTGACCTTCCTATATATTTATCTTTATTCCCTATTAATAACATTGGGATCACTGACCTTCCTATATATTTATCTTTATTCCCTATTAATAACATTGGGATCACTGGCCTTCCTATATATTTATCTTTATTCCCTATTAATAACATTGGGATCACTGGCCTTCCTATATATTTATCTTTATTCCCTATTAATAACATTGGGATCACTGACCTTCCTATATATTTATCTTTTTCCCCTATTAATAACATTGGGATCAACCATCATTTTTACTGGCCAGGCCTGTAAAATACCAGCCAGGTGGCAACCCTTGCGGCCTGGCCAGTAAAAATGATGGCTGATCCCGATGTTATTAACAGGGTTGCCACCTGGCCGGTATTTTACAAGCCTGGCCGGTAAAAGCAATGGTTGATCCCAATGTTATTAATAGGGAAAAAAAGATAAATATATAGGAAGGCCGGTATTTTTTTCCAGAAAAGGTGGCAATCCTATTCTTGTCCTGTCAATATTTACCTCACACAATTAGGATTTGTGTTCTCCGCTCTCTGCCCTAACAGGGAGAACGAACACAAATCCTAATTGTGTGAGGTAAATATTGACAGGACAAGAAGTGAGTGTGAAATGGATATCATATGGAGCAGTTATGGATAAAGAGAGGCTACAGAAGCTATTTCTTGCTAAACTTTAATATTCTAATGTGTGTACTTCAGGTTCATGTGAAAATAAACAAACAGGAGTTAAATGAAATGGACAACTACACTTCCCAGAGTTCCTAGGGGTTTGTGACAGTCCCGCCTCCTCATGCTTCCCCGCTAGGTGACGTCAGACCCGGAAGCGTGCGTGCCCCGGGCGGTGCTGTGTTTACTTCCGCCCGAGCCGGAGCCGGGGGAGCAGGAGGGAGCGAGAGACCGAGGATGAGCTGAGGCAGAGTAGGCCGCAGATATGGAGTGGTTAATGGGGTAAGTTGCTGACGGCCGGGTATTCGGTGTGAGGGGAGGTGGGAAGGATGTAGCCGGCTGAGCAGCCTGAGGGGGTGGAGCAGGTGGAGAGGCTCTAATATGAAGGGCAATGGGAGGGGTGACAGGAGGGGACATGAGAGGAATTCGGGACATGGGTTGAGTGGGACCCTCGCCTGTACGTGTGACAGTGAGACTGGGGAATAGGCTGCAGGGCTCGGCTTATTCATTGTCAGCCAGTTTTGTAGCAGTTGTTGACTACAAGTCCCGTCATGCACTGAGAGACCCAGGGTTGTAAGTTGTAGATGAGGAGCAGCTGAAGCTCTCACACTGCAGGAGAACTAAGGGCAATGTCAGATCCAATCACACGTGAGTGCTGCGCTGACAGTTATTGGGCAACTTGAATCTATTTCAATACATGGACAAATATAGAGACATTTCCCTGGGAGGGTTTGCCCAAAATCTCTTTCCTTTATTGATATGGGGAGTGCAGAGGATCTGTCAGTCTGCAGCACTAGGGACAGGTGAGCTGGCGATTTGGAACTGGAGGGCCTATCGACTGTAGCACCGGCTTTGCTTTCACTGACAGAGCCGCAGGCAACTTGCACTAAGCATCTAATGCAGAGTGTTTAACCATAAGCTGCACTTGTCAGAACACCCCTGTCCCTCTTGTGAATGGAAAGTGCTCGGGCTGCTGAACAAGGAGCAGTGTCGGACGGATCTCTGCTCTATATTTACCCCCTGTACTGTAGATACAGTAAAGATCATGCGGTTTATCTGTTGGGTGTAGTAGATGGAGGGTTTCCCAGTGTGGAGCATCGTCTATTCAGTATTGGGTGTGCAGCAGAGATCTGGTAGCCCGGGTGACGTTGCCATGGGCAGGATCTGCAGCAAAGGAGAAAACTTGTAAGAACCGGACAAAAAAACAATTGGATGTACACTGATATTTATCCGAGCAGGAGTCTATGGATTCTGAGTCCACAGCAGTTTCTGTTCTGCAACTCCCTGAATCAGAGAACTGTAGCTGCAGGGGCGTATCTACAGACGAAGCAGACCCAGCGGCTGCAGGCAGGCCCAGGAGGTATAGGGGCCCATGAGGCCCAAAATAATGTATTGGTAAAACAAGGGGGTCCTAAAACCTCTTGATGTTTTGGGGGCCCTACAATTATTTTGCTGTGGGCCCCAGTAACATCTAGTTACACCACTGTGTAGCTGTCTGAGGATCTAACTTGCACCCTATTGGCTGAGAGTAATTTGGATCATCTTATGTATCACGGAACCATCGCTTGATGAAGGGACAGTAGCGAAGAGTCACGCATAACCTCCCATTGAATCTTGGTGTAAGGGGATATCGAGGTGTAATTCGGATACGTCGTTCCTTCTTCCGAGTGCTAGGAAATTCTCTTGGCAAATGTACTTTAATTAATTACAAAGGGTTACTGTGCTGCCCAGAAATAGTAACCCTTTCCTAATGCCACCCTCTTTATAATGCCACCCTCTTTATAATGCCACCCTCTTTATAATGCCACCCTCTTTATAATGCCACCCTCTTTATAATGCCACCCTCTTTATAATGCCACCCTCTTTATAATGCCACCCTCTTTATGATGCCACCCTCTTTATGATGCCACCCTCTTTACGATGCCACCCTCGTTACAATGCCACCCTCGTTACAATGCCACCCTCGTTACAATGCCACCCTCGTTACAATGCCACCCTCGTTACAATGCCACCCTCGTTACAATGCCACCCTCGTTACAATGCCACCCTCGTTACAATGCCACCCTCTTTACAATGCCACCCTCTTTATAATGCCACCCTCTTTATAACGCCACATTAAGCCTGTGTGGGTCGGGCAGGTAAGATCGAGGGAGGGCAGTACAGTTCACACCTAAGCTGTTTGAAATTCCTCCCTCCTGTTTGAAAACAGAACAAGTTTTTAGTCAAGCAGATATTTATGGTTATTTAGAATAACAACAGGCTGTGGCAAAGCAATGTCGTGTTGTTCAGATGCAACAGTTGAGACGTGTGCCTCATGACTTGTGTTGAAGTCTGATGGAACATGAATGACAGGAGTAGGAGCAATTTGCAGTTGGCCTTTTTTTTGTGGTTTTCAAATGATTTAGCTCTACAACATCTGGTTGCTAGGGTGCAGTTTATCCTAACAACCAGGCAGTAGTCTAAATGAGAGACTGGTAGAGGAAAACAACAACAACAGCAGCAGCATTTTAAGGGTCACCGACGCCGGACGGACGCACACACACACACACATACACAGACAGACACACACACACACACACACACATCCTGCTTTTAATTTAAAGGGCCGGTAACACTAAAGACTGAAAGTGAAAAATAATGTGCTTGTAAACACGTGTAGCTGGCTTCTGAAGCTCTATTATAGATTATATAAGTGCTGTCCAACTCCTTCCATCGAATGAGCTGACACACGTAGGCTGCATTATATAAAAAATAATGATGTTATACATGGTAGCCTATGGAGCCCCTAAGCAGACAGGGGCCTGAACAGATACCTTGGACTTCCACATCCGCCTGCTCCCCATGGACTGGTTTATATAATGAATCAAATAGGTAGACATGGGATTTTCCGTTAGAGCCCCTGTTTGCAGAGCACACAGCAGATGAGCTATTTAGGTTATATTTAGATTATATTTAGATGACAATGGTTTTAGAAGATTATCAGGGGTCAAATGCCAGGCTCACTAGGCACCTGTAAGATAAAAGTCTGATTTATATGAGAAAATAAGAAATATTTCATTGGCTGGTGCTGGGCAAACTAATTTAAATGTAAATACATTATCACTTTAATTCAGTGGATGCCAGCTTTGCTGTATCCACCACTAGCTGTCAGGTCTGAGTTGCAGTGTGGCCCCAGTAGAGAAGGAATGGGGCTGCTCAAATGTTAGCCTGGCGTCTCAGGTAAGCGAGTATAATGACTGGTTATACGTTTCCTTTAATATTGCTTTTCAGCAGTCCAGTAGAATAGAAGTCTAAGTACATATTAGAGAAACCTTGATGACCTTTAGACGCATGTTACCAAATGCCATTTTCAACTTATTTCAACTGTGTTTTCCTTCTGATGATTGTGATGTTTATGTTGCGGAGTCTGCACATAGGACTGTCATTTCCCGGGCATCACTGAGAGCAGTAGCGCCGTTTAACTGATCCTTCCCTTCCTGCGAGTGAATGCACCGTCATTCTCCTGTTTGTGCCAAGTCCCAGCAGCATCGGTTCCTTTCTACCCACACACTTGTGCATTAAGGCTGCCCGTCCCACTCTTCAGTATTTATTGGACATGCAGTTAACTGGATGTGCTGAGCAATGGGAATGTTTAGACTTCATTGCTGGGAAGGCACTGGCTTGCATTGCATTGTATTATTTTCTATTAACAATACTTCTGTTTTTTTGGTGACATGAGGCTCATTGAGGGACAGCAATTGTGCGTTATGGTTTCTTATTCAGGGTGCATGTCATAAAGGGAGTCCGCAAGTTACATACAACTCATACTAACCTACAACTCATACTTGCATACTACTCATACTAACCTACAACTCATACTTACATACAACTCATACAACTCATACTAACATACAACTCATACTAACATACAACTCATACTAACATACAACTCATACTTACATACAACTCATACTAACATACAAATCATACTAACATACAACTCATACTTGCATACTACTCATACTAACCTACAACTCATACTAACCTACAACTCATACTAACCTACAACTCATACTAACCTACAACTCATACTAACCTACAACTCATACTAACCTACAACTCATACTAACATACAACTCATGCTTAACTATAACTCATGCTAACCTACAACTCATACTTACATGCAACTCATACTTATATACAACTCATGCTTACATACAATACAACTCATGCTTACATACAGCTCATACTAACATACAAGTCATGCTAACCAACGAGTCATGCTAACCAACGAGTCATGCTAACCTACAACTCATGCTAACCTACAACTCATGCTAACCTACAACATACTAACCTACAACTCATACTTACATATGGAGGATATTACAGTAACATACTATGGTTTTCTTGACCTTTAATAACATTTAAAAAGCATCTGCCCCAATACCTTCTGGCATGTGTTGTCTACTGCAGAGCACAGAAAGGTTAAAATAATTATAGTTATGGGACCGGTTATCCAGAATGCTCCGGACCTGGGGTTTTTCTGGATAATGGATCTTTATGTAATTCTGTAAAAAGAGACATTAATATGAATAGGAGAGGCCTGAATAGAAGGATCAGTAATAAAAATTAACAATAACAATACATTTGTAGCCTCACAGAGCATTTGTTTTTTAGAAGGGAGTCAGCGACGCCCATTTGAAAGCTGCAAAGAGTCAGAAGAAAAAGGCAAATAACTGTAACAAATAAATAATGCAAACCAATTGAAAAGATGCTTAGAATTGGCCATTCTATAACATAATGAAAGTTACCTTAAAGGTGATCCACCCCTTTAAAGGAGAAGGAAAGCTACCAAAGCAGTTTATTGCCAATAGATTGGCCACAATAGTGCAAGCTATAACATTATATTTATTCTGCAAAATGCTTTACCATACCTGAGTAAACCACTCTAGAAGCTCTCTCTGTTTGTTTAGGATAGCAGCTGCCATATTAGCTTGGTGTGACATCACTTCCTGTCTGAGTTTCTCCCTGCTCACTCATAGCTCTGGGCTCAGATTACAGCAGGAAGGGAGGTGGAGAGGGAGAGAGAAGCAAACTGAGCATGCTCAAGCCCTAGCCCTGGAGGTTTATGCTGAAAACAGGAAGTCTGATACAGAAGCCCATGAGTACACAATAGAAGGAAAGAAATGTGCTGTTTCTTTTGACAGAGGACTCAGAGCAGCATTACTTTGAGGGTTTTCTGGTGTATTTATATAGACCTTTCTGATAAAGCTTACTTACTTTTAGCCTTTCCATCTCCTTTTAGAACAAACCCACAGACCCTGTCTCATAGGTGTACCGGGGACTGCCTGCACATCTTTGGAGACACAGATCTTTACTGCTAAAGGGCTGTGGTTGCCTTGAGCTGATACTGAAGCACAAAACATCATGTACAACATTTCTAGCTACTTCTTTAGTTGTTTTAGTTCTGCTTTAAAGGTCTCTGTGGTGAGGACCATGAAACAGTAGACAACCCAGCTAAGGTCATGTGATTTATCACATCCTATTGCTCAGTAGGTCGTTAAACCCTATGGCACTGCAGGTCCATATTTTGTTCCCTGGAGCTTCACATCAGGTTAGGTTGCAGGACAGAGGCAACGTCTAATTCGTCTCTGTAGAAAATGCTGCCCATAGTCTTCATTCTTTACTATGAGATATGAGCTTATGAGATATGGAAGAGCTTCATCATGGAGGGTGTGTACCAACAGTGCATTAAGTTCTCTGCTCAGATTGGTCACTTTAGTGGTCCGCTGGATTGTGTGCCCCTACCAATGGTTAAAATCGAATGGGATTGCGTTGGAGCTGATAATCAATGTGGGTAGAGGGTCTCTGGTTGACCTTGAAGCTCAGACTGGTTTCTCAGAACGGTTTCTTCCATGCATGGTAAAGGGGTGGTTCAACCTTTAGTTAAAGGAAAACTATACCCTCAAACAATGTAGGTCTTTATAAAAAGATATTGCTCATGTGTAAAACCCTGCTTTATGTAAATAAACCATTTTCATAATAATATACTTTTCTAATAGTATTTGCCATTGGCTAATCATAAATAGAAAACTGCCATTTTAAAAAATAAGGACCTCCCCCTGGGATCGTATGATTCACGGTGCACATAAACAAACTATGCTTCTTAGGTCACATGAGCCAATTAACAGACAGAGTTCTGTCTTTTGCTTCCACACTTCTTCCTGTTAGTTAGAGCTGCAGTATTTCTGGTCAGGTGATCTCTGAGGCAGCACACAGACCATCACAAAATGGTGGCACAAGGGAAACGATGTAAAAGGGCAATATTTACTTAAATATATATTCCAGTTTGGTAAGATTCTTTAATATGCCACTTAATTTGATATAAACTGTCTGTTGCTTAAATATTAATATTGGGGGTAAAATTTTCCTTTAACTTTAAGTATTTTCTTAAATGGACAGTTCTAAGCAGCTTTCCAATTGGTCTTCATTATTTATTGTTTTTATGTTTTTTTTTTTTTTCAATTATTTGCCTTCTCTTCTGACTCTTTCCAGCTTTCAAATGGGGGTCACTGACCCCATCTAAATGCTCTGTAAGGCTACACATTTATTGTTATTGCTACTCTTTCTTTTCCGGTCCTCTACTATTCTTATTTCAGTCACTTGTTCAAAATCAATGCATGGTTGCTAGGTTGCTAATTTGTACCCTAGCAACCAGATCGCTGAATAAAAAGCTAAATAAGCCAAAAACCACTAGTAAAACCAATTGCAAATTGTCCCGGGATATCACTCTCTACACCATACTAAAAGTTAACTCAAAGGTGAACAATCCCTTTAAAAATTAAGGGAATGGAGGCAAAGGTTTCCATTGTAATGTCACAAGGTGGTGCTATGGACCGCAAGCAATATTTTTTTACTGTTTAAGTAGATAAAGAAGACAAGTTCACAATATATAGTGCAGCCTAGTGTCCAACAGCTTCATATTGTTTTCAATGGCTGCCCTGATGTGAATGCAGAGACACAAAGTAGTGGGGTGTTATTAGTACTCCCATCTCTCACAGCTCCCATAGGGCAATGTTAGAATAACCCCTGCATGCCAATCAACTCTGTTAAAAATAGGACAGGGAAACTTCAGGAACCTTGGGGGTTATTTATTAAAATACGAATGCCAAAACCCCAAAAATTTTAGTTTTTGTTTTTTTTTTACTAAAAAATCCTAATTTTTAGTGGGAAAAAAACCTCGAATTTTTCGTGATTTAGTATACCCCGAGGATGGAAAAAGTCAGAATCCGAAAATCCGGCATCTCAGACCTGCCGAGGTTGTATATAAATCAATGGGATAAGTCCTGAAGATATCCTGATCTGCGCTGGGTTTTGTGCAGAAATCTGAAGATTTCATGGTTTTCGGGCAAAAATCACAAAAAAAATTAGATTTTTCAGATCCAAAAAATTCGTAAAAATTCAAATTTTCAGACGATTTTCAAGATTTTTTAGATGTATTTCCTGAACTGGATTTTTTTCGGGAAAATGTATTGATAAATAAGGGGAAATAATCCTTGGGTTGTTGGCCTTAAAGGAACAGTAAAAAAACCAAGTGTTTTAAAGTAACAAAAATATAATGTAGTGTTGCCCTGCACTGGTAAAACTGATGTGTTTGCTCCAGAAACACTAATATTGTTTATTTAAATAAGCTTATGTAGCAATGGGGGCAGCAATTCTAAGGAAACAAGGCTCAGGTTACACAGCAGATAAGCTCTGTAGAACATAATGGTGTTATCTGTTATCCACTATTTAACCTGTGTCATATAGCCTTTTTTCAGTTACCGCTATTGCTACACAGCATAGAGTCCAGCAGAGGCTCGGGTACCCAAAAACTTGCGGTACCCTGTGAGTTGCGGGTAGAAGGTGCGGGTATAGATGCTGGTTTGCAGGTCGCAGATTGGGCCGCGGGTCTTCTCAATAGCGTTTTTACTCCTTTTTGCTGATCACGTCTACTTCCGATGATGCCACTTCCGGTTTACAATGATGGCACTTCCTGTTTTACTCCTTTTTTTCCTGATAACGCCTACTTCAGATGATGTCACTTCCGGTTTACAATGATGGCACTTCATGATTCTTGATGGTCAGCAGGTTCGGTTTGCGGATAAGGTACCTGGGTCGGGTAGCGGGTAAGAATGCGTGTCCGGGTTGAGGATTGCAGGTTGCGGGTACGGGTTCCAAAAAAGGGACCCGCGCAGGACTCTAACACAGCAGCTTGTTTATATAAACTATAGTAGTGTTTCTGAAGCAAACGCATCAGTTTTACTAGTGCAGGGCAACACTACATTATATTTTCATTACTTTAAAACACTTTCATTTTTTTGGTGTTACTGTTCCTTTAAGACTGAGACACTTGGATTGTTGGCCTTCAAAGCAGACGTTAAAGGGGAAGTTCTCCTTCCAAATACTTTTTTCAGTTCACTTGTTTCAAACAGCTGATGATTTTCAATTCCTTTCTATAATTTTCAGTATGAAAACATTTCATTTTAATATTCTTCCCTCTGTTGCTTGCCAGTAGCTGTTCAGTAAACCAAGCTCTGCTGATTGTAGCGGAGCATGCTCATTAGGGAGCTGAAGCGTATTCTGTTAAATATGCCCAACCTAATAAGTGTAGCCTGCTGCAGGTATTTACATTATTGGACAAGTTAGCCATGCACGTTGTAGATTTGATATCCTTGTTATACTCCATTGTGGAGTAGTAAATAATAGCAACGAACAAGTGCTGCAGTACAACCATAAAACAAAATGCTTGATTGTGTTACTACTGTAGTAGTAAAAACAACACCTGGTAGTAGAGTGCTGTACAGACCAGAGTGCTTAGTAGGTTGCTGCTTGTACTCTCAGGAGCCCGATATTCTGCCTAGTCACAGACTGAGAGGAAGGAACCTCCTGACCAGCGATTCTACCACAATAGCTCCGTGTTTGTGTTCCTTGTATTGTGTTCTTTGTATTGTGTTCCTAGGCACTCGCAGGGGGTGTGGTGCTGCTCTCACAGGCATGTAGTTCTCATTCCATTGGCATGCCACTAACAAGTAATACATCTCCCCAAGTGCCCTTTATCTAATCAGTTACCCTGGGGGAAGCAAAAAAAAAAACCCAGACTGGGTGTTAAAGTGCACTAAAATATTCACTAACAGAAGCTGGTGTGAAAGTGAATGGCCTTAAAGGAACAGTAACACCAAAACAATTTGAAAGTATTTTAAAAGAATGGCAATATAATGTAGTATTGGCCTGTACTGGTAAAACTGGTGTGTTTGCTTCAGAAACTTTACTGTAGTTTATAGAGACAAGCTGCTGTGTATCCAGGGGGGCAGCCATTCAAAGTTAAAAAAGGAGAAAAGGCACAGGATACACAGTAGATAATAGATAAGCTTTGTAGTATTCAGAATTTATCTGTTATCTACTGTGTATCCTGAGCTTGAATGGCTGTCCCCATGGCTACACAGCAGCTTGTTTATATAAACTATAGTAGTACTTATCTTTTATCTACTGTGTATCCTGAGCTTGAATGGCTGCCCCCATGGCTACACAGCAGCTTGTTTATATAAACTATAGTAGTACTTATCTGTTATTTACTGTGTATCCTGAGCTTGAATGGCTGTCCCTATGGCTACACAGCAGCTTGTTTATATAAACTATAGTAGTACGTATCTGTTATCTACTGTGTATCCTGTGCTTGAATGGCTGCCCCCATGGCTACACATCATCTTGTTTATATAAACTATAGTAGTACTTATCTGTTATCTACTGTGTATCCTGTGCTTGAATGGCTGCCCCCATGGCTACACATCATCTTGTTTATATAAACTATAGTAGTACTTATCTGTTATCTACTGTGTATCCTGTGCTTGAATGGCTGCCCCCATGGCTACACAGCAGCTTGTTTATATAAACTATAGTAGTACTTATCTGTTATCTACTGTGTATCCTGTGCTTGAATGGCTGCCCCCATGGCTACACATCATCTTGTTTATATAAACTATAGTAGTACTTATCTGTTATCTACTGTGTATCCTGTGCTTGAATGGCTGCCCCCATGGCTACACATCATCTTGTTTATATAAACTATAGTAGTACTTATCTGTTATCTACTGTGTATCCTGTGCTTGAATGGCTGCCCCCATGGCTACACATCATCTTGTTTATATAAACTATAGTAGTACTTGGTCCTGACGGTTCATACACTAAGAAAGAGTGAAAGAGCTCCAAACCCTGTGTATAGGCTGTTCATTTAGGGGAACTATCACTAAAATGAAAATTTAATATAAGCTTCAGCATATTGACATAAGAAACTTTATAAATACAATCAATTAAATATTCGGTACCATTTCTGAAATAATCAAGTTAATGTTCACTATCCCTCTCCCTGCAGCTGTTATCTTATAGGGGGGCTCCTTTTGCCTAGAAGATGTATTAGAGCTCACTCTATTAAAATCACAAGACATCATGTCTCTCTACATGCAGGATTTGTGCAAAAGGCAGTTATTTGGTTAGATTTTGTTGGTACTGGAATCAGTTATTTGAGTGAGCTCTAATACATCTGCTAGGAAAGGAAGCCCCCCCCCTCCCCCCTCCCCATAAGATATATTGGATCATTTATTTGACACCCAACTCCTTAAAGGAGAACTAAACTCTAAAAATAAATATGGCTAAAATGCCATATTTTATATAGTGAACTTATTGCACGAGGCTAAAGTTTGAGCTTGTCAATAGCAGCAATGATCCAGGACTTCAAACTTGTCACAGGGGGTCACCATCTTGGAAAGTGTCTGTGACACTCACATGCTCAGTGGGCTCTGATTGGCTGTTGAGAAGCTAAGCTTAGGGCTCGTCACTAATTATCCAGCAGAAAATGAGCTTCCCTGGCTGTAATATAAGCTGATGCTACAGCTTTGCTGATTATTAAATTCTGATGCTAATTGCACTGGTTTCTGTGCTGCCATGTAGTAATTATGTGTATTAATTACTAATCAGCCTTATATTGTGACATTTCTATTCTATGTGTACTGTATATTGTGAGTGGCTCCCTAAGCTCAGTAAGTGACAGCAGCACAGAGCATGTGCAGTGAATCAGCAGAAGATGGGGAGCTACTGGGGCATCTTTAGAGAGACAGATCTTTACTGCTAAAAGGTTTTGGTTGCCTTGGGCAGGTATGGAAGCCCAAAACATTTCTAGCCTACTTCTTTAGTTAAACTTTAGTTCTCCTTTCATTTAGAGAAATAGATGCTGAGAGAGGAATAGTGCAGATGAACGTGATTATTTGAGAAACAGTACAGAATATTTAATTGATTGTATTTGGAAAGTTTCTCATTTCAGTATGATGATGCTTTTATATTAAATTTTCATGATAGTTCCCCTTTAAATTGCAAATGGGTCTCTTGCCCCTGGTTAGATCCAGCTTGGCTGTATGTCTCTAGTGCAGCTCTTTGTACAGGACACGACTCCAACGAGTGCAGACGGGTGTCACTGGCAGAAATCCCACGCGACTCAGTACAAGGCGAGGACTTGTAGTCGGCCGTTGGATGCAGCCCTGTATGTGAGAAAGATTTCGCTGTTTCGCTCTTTTACTTTCCAGGTCTGTGTCTCCCAGGACTGTGCTGGGCTATATTTTGCTGCTGAGTATTTATAGCAGGTGGGGTGTGTCTCTCCCTGGCTGGCATTGCCTCCCCTCCCTGCAGTTCCTGCCTTTTACTTTAACCCTTCTCTGCCCTCCTGTTCCTGAAAAGTGCCAGTCTCTGTGTATGTGTGTGTGTGTATATGTGTGTATATATATATATATATATATATATATATATATATATATATATATATATAAAAACCCAGGGCACCCAGCCCACCCCATGCAGCACCCCCGTCTTTATTCTATATGAACAGCCCTGCAGATGGATTATTTCCCGCCCAGTGACTAATTGGAGCAGTACGGATTAATTAGCCGCCATTAGTAAGGGCGAGGCTCTCACCTGGTGGAGGGGTTGGAATAACAGCAACGAGACAGAAGGCTTTTCATTGTGGAGCTGTTTGCAAAGCTGCTTTCCTTTATTATGAGCATCAGGCGCAGTGGCTCCTACACCGTGCAGAAGTAAGGGTGTCCCTTCAGATCCTCAGTCTATTACAGGCAATAAGTGGCCCCTTTCCGTCCTCTTTTTATACTACTTCTGCTGAATTGCAGCGGGTTTTTTTTTCTATTCTGCAGAAACATGATAAACGGTGCCTGTCATTTTCTCTTTGAAGCGCCATTATACAGTTTGTGTAGGGACACGGGTATCATTGCACCAATCTGGGATGTAAAGTGCAAATACACTTGTAATACAAGGATATCAAACTGACGGGAGGAAGGCATTATGTGGGAGCCGATGCTCATGACAGCCAATCAGGCCTTTGCTTTCATTCATCTTACGGCACTTTATGGATCAGAACTAATCACTCGTTGGTAGCTAAATGTTTTCGATGCATCTGCGAGATTGCAGACTGAAATCATGTTACTACGAGCTCATAAAACACACTGTCTGTGGATATGAATCTTTACTATGAACAGCTGATTTGTTACTATGGGTTTTTTCTGTCATTCAGAAGGCTGCATGATTGCAAGGGTCACTAGAGCTTCCCTGACATGCAGCCACTTGTGTTTTGCTGCTAGATGGAGCATGGTTACCTTTTAAATTAACTTTTAGGGCTTTTACAGACAATCGGGTTTTACCTGCGCTCTGCTTTCTTCCATTCAGCCGCAGGGGAGCGCAGGAGTAGACACACTGAATTATTATCAATTGGGCTGTACTCACACAGATGCATGTATGCAACGAACGCAGGTAAAATGCAACATGCCTTACATGTGTCTGTGTGAGTACACTTTGATAATAATTCATTGCAACTACTCCTGCGTGGAAGAAAGCGGAGCGGAGGTAAAACCGCTCATCTGTAAGAGCCCTTAGTATGATATAGTAATTGGTTTCCATTTTTTATTATTAATGGATTTTGAGTTATTTCACTTTTTATTCAGCAGCTCTCCAGTTTCAGCCATATGGTTGCTAGGGCCCCAATTACCCCAGCAACTATTTACTGATTTGAATTAGAGACTGGAATATGAATAGGAGAGGGTCTGAATAGAAAGGTGAGTAATTAAAAGAAGCAACAATACATTTGTAGCCTTACAGAGCATTTGTTTTTAGGTGGGGTCAGTGACCCCCATTTGAAAGTCAGAAAGAGTCCGGCAAATAATGTAAAAATAACAAAAAAAATAATGAAGGCCAATTGAGCGCAGGCAAAAACGTCCGTGCGTATGAGCCCTTAGTCATTCTATAACATGTTAAAAGTTAACTTAAAGCTGAACCACCCCTTTAAATGCAGGCTCATGGTAAATCCACGCATGTAATTTAGACACTAATTCAGTTGCATGCTGGCCAAAAATCTGTGCAGTCTGCAGCATTCATCTAAATCACCTACTAGCTAGGCTGAAAGATTCCTTCTGTACAAACCCGCAAAGATCTAAGCAAGTTTCAGATAGACATTATCTGTAGTTTTAAAGGTATTTTTTAAATGTAATTGACATTGAAATCTGTATTTGTTTAACTCTTTCTGTTCTCTTTCCCGAGGGGGAAAAAAACCAACATTTGTAGAAGTCCATTCCTTTCCAGGTCTATTAGGCAACTGGCTTCTGCTAGATTGTTTCAAGAGTCAGAACCAGCAGAGAATGTAAACACCAGATAACTGGTGATTTTTCTTTTTACTGAATGTATATTTTCTTCCATAATATAAAAAAAATAAGTTTATGGGCGGAGTCCCCTTTTTTAGTTTCCATTTAAACAATGGGAAAGTATATACAGATAATAATCGCAGTGCACTTATTGCTGATTCTTTCCACCAAGAAGGTGTTTGCCCCATTTGGGCATTGTCACGACCCTCCTTTTGCCGTCTAGATAGGGTTCCCACCTCGCCCTGTTAAAACGGAACACATACAGAATCCACAGCCTGCATGACTATTTAGCAATTCATTAAGATGCATGCTGCGGACTGAACTGATTTTGTGCTCTTACACACGAGCGGTTTTACCTGCGCTTTTCTGCGTTGCGCTTTCTTCTGTTCAGCTGCATGGCAGCGAAGGAGTAGACACACTCAATTATTGTGAAGGGGGCTGTATTCACACAGACGCATGTAAGTGCCAGACGCAGGTGGGACGCAGCATGTTGCATTTCACGTATGTTCGGCGCATACATGCGTCTGTGTGAGTACAACCCCCTTGACAATAATTGAGTGCGTCTACTCCTGCTCTCCCCTGCGGCTGAACGGAAGAAATCACAACGCAGGGGAGCGCAGGAAAAACCACCTGTGTGTATGAGCCCTTATGTGCAGCCATGCAGCATGCATCTAAATGAATCGCTAATTACTACAATCTAGTAAGTACATAAAAGCCTGACTATACAAGTGCCAGGGATACAAAGATTTAATATCATGATCACATTGGTTCCAGACATTGGGTTTCCACCTCACCCCTTTAAAACCGAACGCAAATGGAATCCACAGCCTGCATGGTTATTTAGCAATTCATTTACATGCATGCTACATGGCTGCACATAAAGGCTCTTACAGATGAGCGTTTTTACCTGCACTCCCCTGCGTTTCCGCTTTCCTCTGTTCAGCCGCAGGAATAGACGCACTCAATTATTGTGAAGGGGGCTGTACTCACACAGACGCATGTAATTGCCAAACGCAGGTGTAACGCAGCATGTTGCATTTCACCTGCATTTGGTTTATACATGCGTGTGAGTACAGACCCCTTCACAATAATTGAATGCGTCTACTCCTGCGCTCCCTTGCTGCTGAACGGAGGAAAGCGCATGTTTGGGGAAAGTGGGCAGCTTTTGTTGTCACTTTTTAAAAAGTGATATGGGTGGGTTTCCTTGTCCTTTAAAGGAATTGTTCAGCATAAAAATAAAATCTGGGTAAATAGATAGGTTGTTGAAATGAAAAAAAAATTCTAATATAGTTAGTTGGGCAAAAATGTAATGTAAAAAAGGCTGGAGTGACTGGATGTGTAACATAATAGCCAGAACACTACTTCCTGCTTTTCAGCTCTCTTTGGGTTTCAACCAATTGGTTGAGGGGGGGGGGGAACTCACTGAACAGTTATGTCCCATGTGGCCCCCCTTATAGTCACTGACTAACTCAGAGTTAGAGAGCTGAAAAGCAGGAAGTAATGTTCTGTTACACAACCAGTCACTCCAGCCTTTATACATTACATTTTTGCCTAACTAACTATATTAGAATCATTATTTATTTTGCACAGGCTATTTATTTACCCAGTTTTTATTTTTACTCTGAACTGTTCCTTTAAAGGGGTTGTTCACCTTCCAAACACTTTTTTCAGTTCAGTTGTTTTCAAACTGTTCCCCAGAAATAAAGACTTTTTTTTCAATTACTTTCCATTATTTATTTTTTTACCATTCTTCCAAAATCTAAGTTTAAATTTAAAGCTTTGTGTCTGGTGTTTGAGTCTGGCAGCTCAGTAATTCAGGTTCAGACTCCGAACTGTTACAATTTTGCAACATTAAGTTGATTCATTTCTCAGCAGCATCTCTGGAGTATTAGCAACTATTGTATCAATTCTAACAGCTGCCTGTAATGAAACTCGGAGATTCTGTTCAGCAGGGACAAAGATAAGAAATGTATCAACTAAATGTATCAATTTATAACAGTTTACAGGGTCGGCGACCCCCCTTCCCAGAGCTGCTTTAGAAGGTGAAAAATGACACTTTACACTTCAATATTAGAAAAACGGTGACACATAGAAAATAGAAAGTAATTGGAAAAAGTTGTTATTTCAGGTGAACTGTCTGGAACCCAACTAGTTGTTTGAAGGTGAACCACTCCTTTAACAATCGCAGTATGTGCTGTTTTGACGTTACAGTGGATGCACACGCAAACGCACCACACCTTGCACAGATCTAAACATGCCGCTGAGTACATAGACATGCATGTGCCGCCCACCTTCATGTTGCACTGCCACCCTATGCCTGACACAGCTGCTGGCTTGTGGGTGGATTCTATTCCTGTTGCACACACAGTGTCTGCACTTGTATCCTGCACCAGGTGCTGTTTCTATAGGCCAGTTACACTCAGGTCACATGGGTGCTCTTTATATTAGAACTGTCTGGGCTGCTTTACTGTATTACTCAACAGCCAAGTGCATGTTTTATTTGCTAGACATATATCTATATTAGGGATGCACCAAATCCACCATTTTTGGATTCGGCCGAACCCCCGAATCCTTCGCAAAAGATTCGGCCGAATACCGAACTGAATCCTAATTTGCATATGCAAAGGGAAGAAGGCTTCCTGGATTCGGTACATCCCTAAAAAATATATATATATATATATATATATATATATATATATATATATATATATATATATCTTCGTAGGGGCAGCACTCCGCCTTTGGTCTTCTTTTTGCTATATATATATATATTAGGGATGCACCGAATCCAGGATTCAGTCCGGGATTCGGCCACGATTCTGCCTTTTTCAGCAGGATTCGGATTCGGACGATTCCTTCTGCCTGGCTGAACCGAATCCAAATCCTAATTTGCATATTCAAATTAGGGGAGCGGAATCACGTGACTTTTTGTCAAAAAACAAGGATGTAAAAATGTTTTTTCCCATCCCTAATTTGCATTTGCAAATTAGGATTCAGATTCGGTGTTCAGCCAGATCTTTCCCGAACTATTGGGGGTTTCGGCTGAATCCAAAATAGTGGATTTGGTGCATCCCTAATATATATATACACACACCACACACACTAGAACCCCCTTTCCAGGGACCAGAAGAAAATGGTGTAAAATCCAGGAAAATGTAAAATCAGGGAAAAGTATGATGCATAATGTATACAATGTAAAATGAGGGAAAACTGAAAATGAGGGGATGTAAAATTGAGATTTCACTGTATATACATGTGGCGCATTCTGTATATAGACCCCCATTGCTCTGTGTATGGTACATTCCCTTTCTCCACTGTAAATAGGAGCCCCAGGGAACGGGTGAGTGTTACTTGTGTGTATTGTGGGGGGATTGTAGTGTCGTTGTGTTGCTTTGTATATATTTTCTATCCCTCCTGCTGGCACAGAGACTCCTCTCTTCCCGTAAAACAAGTGTTATATGTTTCCTTGCATCTATGTGCTAGTGCTGCTGGGGGGCCTCTCCTGATCTTCCTGCTCCTCTCTATGAATAGGACCTTTCAGCCTGTTTGTTTTTCTCCTTGGCTCCCTCCCTCTCCCCTCCTCTCCCAGCCATTGGCTGATTGCTGGGCTGGGCGTCAGGGTGGGCGTGGTTATCCCCCTCTCCTGTATGTGGCCAGAAGTTTGGGAGCAGGTTGTGTCAGTGAGCTGTGCTTTTTGGAGGGACACCCCCTGGCTGCTGTGAGGATGCTGGGGGACCCCATGCCACTCTCCCCAGAAAGAGCCCTTCTCACCAGCAGCCCCAAATCTGGATTCAGTTGCAAGATGGTGCTGCAGGCAGTTGGAAAAGTGTTAAGGTAGGACTTCTAACTGTCAGCAAGTCTGTAAGCTCTAGGCATGTCGACAGTTACTCGCCGAGCTGTTGGGTCCTAGTGCCGTCTGCTCCTGCCAAGGGCTTTTATGGTACATGTGATGCTAACCATAGATTGGGGGTAAGGCTTCTAATAGTAACTTGCCCTATATTCTGCAGATATGCATATAATGTATTGCTTTAGTCTAGTTAACCCGCTGGGAGCTGCAGAGAGTTGTAGTTCAGTGTCAGAACCCTGATCAGTATGAAGATGTACTGAGTTGTTAGTAGTAGTATTGTGTATTATTTCTGTATTACTGATTACAGAGCCACTCCTTAGTTTAACCTGCGCCTGGGCATCCGTTTGTGCTGATTGTAGCGCATATCTCTCCGTTGTGCATGGAATGCGTCTGTCTCTCCTGCCCTTTAAATGTTTTTTCTTAAAGGGGTTGTACACCTTTAAATTAACTGTTAGTATGATGCAAAAAGTGATATTCTGAGACAATTTGCAATTGGTTTTCATTTTTTATTATTTGTGGTTTTTGAGTTATTTAGCTTTTTATTCAGCAGCTCTCCAGTTGGCAATTTCAGCCATCTGGCTGCTAGGGTCCAAATTCCCCTAGCAACCATCCACTGATTCGATTGAGGGACTGGAATATGAATAGGAGAGGCCTGAATAGAAAGAGGAGTAATAAAAAGCAGCAATAACAATAAATGTGTGGCCTTACAGGGCATTTGTTTTTAGAAGGGGTCAGTGATTCTATTTTGAAAACTGGAAAGATTCAGAAGAAAATATACAAAATTAATAATGAAGACCAATTGAAAAGCTGCTTAGCACTGGCCATTCTATAACATACTAAAAGTCAATTTAAAAATGGACTTTGCCCAATGGAGCTGACACTCTAGAGTCAAACAGCTTGTAACAACCCACAGGCTTTGGTGTAGTTACTCTATAGCTGTGGTTTAATTGCTTTGTGTTAATAAGGATGGGGCTGCCCTTGCCTAGAAGCCATTTGTATTGTTATGTATTGTTATGTATTGTGTATTGTTATGTATTATGTATTGTTATGGCAGCCCTGAAGTATAGACACATTTCATAGTGTCGCCTTAAAGAGATACTGACACAAATTTTTGCTTATTTTATGAAGTGACATATCCAAGGCCTGACAGTTGCTCCTTTGTCTACATTTCAGGGATATACTAGCCCCAGAACACAGGCTACTTCCAGTCCTCGGGGTCCTACTGTGTCCGTATCCCTTTTACTGATTAACAGATTCAAATGTGACCCCTCCAGGGGCAGCTTTAAGACTTGTTAAAGGGGAAGTGCCGTTGCTATAAGCATCCCCTGATACAGTGTTAGGGAAAGCAGGAGCAGTGTGTGCTCTCACAGTGTGGGGTTCATTTCACTAATCCAACACATTCAGACCCCCCCAATTGACACGCACACACACTCACACACACACTCACACACTCATTCACACACTCAATCACACACATTCACACACTCATTCACACTCACTCACACTCACTCACACACTCACACACTCACTCACACACTCACACTCACACACACACTCACACACACACTCACACTCACACACTCACTCACACACTCACTCACACACTCACACACACACTCACACACACACTCACACACACACTCACTCACACACTCACACACACACTCACACACACTCATTCACACACTCATTTACACACTCAATCACACACATTCACACACACATTCACACACTCATTCACACTCACTCACACTCACTCACACACTCACACACTCACACACTCACACACTCACACACTCACACACACTCACTCACACACACACTCACACACACACTCACACACTCACTCACACACTCACTCACACACACACTCACTCACACACACACTCACACACTCACACACACACACAGTGACAAAAGGAACCCCACACTGAGCCACACTCAGGACTTCTGCCATTAAAGTGTGACTCAGAGCAGTTGACTTGGGCTCAGGCTTATTTGCTAAAAGAGGGCAAGTCCAGTAACTCACAGCGACCAATCAGAATTCCACCTTCGTTTTAAAACTTGTGTTTTGGTTGCCGGTAGAAATGCACTGAATCCACTATTTTGCATGTAATCGAGAATCTTTCATGTCGGATTCTATCAATTCCTGAACCAGATCCGACCCCTCATTTACATATTCAAATTAGGTTAAGGAAGAGTTAAAAAAGAACTGTATGCAAGATTCTCAATTCCCTTGATCATGTGATGAAAAGTCACATGATTTAAGGATTCGGATTTGGCTCAGCCAGACACGGGGATTCGACTGAATCCTGATGAAAATCCCAAACTGAATCCTGAACTGGAGGCGTCTCTAGTTACCGGGGTCAGTGACTCCCAGGTGGAGGCAAGATAGCCATACTAAACTGCGACCAACTGAAAAGATGCGTAGAATAGGTTCCTCGTCTATAACCTGGGTTATTATAGCACATGGGTGATTGGCAGCGGCCATATTGTGATTCTTTGTAGAACTCCCAGAAGCCTCTCTGTTATTAGAGGCCGGAGCAGCTTGGCTGAATATACAGTATAGACACGGGTAAGTGAAGGAGCCGGGGGAGGGGAAGAGGTGCGTCTGGATTTATAAAGGGGTCTCTGTGCATTGGGAGCAGCTACATGGGACACACAAGCAGCATTGAGTTCAGTTCCTGATACAGGAATGGGACCTGTTATCCAGAATGCTCGGGACCTGGAGTTTTCCGGATTACGGATCTTTCCGTAATTTGCTTTGTCTACTAGAAAATCATGTAAACATTAAATAAACCCAATAGGCTGGTTTTGCTTCCAATAAGGATTAATTATATCTTAGTTGGGATCAAGTACAAGCGACTGTTTTATTATTACACAGAAAAAGGAAATCATTTTTCAAAATTTTGATTATTTGGATAAAATGGAGTCTATGGGAGCCATTGCATTATTTGTAGCTTTCTGAATAACGGGTTTCTGGATAACTGATCCCATACCTGTACATGGCTCCATAACTCATTCCTGTGATATATATAATGAATAGATGTTACTGGAATAGTTTACTGTAGTGGAGACCTACATTGCAGAAGATACACCTTTACTTTCCCCTCCCTCCCCTTCTGATCATGCCATAGGCTGCTGAGTGGGTGGGCGGAGTCATAGGGTGAGTCCATGATGCCGTGTTAGTCAGGCTTATTCACCATCCTGGGCTTGGTCTCAGCCGGTGGAATTAAAGGGGAAATTAAGCCTTCCCTGATGCCAATTAGTCTCTTTAATCCTATTGTAAGTTGTGTCCATTCTCATTTCCTGGCTCTGTCTGCCATGGGGACACACATGTGCTTTGTACATAGTCAGCCTTACCTGAGAGCCTTAGTACATTCACCACTAACCCTCCTGACCTTGGGGCCCAACACAGGCCAAGAAAAACATGGCAGCTTCCATATGAATTTATTTAGAGATGCTTCTAAAAACCCACTGCAATAGAAGGGTGGGCTGAAGACTAATGGAGAATGATCATAAATACTTCTTTTATGTCCGTATCATGTCGGTAGCTCTAACAAGGGGACATGAACTGTAACCAAGTTTTATTTTTCCTTTATATAGCACTTAGTGCTGAGCAGAGATTGTCCATCGATCCCATCAGACTCTGTGCCAGTGGAGCTTATCAGTTCTAGTAACCCCCGGCAACCAATACACAGGCGGCAGTTTCCTATGAAATGACCTGCATGGGCTGTAGCGGGGTTTATTAGTGCCAGTGTCGTCTGTGAGTATGTTATGTCTCCCCCGGGTGCTCTCAGTTCTGGTATGGCAGTATGGGGAAGCCATTGTGCTGGCTGAATGTGGTTGTCAGTTTAGGAAGTCTGGCACTTCTACTTCCTTCCTAGATTGCTTGCGGCAACTCAGGCTTCTGTACTGAGCTTTGTGCCAGTCTGTGCCCATTGTGTGTGTGTGTGTGTGTGCCCGCCCATTTCCTGTGTGTGTTTTGCTGTGTGTGTGTGTGGTATGTACAACATGCCTGGGCACTGCCCCCCTATCCCCCTCCCTTCCCATGTCTCAGGGATTCGGTGGCGTCTCTGTGATTCCTTTTAAGGCAAAGACTTCTCCGTGAGAAATAAGGCGTAGGAAAGTATCCCGTCCTTTAACCCCGTCACTGCCAGTCACCATGCTATAATGCCGGGATCAGCAGTGCAGCTGGCCTTTACACTAAGAGGCCCATTTATCAAATGTATCGCATTATTTTCTGAAAAGTACTCCGCACCAAATCCGCACAGGTTTTTACCCTTATTTATCAATACATTTTCCAGAAAATTTCCTGTGCAGGAAAAAAACCCAGAAAAAAATTGAGAAAAAAAACCCAGAATCTAACTAATTTTTCGGATTTTCCACCAAAAATATCATATTTTTAAAATTTTTGCTCAAAAACCACAAATCTTCAGATTTTTGCGCAAAACCCAGCCCAGATCAGGATATCTTCGGGACTTCTTCCATTGACTTAAATACAACCTTGGCAATTCTGAGATGCAGGATTTTCGGAATCAGACTTTTTTTTTTTTTCAACTAAAAATTTGGATTTTAAACACAAATTTTTTGGGTTTAATAAATAACCCCTTTAGCGTATATACTTCTATATGTACTCCCGGGCCAATCAACAGAATGAACAGAAATGTACAAGTTAGTGATGTGCGGGTCAGGTTTTTCCTGACCTTGACCCACACTCCCTCAGCCCGATGCTGCCCGTATCCGACTTCCGGGTTCCTTTTATGGACCCGCTCCACTGATGATGTCACAAAAGGGGTGGGGCGAGCAGGCGCGTGGCTATAAAGCCCGAAGGCAGCATTTGAAGGTGGCCACCCACGAAGAGGAGTTTGAGGTCGGCCCAAACTAGGGATGCACCCAATCCAGGATTCAGCAGGATTCGGTCTAATCCTTCTGCCCTGCTGAACCAAATCCGAATTTGCATATGCAAATTAGAGGCGGGGAGAGAAATCGCATGACTTTTTGTCAAAACAAGGAAGTAAAATACGGTTTCCCCTTCCCACCCCTTATTTGCATATGCAAATTTGGGTTCGGTTCTGAATTCGGCCTAATCTTTGGCGAAGGTTTTGAGGGTTCGGCCCCCAAATCCCTAGCCCAAACCTGCCCGATCCGTGGTTATCAGGTCGGCCCTTACATCACTAGTACTACTTGTGCTTATTAATCAGAATAGCCTTTTTAACTGGCCCACTGGCCGCCGTTGTCTTCCTCTTTTCAGCAACTCTTCGGCAGTTAGTCCCAACCTCAGTCTCCCAGAGACTTGTCTCAGGCGGGTATCCCAAACTCTTCTTTTCACAGACCTCCCTTAAATTGGCCATACACAGGCTGGTAAAGCTGAGTCACCAGATTATTCGCCCGTTTATGGGGCCCTCCAACGGGCTTCCCTGATCGATATCTGGCCGAAAGTCGGGTAAAAATCCCGTCTGTTGATGTGGTCCCGCGATCCGACCGCCCGTATTGCTTCAATTCTGATCCGAACGTTGGGCCCTAGGGCCCACGATCGGATCAGCCTGATATCGCCCACCTCAATGTGGACATATCGGGTTGAGATCCACTCGTTTGGCAACATTGGCAAACAAGCGGATCTCTCTGTGTATGGCCAGCTTTAGTGACCTCACACACTCACTTCCTGCTTTAGATCCCTCCTCCCAGGTGATGACATCACTCCCACGCCCGCAGTGCTAATTAACTGCAGATTGTTCACAGCATCTTTACATTCTGTGTCTCATAGAGCATTCTGGGAGATATGTACCGTCCCCCTATTAAACTATCCAGACAGTCCCATATAAAGTGTCGTTCTTTTGTCGCCTGCAGGAAATCGAAAGGAAAGCCGAATGGGAAGAAACCAGCGTCGGAGGAAAAGAAGTTGTACCTGGAGCCAGAATACACCCGAGTCCGAGTCACTGACGTGGAATTCAAGCAGCTGGTGACCTTGCCCCAGGAAATCGACCTGAATGAGTGGCTGGCTAGTAACAGTAAGTGGCTCCCTCACACTTGCACTGTATTATGTTGCTTTCATCCTGTTGTACAGGAACAGGACCTGTTATCCAGAATGCCCGGGACCTGGGGCTTTCTGGATAATGGATCTTTCTTTAATTTGGATCTTCATACCTTAAAGGGGTTGTTCACCTTCCAAACACTTTTTTCAATTTGTTCTCCAGAAATAGACTTTTTTCAATTACCTTCCATTATTTATTTTTTCCCGTTTTTCCAAAATCTAAGTTCAAGTTTGAACATTCCTGTCTCTGGTGTTTCAGTCTGGCAGCTCAGTAATTCAGGTTCAGACTCCGAACTGTTACAATTTTGCAACATTTAGTTGATCCATTTCTCAGCAGCATCTCTGGAGTATCAGCAACTATTGTATCAATTCTAACAGCTGCCTGTAATGAAACCCAGAGATTCTGCTCAGCAGGGACAAAGATAAGAAATGTATCAACTAAATGTATCAATTTAGAACAGTTTACAGGGTCGGCGACCCCCAGTCCCAGAGCTGCTTCAAAAGGTGAAAAATTACACTTTACACTTCAATATTAGAAAAGCGGCGACACATAGAAAATAGAAAGTAATTGGAAAAAGTCTTTTATTTCTGGTGATCTATCTGAAAACAACTAGTTGTGTGAAGATGAACAACCCCTTTAAGTCTACTAGGAAATCATATAAACATTAAATAAACCCAATAGGCTGGTTTTAACTCCAATAAGGATTAATTATATCTTAGTTGGGATCCAGTACAAACTACTGTTTTAATATTACAGAGAAATGGAGTCTATGGGAGATTGCTTTTCTGTAATTCGGAGCTTTCAGGATAATGGAATTCCGGATAACTGATCACCTACAGGGCTTTGTTGTATCTCTGAGCGCTGTGCCTTCTGCTTAAAGGTGTTGTTCACCTTTAAATTAACTTTTAGTATGATGTACAGAGTGATATTCTGAGATAATTTGCAATTGCTCTTCATTTTTTATTATTTGTGGTTTTTGAGTCATTGAGCTTTTTATTCAGCAGCTCTTCAGTTCGCCATTTCAGCCACCTGGTTGCTATAGTACGAATTACCCTAGCAACCACGCACTGATTTGAATAAGAGACTGGAATATGCATAGGAGAGGGACTGAATGGAAAGATGAGTAATACAAAGTAACAATAACAATACATTTGTAGCCTTACAGAACATTTGTTTTTTTAGACGGGTCAGTGACCCCTTTTTGAAAGCTGGAATGGGTCAGAAGAAAAAGGCAAATCATTAAAAATTGATAAAAAAAATAAAGAATGAAGACCAATTTTAAAGTTGCTTAGAAATGGACATTCTATAACATAATAAAAGTGAACTCAACCATTGTAAGGGCAACACATAAATGCTCTTTGATGATCTAAGGGCACAGACTCGCTCCAGCATTGCCCCCCCCTAGTGTTTTGCTTTTTCCTCATGTGTTTTTCCCTCTGTATTTCAGTTACGACTTTCTTCAACCACATTAACCTTCAGTACAGCACCATCTCCGAATTCTGCACGGGGGAAACCTGCCAGACTATGGCCGCCTGCAATACGTGAGTATTCCCACCAGCACGCCATTGCCTTCCTTAGTAATGTAGGTCTGCTGATAGGGGGCGGAGTCTTGATACCAACTAAACCTCCACAGGGCAAATATATGCTGGGTGAAACCCAATCAAGTGCAGCATTTCAGGGGGCATGTCCTAATGCTTGTTAAACGGTTTGTGTCCCCGTCCCCCAAAATAATTGCCTTTGATTAAAGGAGAAACCCCTTATTTAAAAAAAACCCTACCCTACATAGTAGTGATGAGCTGGTCGGGATTTCCCCGACACGCACCCGACTCTAACCCGCCCGCCGTTAAATGCCAGCATCTGCGCTTCTTCGTTGCTTTCATAGACCCGCCCCGCCAATGATGTCACAAAAAGGGCGGGGCGAGCAGGTGCAGCATTTATAAAAGACGAACCCGGAGAGCAGGAGAAGAGCTCAACCCACACCTGCCGGCCAGCTGCGAAGAAGCAGGCAAGGTCGGCCCAAACCTGCCCGACCCGCGGGTAAACCGTGCCGGCCCACACATCACTAACAGATAGACCTTCCCCCCCCCAGCCTAGCTGTTACCCCGAGCAAATGCCCCTAATTTTTTTACTTACCCCCCGGTGCAGATTCAGGGATCGGAGTTCAAGGCAGCCATCTTCCGGGTCTTCGTGTCTTCTTCCACCACGCCAGTCTCGTTGTTAGTTAACGGAAGACCCGGAAGGTGGCTGCCATCATCATCATCATTTATTTATATAGCGCTGTCAAGATACGCAGTGCTTACTGCCATGAACTCTGATCCCTGAATCTGCACCGAGGGGTAAGTAAAAAGTTAGGGGCATTTCACCGGGATAACAGGCTGGGGGTAGGAGGGATGGGGGTCTACTTTGGGTAGTATTTTTTTAGTTCATGGTTGAATCCTCCTTTAATCTGTTTAGCTCAGGCCGGTTTATTTGCTTTATATTGATACTCCCCAATATGATACACCTTTCCCTCTGCTTTCCCCCATTACAGACAATACTACTGGTATGATGAGCGGGGTAAGAAGGTAAAATGCACAGCCCCACAGTACATTGATTTCGTCATGAGCTCTATACAGAAGCTGGTGACGGATGAGGATGTCTTCCCCACCAAATACGGTTAGTACCAGTCATTACTTTCCCTTTAATTTTGCTTCTTGGACTTATCAAGGGTTGTTGGACATAAAGCAGCCAGATTTTCTAGACATTTGGAGGCAGTAAAACACGTAAGGCTTCGGCATACTGCCACTGATGCTGATTGAGAGATGCCACATTGATTTTCTTAAAGGATAAGTAAACCTTTAAAATAAATTAATGTAAAATTGATGAGGGTGCTATTCTAAGCTCTTTTGTCATTTACATTCATTATTTATTTATATTTTATTCCAAGATATTAAAGGATACTTGCACTGTTAATATGAATGACATTAGTTACAACAGCGCCACCTGCTGGTCATTTTCCCACCAGTCTGACCAGCAAGTAGTCAAGGAAGTTGTCAGGAGAAAGAAAGAGGCTGATGTTCTTCTGCTTAGGAAAGATGTGAGAAAAAGTTTTCTAATATTATTCCTAAGCAGAAGAACATCAGAGCAGCCTCTTTCTTTCTCCTGACAACTTCCTTGACTACTTGCTGGTCAGACTGGTGGGAAACTGACCAGCAGGTGGCGCTGTTGTAACAAAATCCATTCATTTTAACAGCACATGTATCCCTTAATATCTTGGAATTAAATATAAATAAATAATGAATGTAAATGACAAAAGAGCTTAGAATAGCACCATCTTCAATTTTACATTAACTTATTTTAAAGTTTTACTTACCCTTTAAGTGGGTGTCCGCCTCAAATGTGGGATCCAGGTATGATGGAAAGAGAGAGGCCTATGGCACACATTTTGCACAGTGTCTGGAATCTGAAACATTTATATCGGCCTCCATGTTTCCCATTCCTGCCCCTCCAATAGAATCTGCTGGCAGGTGATTGGTGGCTCAGCTGCAGGTTTATTTTTTGATTGGTTCATATTTGGGACCTTCTTTTCCCGCAGGCAGGGAATTCCCTAGCTCCTTCGAGTCGTTGGTGAAGAAGATCTGCCGGTACCTGTTTCACGTTGTGGCTCACATCTACTGGGCGCATTTCAAGGAAATCACGGTGCTGGAGCTGCACGGACACTTAAACACTCTCTTTATTCACTTCCTCTTATTCGTGCGGGAATTCAGCCTGCTGGACCCCAAGGAGACCTCCGTCCTGGACGACCTGTCGGAAATCCTATTCTCGGAGGAAAACAGGGAGGCGGTGGGGGCTACAGGGGAGGCACAGAACCACGTGAAGGAGAGATGAGCCCCCCCCCTTAATCTCCTAATTCCTGTCCTACCACTGCCCCTTCCCAGCGTGCCCCACCCCCGACCGAGAGCTGACCCAGCACAGGGGAGAAGGGGGTTCAGGACAGCTTTTGGGGTGTAGGAAGGGAGCACTGCCTGTTATACCCCCCGCCTGAGGGGGAGCAAACCTCGCTCTTCTCTTTAGCAGAAACTTGCACCGAGCATCACCTTAATTTTATTTTGTGTCTTGCGTTTGTCTCTTTTTTTTCTTTCCTCTCCTTTTCCTTCCTTTATTCATCCCCTTCTTCTCATCATGGGCGGCAGGTTCATTCTCTTATTCCGAGGAAACATTTGCATCTTCTCTTTTATTTTGCGGTGGTTTTTCCAAGAAATGTTTGAGGCTCCGGAGTCGGATGATTGGGCTGGAGAGATACGAGGCTCCGGAATTGGATCCGGTCTCCCGCCCCATCCTGGGCAACAACTTCTCTCCCCGCTTCACGGGGATCGGGGGAAAGCCGGATGCTCGCCCCTCATTGGGGTGCAAAAATACTGTCGGCTTCTTTTAGTTTATCTGTTAAATAATGATAATATTAATAATAAAAACAGATTCTATTAGCCTCTCTGATTGGAGTCTTCCATTTGAATTGATTATGGGGATGGTTTAATGCACTGCCCCCTTCCCGTTCACAGCTAGTGGTATGGTCCTTAAAGTGGTAGTTCATCCTGTGCATTTAATTTTAGTACGATGTAGAGAGTGATATTCTGAGACAAGTTGCAATTGGTCTTCATGTTTTATTATTTGTGGTTATTTAGCTATTTATTCAGCAGCTCTCCAGTTTGCAGTTTTGGCAATCCGGTTGCTAGGGTGCAAATTCCCCTAGCAACCATGCATTGATTTGAAAAAGAGACTGGAATATAAATAGGAAAGGCCTGAATAGAAAAAGGAGTAATAAAAAGTAGCAATAACAATATTTGTAGCTATATGGGGTCGGTGACCCCCATTTGAAAGCAGGAAAGGATCAGCAGAAGACGGCAAATAATTCAAAAACTATACGAAATAAATAATGGAGACTAGTTTAAAAGTTGCCCAGGGTTGGTCATTCTATAACATATTAAAAGTTAGTTCAAAGGTGAACCACCCCTTTAAAGTGATAATGACCCATTTTTCAGGAATGAGTCACTATAAAAAACGTTTCTTTAGTAAAATGACTTTTGAAACGTGCCCCACGTCTGTCTGCCTAGCAACAGGCTGTCGCAACCCTCCGCCCGAGCCTGACTTCCGGGTTCCTTTTATAGACCCTCGCTGACCTGCCCCGCCGATGATGTCACAAAAGGGGCGGGGTCTATAAAAGTTCAAGTCGGAAGCCGCCATTTGTAAGTATTTTCCTTCTTCTGACACTTTCCAACTACAAATATTAAAAAAAATTAACACCAATTGCAATTTGGCTCAGAATATCACTCTCTACAATACATCATACTAAAAGTTGATTTAAAGTTAACTATTAATATGTTATAGAATGACCAATTCTAAGTAACTTTTCAATTGGTCTTCCTTATTTACTTTTTTATAGTTTTTAAATTATTTACCTTCTTCTGACTTTTTCCAGCTTTCAAATGGGGGGTCACTGACCCCATTTAAAAAACATGTTCTGTGAGGCTACACATGTATTTTTATTGCTACTTTTTATTCCTCATCTTTCTATTCAGGCCTCTCCTATTTATATTCCAGTCTCTTTTTCAAATCAGTGCATGGTTGTAGAGCTGCTGAATAAAACCTAAATAACTCAAAAACCCCAAATAATACAAAATGAAGACCAATTGCAACTAGTTACAGAATGTCACTCTCAAACGTGAACAACCCCTTTAACATTTGACCCCTTTACAACCGGGATGGACTATCCCAACAGGAAATCTGGGTTGCCATTATTGACCTCTATACAGGTATAGGATCCCTTATCCGGAAACCCGTTATCCAGAAAGCTCCGAATTACGGAATGGCTGTCTCGCATAGACTCTATTTTATCAAAATAATCCAAATTTTTAAAAATTATTTCCTTTTTTCTGTGTAATAATAAAACAGTCGCTTGTACTTGATCCCAACTAAGATGTAATTAATCCTTATTGGAAGCAAAACCAGCCTATTGGGTTTATTTAATGTTTAAATGAATTTCTAGTAGACTTAAGGCATGAAGACCCAAATTATGGAAAGATCAGTTATCCGGAAACCCCCAGGTCCCGAGCATTCTGGATGACAGGTCCCATACCTGTATATAATTGATGTTCCACCTCTGTGGCTCAGTTGATTGGACGAATATAATCAGGCTGTAGAGGCGCATTGCAGAATTAACATGAGTTCCTGGATTGGAACAGAGAGGAGAATATCCCATGAGTTGTTCAGCCAGACTGTAACGTGTCCATTGTGTGTATCCAGGTAGTGTGTGTGTGTGTCCTGTGATATCACAATGGGCCTGGCTGTACTGCAGTGTAACTGTGCAACACACAACTATTAGTAATTACCCATCAAACAAGAGCCTACTCCCCCCAGCACACACCTCGTCCAATGGAACAATCCTCTTTTTAGGGTTGCAGTGAGTCCACTGTTTTGGGATTCAGCAAATCTGAAATGAAGCTTTTGACCTAATCCCAACCCAAACCCTGATTTGCGAATTGGGGAAGAGTTAAAAATAACCACAAAGGGGGGTGTAATTGCGATTTCCTTGATCATGTGATGAAAAGTCGCATGATCTTAAAGGAGACTTAAACCCTAACGTTAAAAAAAAAAACCCTACCCCCCCTACCCTACATAGACCCCCCCTTCCAAAAATTTTGGGGCCCACCCCAGATCTGGCCCACACCTCCGTTAAAAGACCACTCAGCGCTATAAGAGATAAACCCCCCCCCACCGCACAAGTTATAAAAAGCCAGGTTTTTAATAAGTTTAAAAAAAACTGTGGCGCCAGGGCCCCCATAAGTTTTTTTTTTTTTTTTTTTTTAAATTGTTGCATAGGGCCCCTCTACCAGTTCACCTATCAGTTAAAAAAACCCATTGCTTCCAGGTTCCCCCTTGCAAGTAAAAAAAACCACTTCAGGACTTTAATTTCGGCTGTTTTCGTGAGTTTGGGTCTTTTCACCGCTTAGGGACTTCGGCTCTTTCGAAAAGTGCAGCAGTGCCGGCCCCCCTTCAGGTAAAGTTGTAGCCCTTGTTACCCCGGGCAAATGCCCCTAACTCTTTACTTCCCCCTCCCTGCAGATTCAGGCATCGGAATTCACGGGCGCCATCTTCAGCCGCTTCATAATGAGACCAGCGATTCGCCAATATTCTTGTCTCAGCGCATGCGCAGTGGCCGCGAAACAGAAAATTGCTCCAACTGCGCATGCGCCGCCATGCTGGTCTCATCCCGAAGAGAAGAAGATGGCGCCTGTGAACGCCGATGCCTGAATCTGCTCCGAGGGGTAAGTAAAGAGTTAGGGGTAACACTTAGGCTGCGGGGAGGGGGTCTATGTAGGGTAGGGAGGTAGGGTTATTTAAGTTTAGGGTTGACTTCTCCTTTAAGGATTTGGATCTGTCAAAACCAGACCCTGCTGAAAAAAGGCAGAATCCTGAACCAAGTGCCAGATTTTGTGCATCCCGAGATCTTCCTCCTGGAATTGTTCTACTTGTGGACAAGCTGGGTTTCTTTTCCATCCAGCTAATAAATATTGGTCACACCTATTGGTCTCTCTTTATATGTATAATATTTATGGGATCCGTTATCCAGAAGCCCATTATAGACAAAACACAGAATTATGGGGATGTCGTCTCCCAAAATAATTAAAATTTTTAAAAACTATTTCCTTTTTCTGTGTAATAATAAAACAGTCGCTTGTACTTGATCCCAACTAAGATATAATTAATCCTTATTGGAAGCAAAACCAGCCTATTGGCTTTATTTAATGTTTACATGATTTTCTAGTAGATTTAAGGTATGAAGATCCAAAATACAGAAAGATCCGTTATCCAGAAAACCCCAGTTGCAGAGCATTCTGGATAACCGATCACATACCTGTATATATATAGGAGCTCATTGTAATGGTGGTTTATCCCAACAGCAATGTGTTGTGCACAGGATTCTACCAATTTGTAGAGTGAGGGAGGGGTCGCACACAGGTAGGGTTGCCACCTGTTCGGGTCTCAACTTTCTGTTTTTTCTGCCTTGTGAAACCCGAACAATAATGAGGCCAAATGAAAACCAATTAAACACCAAGATCCTCCCCTTGACCCGGCTTCGTTATTATGAAGTGCAGTTCATTTCTTGTTGTTAAAGGAACCGAAATCAGGAAATCAATCAAAAATTAGAAATTGTTTTTTCTAAATGAGCGTTGCTGTCTTTCAGAGCTTTCTGGATAACTGATTTCTGTATAACAGAACCCCCTGCCTGTAGATAGAGGTAGAGTTTCCAGCCGTGTGGGTTTCAACTGTTTGTTAAAGGTCTGTCTGTTCAAAACTTTCTGTCCCATTTAAAATAGGGATGCACCGAATCCAGGATTCGGTTCAGGATTCGGCCTGTTTCAGCAGGATTCGGCTGAATCCTTCTGCCTGGCCGAACTGAATCCGAAACCTAATTTACATATGCAAATTAGAGGTGGGGAGGGTAATCGTGTGACTTTTCGTCACAAAACAAGGAAATAAAAATGTTTTCCCCTTCCCACCCCTACTTTGCATATGCAAATTAGGGTTCGGATTCGGTTCGGTCGAATCTTTCACAAAGGATTCGGGGGTTCGGCCGAATCCAAAATAGTGGATTCAGTGCATCCCTAATTTAAAACAGAAATCCAGCCATTTCCATATAAGTGATGTAATAATCCTGACACAACATCATAATTCCACGACATCATTGTGCCTGCCTCTGATCACTGCTCCACCCCCAATGCTATCTGCTCCGCCCACATTGTTCAGGTTTAGCCACCGGCAAAGGTGTCAACCCTACACACAGTCCTTTGGGTCTCATTATACAAAAATAAGGTGTGCCATGCTGGGCTCTACCACTTTAACTGCAGAGTGGGGGTAACACACAGTCCTTTGGGATCACAATAAAGATGTGTTACTGGGGATTCCCATGTGATATTTATACAGTAATGAAACTTGTACAGGCAGGAAAGGCCTAGTTTGTATCCTGCTGTTAAAGAAAGAACCGTTCATTGAAACATCCAATGGCTGCAGCCTGTATTCTGAAGGGTCGGGGTAGGTTCATTGTTAATACTGAGCAACTACTTCTGTGAACGGTGATGTCTACTGGATTTACAACAGCCTTGTAGCCCTTTAACTTTGCTGTCAATTGTGACCGTGGCTCCCTCTTGTGGTTTGATGAGCAAACTGCAGTTAAATGACTTAAGGTGGCCATACACGGGCCGATAAAAGCTGCCGACAGACCGTGTCGGCAGCTTATTGGCCCGTGTATGGGGGCCCCCGACGGGCTTCCCCGATCGAGATCTGGCCGAAAGTCGGCCAGATCTCGATCGGATGGGATTAAAAATCCCGTCGGATCGCGGCCGCATCTGTTCGTTGATGCGGTCCTGCGATCCGACCGCCCGTTTGGCGAACGCTAGGATCCGATCGTTGGGCCCTAGGGCCCACGATCGGATCAGCCCGATATTGCCCACCTCAAGGTGGGCATATCGGAGGGAGATCCGCTCGTTTGGCGACATCGCCAGACGAGCGGATCTATCCGTGTATGGCCACCTTTACACTGTATAACACTCGCTCTGCACTTGCCCCCTGTATATTTCTTCTTCTCAGCTTCTCACAGCTCAAGTGATCACATTAGCAGCCACAGTTCCCAGTACGTCCAACTCAGTGACTAACAGTGGCCACACATGGGCCAGATATGAATTGGGCCGGTTTGGATGCAGTCCTTGCCCGAGGGGCCTCTGTAGTCCCCAATGATGATCTGATCCTTGTGTATATTGTGACATTTCTATTCTATGTGTACTGTATATTGTGAGTGGGTCCCTAAGCTCAGTAAGTGACAGCAGCACAGAGCATGTGCAGTGAATCAGCAGAAAAGAAGATGGGGAGCTACTGGGGCATCTTTGGAGACACAGATCTTTACTGCTAAAGGGCTGTGGTTGCCTTGGGCTGGTACAGAAGCACAAACCATGATTTCTACCTGAGCTCAAGTTCTCCTTTTACCCAGATTCATTCCAGAGATTAAGGTTACCAAAGCCTTTAAAGGGGTTGTTCTCCTTTAAATTAACCTTTAGTATGATGTAGAGATCAGACAATTTGCAATTGGTTTTCTTTTTCTTTTATTATTTATGCTTTTTGACTTCTTTAGTTTTTATTCAGCAGCTCTCCAGTTTCAGCAGTCTGGTTGCTAGGGTCCAAATTACCCTAGCAACCAGGCATTGACTCATCTAAGAGGCTTTAGTGCAGGGTCTGAATAGAGAGATGAGTGATAAATAATAAGTAGCAATAACAATACATTTGTAGCCTTACGGAGCATTTGTTTTTTACAGATGGGGTCAGTGACCCCCCCATTTGAAAGCTGGAAAGAGTGAGAAGAAGAAGGCAAATACATGGGTCAGTCTATATGACGCTACAAGTTAAGTTAAAGGAGAAGCACCCCTTTAGCAATGGGCTGTTAGAAGCCAGACACGTGCAGGACCCCAGTAAAGACGACGCCACAATAATTTACATATGGAACAATTTTATTATTTACTCTGCCGTTCAGTTTTCACTCTGGGCACCAGCCCAGGCAGGTACATGCCGCTGTGTGTGCCCAATAGTTTTACCCAATACACAAGGGAAGTATTGCTGTCCACTCCCGCCACACGACTGTCAGCTCTTGCGCCCTCTAGCAGGGTGGGCGGGGTTTAACACTGTAAGATCCGCGGGATTTGGAAGGGCAGGAAGAGGAAGTACCACCATCATTGAGATTCAGACTAGGCCCTGGCATTTCAAGTACTCGGGGCTCAAAGCAGCCCCCGGGCATGTGCCAGACTTTCCAGATTGCCAGTCCGGGACCCAGGGTTGCCAGGTTTTTCCAGCAAAATTGGGCTACTAATTTAAAGCCCAGGCAGGTTTTGAAAGTACAAACAAGCTGAGGTACAGATTTGGGCTACTTTTTGGGCCTTTGGCTGGTTTGTACTTTGGAAACCAGCCAACGTTTCTTTGTGGCCCTAATGTGCCAAGTCTGCGTCTCCCAGTGCATGTTGGGTAATGTCGTTGTTGTTTAACACTTGGCCAAGTTGAATGTAAGACTACAATACCCAGCATGCAACGGGACTGAGTTGTGTAGAAGTCGGGAGTTACTATATTTTGGGCTCTGTACTCCAGTCTCCCATCCCTCTTAAAGGAACAGTTTAGCGTAAAAAATAAAAACTGGGTAAATAGATTGTGCAAAATAAAACATGTATCTAATATAGTTAGTTAGCCAAAAATGTAATGTATAAAGGCTGGAGTGAGTGGATGTGTAACATAATAGCCAGAACACTACTTCCTGCTTTTCAGCTCTCTAACTCGGAGTTAGTCAGTGACTATAAGGGGGGCCACATGGGACATAACTGTTCAGTGAGTTTGTAATTGATCCTCAGCATTCAGCTCAGATTCAAAAGCAAACGGTTATGTTCCATTACTGCCTGGTAACCAATCAGTGGAAAGCAAAAGAGCTGAAAAGCAGGAAGTAGTATTCTGGCTATTATGTTACACATCCAGTCACTCCAGCCTTTATACATTACATTTTTGGCTAACTAACTATATTAGATACATTATTTATTTAGCACAGCCTGTCTATTTACCTGTTTTTATGTTATACTGAACTGTTCCTTTAAGCATTCTCATTTAACGGTGACTTTCCTCAATTTCAGACAATTTTGGACCAAAAATCTGCTGGTCACCAAAATGTCTAGAGGTTGAGCTGTTTTACTAATATTTATTGAAATTGAATATGAATTAGGGATGCACCGAATCCAGGATTCGGTTCGGGATTCGGCCAGGATTCGGCCTGTTTCAGCAGGATTCAGATTCGGCCGAATCCTTCTGCCTGGCCGAACCGAATCCGAATCCTAATTTGCCTATGCAAATTAGGGGTGGGGAGGGAAATCGCGTGACTTTTCGTCACAAAACAAGGAAATAAAAATGTTTTCCCCTTCCCACCCCTACTTTGCATATGCAAATTAGGGTTCGGTATTCGGCCGAATCTTTCACAAAAGATTCGGGGGTTCGGCTGAATCCAAAATAGTGGATTCGGTTTATCCCTAATATGAATTAGGGCCTTATGGGGCCCCTATACCTCCTGGGCCCCCCTCTGTAGTACCTCCCCCTGGCAAATCTGTCCCATTTTCATTTATATGAATTTATTTTTTTTTACTTTTTTTTCACTGCACAAATTGTGCTCTTTTTGGGCTTCTTTTGAAGTGACTCTTGGCCAGTTTTGGGCTGGTTTTGAAAATTAGACCTGGCAACCCTGTCCGGGCCTGACACAGAGCTAGAGAAAGATAAAGGGGATTCATGCCCCACCCACTCCCTCCCTTGCCCCGCCCTCTCCCTCCCCTTCTCTGCCCTCTCCCGCCCCTGCTCCGCCCTTTCCTGCCCCGCCCTCTCCCACATTTCAGCACCTCTTTGTACACAATATAGCACTTATCTTTGCTTGTTCTGACTCTATACACAACATAAGCAGGTACAATGAATGCAGAGAAGGAAACAAGGGCTGATGGGAAGTCGAAGCTCGAGGCAATGACTGGCCAATTGGACCTCAGCTAAGTGACACGTAGTGGTTTTTTGTTTCTCCTGTTGCAGATTCTTAGGGACTGTATATTGTGCTGTCGCTCCCACCCACAGGACATGGCAGAAATTCCGATTATTTACAGGAAATGGTTCAATGCAGTCGCCATCCTTGCACGGCTAATCGCTTAAATATATATATTTATATTGTATTTATAAATAACAGAGACTTTCACTCCACCCGCTGCGCGGAAGGACCTGCGGAACATTGTGCTGCATTCGCTCTCAGGAAGCCGGCGCTTTGCTCCCATAAATAATCCAGTAGGTGCCGCATGTCCCAAGCCAGACATAGACCTAATAACTTGCTGTCTTCTTCAGGATTTAAAGGGGAAGTAAAGTCTAAAAATAGAGGCTAGAAATGCTGTATTTTGTATACTAAACATAAACATGAACTTACTGCACCACAAGCCTAATCAAACAAATGATTTATGCTTTCAAAGTTGGCCACAGGGGGTCACCATCTTGTAACTTTGTTATACATCTTTGCAAGACCAAGACTGTGCACATGCTCAGTGTGGTCTGGGCTGCTTAGGGATCGTCATAAATGATCAAAACAGCACAAGTCAAATAATATCTGCCAGAAGCCGATACAGCAAGACTGATTAATAATCAGAATATACAGACCGAAATTCGCGAAACGGCGAAAAATTCGCGAAACAGCGCCGGCGCCCGTTTTTGACGCCGGCGTCCATTTTTGAAGCCGGCGTCCGTTTTTTTTGGGAAAATTTTTTTTGACGCCGGCGAATGTTTACCGCGAATTTTTCGCGAATTTATTCGCTGTCGGCGAATCGCGCAAATTCGCCGCGAATTCGTGCCTGGCGAATAAATTCGCCCATCACTATTGGCGATAGGTTTCTTTTTCATTAAAGAAAGTAAAAATGGCATTTTATTTTTTTGCCTTTACATGCCCTTTAAGATGCATTCTGCGTGGCTCTATGGAATTCTGTGTGGCCTACAGCATGCCTTACTAGATGTGGATTGATTTGTATCAAAGGGAGATGGTTGGACAGCAGCAAGAGTATCTGACCTGTCATGTCTGGCTTTTACATGCGCCCTGTGGAGCACTGGAGGGACGTATGCGCGGGTGCCCCATGCACGGGTGGCTGAGCTGCAGCTGTAGGACACTGTTCCATAGGTCGCTCCTGCAGCCAGCAGTTAATAATTTAAACACAAAGAATAACACCCCCCCAGCAAACATACAAACCTTTATAAAAATAGCCCCAATATTTCACATTATGCAACAGGCCATGCCCCTCCCTGTGTCACACCCACCCCTCATACCATGAAGAGCTGAATAATAGGGCACTGCCCTAACTAGGTGTGTGGGGGAAATGCAGCCCCAGTTTAACCCATTGCAGGCCATGCGGCTGTGTGTTTAGGGGTGTACTTGATAAAGCGCCAACATATGCTGCGGCGCTGTCCAATAGGGAATCGTATGTACGTGTTTGTGTGATTGGGCTACATGTTGATGGATGTATTGGGGATGCAGCAAATCCACTGTTTTGGAATCGGCCGAATCCTTTGCGAAAGATTTGGCCGAATACCGAACCAAGTCCTAATTTGCATATGCAAATTAGGTATGTGAAGGGGGAATCATTTTTTACTTCCTTGTTTTGTGACAAAAAGTCACACGATTTCCCTCCCCACCCCTAATTCGCATATGCAATTTAGGATTTGGTTCGGTATTCGGCTGAATCCGAATCTTGCTGAAAAAGGCAGACTCCCGACCTGAATCCTAATTTGCATATGCAAATTAGAGGTGGGAAGTGGAAAACATTTTTTACTTCCTTGTTTTGTGACAAAAAATCACGTGATTTCCCTCCCCGCCGTATACAAATTAGGGTTTGGTATTCGGCCGGGCAGAAGGATTCGGCTGAATCCTGCTGAAAAAGGCCGAATCCCGACCCAAATCCTAATTTGCATATGCAAATTAGGGATGGGAAGGGGGAATCATTTTTTACTTCCTTGTTTTGTGACAAAAAGTCACGCAATTTTGCTCCCCGCCCCTATTTTGCATATGCAAATTAGGATTTGGTTCAGTATTTGGTCGGGCAGAAGGATTCGCCGGCGGCGAATCCCGAACCGAATCTTGGATTCAGTGCATCCCTATGTGTGTGTGTAAACTTAACCCCATAAATACATTCAGCATTAAACCCCCTCCTTGTTGTCTATTAAAGTCCCTGCCTAGAAAGCTGCTCCCACCCATAGGAGTTATAGGGGGGCCCGGTGGGTGCAGCAATCACTAATAATTAAGGATGCACAAATCCACGATTCGGTTCAGGATTCGGCCTTTTTCAGCAGGATTCAGATTCGGCTGAATCCTTCTGCCCGGCCGAATACCAAACCGAATCCTAATTTGCATATGCATATGCATATGCAAATTAAAGGCTGGGAGGGAAATTGCGTGACTTTTTGTAACAAATAAAAAATGTTTTCCAGGTCCCACCCCTAATTTGCATATGCCAATTAGGATTCAGCTTTTTTTCAGCAGGTTTCGTCTTCGGGCGGATCTTTGTGTCCGGCCGAAGCCAATTTGCATATGCAAATTAGGAGTGGGGAGGGAAATTGCGTGAGTTTTTGTCACAAAACAAGGAAGTAAATTCTTTTCCCCATCCCATCCTTAATTTTCATATGCAAATTCGGATTCGGTTTGGTATTCGGCCAAATCTTTCACGAAGGATTCGCGGGTTCGGCCGTATCCGAAAAAGTGTATTCGGTGCATCCCTACTAATAATGCCAAGCAGTTAATCAGGGGAAGGGTTATCACGGAGGTAACAGAACATTTGCACCCCACGAGGAAGGCTCCAGCCGCAGTCACTCGCTCCCTCTTGGCTCTTGTCATGTTACGGCTTGATGATAACCCGGTTCCTGAGGGCCCTCGGGGGCCACTCTCTTGGAGAGGGCTTGTCCCTGCATCAGGCTCCACGCTATTCGGTTGGCGCGGGGGAGAGTCCGTTTCACCTTCTGCCCAGGCAGTCGTAGGGGGGAAAGGAGGAGGCGGTGAAGGGCGGCTGGTTAACTTTTTGGGATAATTCCTGGGAGTGATGGACGGGTGCAGGTGGCAATAACAACAGAGGGAAAGACATGGGCACAATGCAGAGAGACACATACAGTAATGGTGATTGAAATGCACAATGGAATGGAAAGAAACACACAGAACAGGAAAGAATAATCATCGTCAGTAACGAGAAATAGAACCACAAGCAGAATATGCAGCAGCAGCCTGTAACCATTGTGCTCCCAGCTCTCACTATTTATATACATATTTATAGCTCTATTATATATTATATATATTATATATCTGTACAAACGTTCAGTTGTCTAGAAAACAGTGCACTCCTATATCATCCTCAGAACACTGACTGCCAGCTCTGTGTGCAGCACATTGCAAAGCCCCGGCAGTGCACAAAATATTGATCTATAGATCCGCAATCATATACCCATACATGTATTTACAGTGCAGAATAAATATTTATATATTGAAACCCATAGCTTAATACTATGTACAGCCATGGAGACACAGGGAAGGGGCCCCGGATTGGAACAGATACACGTATTCTTTATATGTCAGTGAAAGCAAATGCTAAAATGACAGTTTATGGTCCAGTGGGCGTCGACTTCCACCAGCCTGTCCTGCTACAGATGTTATAGCACCATGTGACAGGAAGTGGGACGTGTAGGCAAAATAGCTTCCCCCGGGGTGATTTTCAGTGGCGGAACTATAGAGGAAGCAGTTGTAGGGGGGCCCGGACTGTGGCGTCTGCTTTCTCTGTAGATAACAAAAAAATTTCCTCCCCAACCGATCTCTCTTACCGGAGAGGAAGGGGGAAGCAAGTCGGGCAGGAGTGGGCGGGGCTGGGTGGGGCAGTGGCAGGATGTGGGCGGAGGCGGTATGGGAAGTGGGCGGGAGGATGGGGATTGGAGTGCGTCAGGCCCCTTTGAAGATTTTTTTGCAGGGGGCCCGGTACACTCAAGTTACGCTACCAGTGATTTTTAGTAGGGATGCACCGAATCCAGGATCCGGCCTTTTTCACCACGATTCAGATTGGCCAAATCCTTCTGCCCGGCCGAACTGAATCCGAATCCTAATTTGCATATGTAAATTAGGGGTGGGGAGGGAAGTCACGTGACTTTTTGTCTCAAAACAAGGACGTAAAATAGGTTCTCCCCTTCCCACCCCTAATTTCCATATGCAAATTAGGATTCAGTTCGTTATTCAGCCGAATCTTTCCCGAAAGATTCGGGGGTTCGGCAGAATCCAAAATAGTGGATTCGGCGTATCCCCAATTTTTAGTGATGGGTGAATTTGTCCCGAATTTTTGACGCCAGCAATAGGGATGGGCGAATGTTTTCGCCTTGTTTTGCCGCGGAAATTTTGCCGCCCGACAACATTTTTTTGCCGCCCAAAGACTTTAGTGGGTGTCTGCGACAATTCGCCGGCGGCAAATTTTTGTCGAAACGAAACGGCTCAGATTCGCCCATCCCTAGCCAGCAACAATTGACGCACATTAAAGTCAATGGGCGTCCGTTTAATTGTCACCGGCATCTAAATTTTCGTGGCAAATTTGCCAATTTATTCACCGGTGGCGAAAAACACGCAAATTTGCGTCTGCTAGGGATTTTTTTTTATTATTAGGCATTTAGAGATCCCTTCATAGTATCCCATGGCCGTTCCATAAATAATACCCCAGAACACATCAGGATAAACGCAGCAGCAATTTCAAGTCAAATACCCCAGAACACCTTTCATACATCCCAGAACCCAGTAGTTCCCTATTTAACCCCCTCCCCCCCACAACACCTGGAAGTATTAATACCCTTTCCGTTCCATATATACACAATGCCCCCAGAACACAAGGCAGAATAAATGCAGTGACGGCTCCATGTAAAATACCTCCATCCTGTTTGTTGCAGGAAATTCATTGGTGTTGGGTTTGATTCAGCCAAGACTTTAGAATATGTTGTGACTTGTGTTAGAGCTATAAGGGGTACCATGTATATTTTAGCATTTGTTTCCCTTTAAGGACATGGGACATATAATGGAGTTTTGGGGATATAAATGGGTCCAGTTCCTATTGCCCCTAGTAACACTGATGTAACATGTGTCCCTGGTAATTCAAGTCCAACTAAAGCCCAAATAAAGCCCATGTCTACGTCCTGGTGGCCATGGAAAGCAGTCCCTTTGCTACAGGGCCTCGTACCCCAGCTGTAACCATAGCTCTAGGCTTAGGCTAAGAACAGACAGGCGTATTCCTTGGACATTGATTATGTTGGGCGCTGAGCCTTATGGGTGAGTCTCTAAATAAATAAACATGCACTAAACCATGAGGATTTTCATGCATTTCACTGTTGGGCACATGATTTCGTGTGATCGGAGAGACATAAAGCAAAATGCAATTATAAAACCATGTGTAATCAGCATGCGGATTTGCCTTCCGTCAAGTTTGTCTCCAGCACCCTACGATGAATGAGCCCAGCTCCAGACTCAGCTTCTCACCCCCAATATGGGATAAATAGGAGACTTATCCCCTGTAGGCAATGCTCCCATCATTTTAGCATGGGGAATGAATATGGCCTTAGACTTGGGCTGTGAAACACTGATTTGTTTTCCTGCTGTGATGCTGCCACCGTGTGTTCACTGAGTGTATTGCAGGGTAGACCCATATGCAGTTGTTTTTGCTCTATAGGGACACCCTCTGGTCAGGGCTGGTATTTCCTCATCTGTTATGTGCCCTGTTTGCTGGGGGAAGCAGGGACAGGGGGCTCCTGAGTGATGGCAGAGCTGATTTTCCTGGCTCTCTCCTTCCCGCTGGCTCCCAGGGGCCCCTGCTCCTTGTTATCAGCCGGGCGCTGCTTGCTGTGGGGCCAGGGGGGGAGAGGTGTGACCATTCTTCTCGTCTGAAAAAAGTTGTTTAAGTACGTCAAAGAAGTTACTGATTGGGCGGCCTAGAGATAGAGAGAAAAACAGGGAAGGGAGAGAGGAGGGGAGGGTAAGAGAGAGACAGAAAAGGAGAAAGAGACAGTGAACAGGGGGAGAAAATAAAAAAAAAGGGGGTGAAAAGGAAGAGATACTCCATACCAATATATGGAGCGACGGAATGAAGCAAAGAAGAGTGTGAAGGGATGAGAAGAGTGTGCCAATAAAACAGCATTCATTGATTCACATTGTAATTTAGTCTCACTCTACCTTTCTCTTGTATACACTGGGAGTAGGGTTGTCACCCTTTCTTCCTATATATTTATATCTTTCTTCCCTATAAATAACATTGGGATCACTGACCTTCCTATATATTTATCTTTATTCCCTATTAATAACATTGGGATCACTGACCTTCCTATATATTTATCTTTATTCCCTATTAATAACATTGGGATCACTGACCTTCCTATATATTTATCTTTATTCCCTATTAATAACATTGGGATCACTGACCTTCCTAAATATTTATCTTTATTCCCTATTAATAACATTGGGATCACTGACCTTCCTATATATTTATATCTTTATTCCCTATTAATAACATTGGGATCACTGACCTTCCTATATATTTATCTTTATTCCCTATTAATAACATTGGGATCACTGGCCTTCCTATATATTTATCTTTATTCCCTATAAATAACATTGGGATCACTGGCCTTCCTATATATTTATCTTTATTCCCTATTAATAACTTTGGGATCGCTGACCTTCCTATATATTTATCTTTATTCCCTATTAATAACATTGGGATCACTGGCCTTCCTATATATTTATCTTTATTCCCTATTAATAACATTGGGATCACTGACCTTCCTATATATTTATCTTTATTCCCTATTAATAACATTGGGATCACTGGCCTTCCTATATATTTATCTTTATTCCCTATAAATAACATTGGGATCACTGGCCTTCCTATATATTTATCTTTATTCCCTATTAATAACATTGGATCACTGACCTTCCTATATATTTATCTTTATTCCCTATTAATAACATTGGGATCACTGACCTTCCTATATATTTATCTTTATTCCCTATTAATAACATTGGGATCACTGACCTTCCTATATATTTATCTTTATTCCCTATTAATAACATTGGGATCACTGACCTTCCTATATATTTATCCTTATTCCCTATAAATAACATTGGGATCACTGACCTTCCTATATATTTATATCTTTATTCCCTATTAATAACATTGGGATCACTGACCTTCCTATATATTTATCTTTATTCCCTATTAATAACATTGGGATCACTGACCTTCCTATATATTTATCTTTATTCCCTATTAATAACATTGGGATCACTGACCTTCCTATATATTTATCTTTATTCCCTATTAATAACATTGGGATCAGTGACCTTCCTATATATTTATCTTTATTCCCTATTAATAACATTGGGATCGCTGACCTTCCTATATATTTATCTTTATTCCCTATTAATAACATTGGGATCGCTGACCTTCCTATATATTTATCTTTTTTCCCTATTAATAACATTGGGATCACTGACCTTCCTATATATTTATCTTTATTCCCTATTAATAACATTGGGATCGCTGACCTTCCTATATATTTATCTTTATTCCCTATTAATAACATTGGGATCGCTGACCTTCCTATATATTTATCTTTATTCCCTATTAATAACATTGGGATCAGTGACCTTCCTATATATTTATCTTTATTCCCTATTAATAACATTGGGATCGCTGACCTTCCTATATATTTATCTTTATTCCCTATTAATAACATTGGGATCGCTGACCTTCCTATATATTTTCTTTTTCCCTATTAATAACATTGGGATCACTGACCTTCCTATATATTTATCTTTATTCCTATTAATAACATTGGATCACTGACCTTCCTATATATTTATCTTTATTCCCTATTAATAACATTGGGATCACTGACCTTCCTATATATTTATCTTTATTCCCTATTAATAACATTGGGATCACTGACCTTCCTATATATTTATCTTTTTCCCTATTAATAACATTGGATCACTGACCTTCCTATATATTTATCTTTATTCCCTATTAATAACATTGGGATCACTGACCTTCCTATATATTTATCTTTATTCCTATTAATAACATTGGGATCACTGACCTTCCTATATATTTATCTTTATTCCCTATTAATAACATTGGGATCACTGACCTTCCTATTATATTATCTTTATTCCCTATTAATAACATTGGGATCACTGACCTTCCTATATATTTATCTTTATTCCTATTAATAACATTGGGATCACTGACCTTCCTATATATTTATCTTTATTCCTATTAATAACATTGGGATCACTGACCTTCCTATATATTTATCTTTATTCCTATTAATAACATTGGGATCACTGACCTTCCTATATATTTATCTTTATTCCCTATTAATAACATTGGGATCACTGACCTTCCTATAATTTTTCTTTATTCCCTATTAATAACATTGGGATCGCTGACCTTCCTATATATTTATCTTTTTCCCTATTAATAACATTGGGATCACTGACCTTCCTATATATTTATCTTTATTCCCTATTAATAACATTGGGATCACTGACCTTCCTATAATTTATCTTTTTCCCTATTAATAACATTGGGATCACTGACCTTCCTATATATTTATCTTTATTCCCTATTAATAACATTGGATCACTGACCTTCCTATATATTTATCTTTATTCCCTATTAATAACATTGGGATCACTGACCTTCCTATATATTATCTTTATTCCCTATTAATAACATTGGGATCACTGACCTTCCTATATATTTATCTTTATTCCCTATTAATAACATTGGGATCACTGACCTTCCTATATATTTATCTTTATTCCTATTAATAACATTGGGATCACTGACCTTCCTATATATTTATCTTTATTCCCTATTAATAACATTGGATCACTGACCTTCCTATATATTTATCTTTATTGCCTATTAATAACATTGGGATCACTGACCTTCCTATATATTTATCTTTATTCCCTATTAATAACATTGGGATCACTGACCTTCCTATATATTTATCTTTATTCCCTATTAATAACATTGGGATCACTGACCTTCCTATATATTTATCTTTTTCCCTATTAATAACATTGGGATCACTGACCTTCCTATATATTTATCTTTATTCCCTATTAATAACATTGGGATCACTGACCTTCCTATATATTTATCTTTATTCCCTATTAATAACATTGGGATCGCTGACCTTCCTATATATTTATCTTTTTTCCCTATTAATAACATTGGGATCACTGACCTTCCTATATATTTATCTTTATTCCCTATTAATAACATTGGGACCACTGACCTTCCTATATATTTATCTTTATTCCCTATTAATAACATTGGGATCACTGACCTTCCTATATATTTATCTTTATTCCCTATTAATAACATTGGCATCACTGACCTTCCTATATATTTATCTTTTTTCCCTATTAATAACATTGGGATCATATCACTGACCTTCCTATATATTTATCTTATTCCCTATTAATAACATTGGGATCACTGACCTTCTATATATTTATCTTTATTCCCTATTAATAACATTGGGATCACTGACCTTCCTATATATTTATCTTTTTTCCCTATTAATAACATTGGGATCGCTGACCTTCCTATATATTTATCTTTATTCCCTATTAATAACATTGGATCGCTGACCTTCCTATATATTTATCTTTATTCCCTATTAATAACATTGGGATCGCTGACCTTCCTATATATTTATCTTTATTCCCTATTAATAACATTGGGATCACTGACCTTCCTATATATTTATCTTTATTCCCTATTAATAACATTGGGATCACTGACCTTCCTATATATTTATCTTTATTCCCTATTAATAACATTGGGATCACTGGCCTTCCTATATATTTATCTTTATTCCCTATTAATAACATTGGGATCGCTGACCTTCCTATATATTTATCTTTCTTCCCTATTAATAACATTGGGATCACTGACCTTCCTATATATTTATCTTTATTCCCTATAAATAACATTGGGATCACTGACCTTCCTATATATTTATATCTTTATTCCCTATTAATAACATTGGGATCACTGACCTTCCTATATATTTATCCTTATTCCCTATTAATAACATTGGGATCACTGACCTTCCTATATATTTATCTTTTTCCCCTATTAATAACATTGGGATCACTGACCTTCCTATATATTTATCTTTTTTCCCTATTAATAACATTGGGATCACTGACCTTCCTATATATTTATCTTTATTCCCTATTAATAACATTGGGATCACTGACCTTCCTATATATTTATCTTTATTCCCTATTAATAACATTGGGATCACTGACCTTCCTATATATTTATCTTTATTCCCTATTAATAACATTGGGATCAATTGGGATCCAGGTTTGCAGGTTTATCACATAGTGGGTGGAGTTGTAGAGTGGGGAGGAGTCTTGGCATAACTGGGAGGGTCCAGATTAATTGCCAGTGTATACAAGGTTGTACCGAGTCCCAATAATGCTGCTTTAAGGAAGAAATGGGAACTGAATAAGAAAAAAGAGAGGACTAAAGGGCAGAGACATGGTTAACAAGTGATAGGACGTGAGAGAGGAGACAGATTGGGTGTTACACACAGAGCACTGATTTGCACAGACAGACACGGACACGATGCACAGGGGTAATTCTAAGTCAGACATCACTCATAGGAATGTGCGGTTCAATGTGACGCAGACAATGCAACAGGCCAGGATCAGCGTTGGGAGCTGCAAGTTGCTGCCAGTTGTATGTGAGCGCATGGAGCTGATTGCAAGGTGATTGACAGATGGAGCCAAAAGGTTAGTGGATATAGGAGGGGAAGGGGTTAAGGGATGAAAAAGGGGAGAATGGGGGGAATGAGATAAGCAGTGCAGGAGTTGTCTAGATCCTTATAACTGGGGATTCTGGGAAGAACGAACTGAGACCCTACTGTGCATCATGGGTACAGAAGGGAAATCTATGTATATACCTGTGGTATGATCAGAACATCCCTTTTCTATTGCGTGTATGTCTTTAAATTAGAACTGTATTTAGGGGGTGCAAGCAAGAGCTCAATATGGGGGTTCCAAAGAGCAGCAGCTGCAAGAATGTAGGACAGTGGGTATAGTAAGGCAAGTCGGTGGCCGGAGGAGGGTCTGCGACTACATCATAGAGTGTTAGGGGCACATGCTCAGATTTGGGGATATTAGTTGCCCGTCGACAAATCTCTTCTTCGGGCGACTAATCTCCCTTAAATGCCTTCCCGCTGGCTAGAATGTAAATCACCAGTGGGATGGCCCTCGGATCGATTTGTTTTTCGAAGTCGCCCGAAGTTGCCGCACAAGGAAAGTTCGGATGACTTTGGAAAAAGAAGTGCTCTGAGTGCCATCCCGCTGGCGATTTTCATTGGCACTCGGGGCGCTTTGTTTTTCATCAAACAATACAGACAATGTAATGTGTGACAGCTTTATGGGGGTGATCTGTTCAGACAAGGCAGAAGGTTGAACATCAGGATCTGTGAGAATCTTCCAGTCATAGGGGCAAATTCCCTAACCGGCAAAAAAATCGCCAGCGGCGGCTTCGCAGCCGTCGCAACACTTTGCCAGGCGTAAATTCGCTAAGGACGACGCTAGTTCACTAAAGTGCGAAGTTTCGTCCAGGGCGCTGAACGCTGGTGAATTTCCGCTAGCGTTACTTCCGCCATCAAAGCGAAGATGCGCTAGCGTTGCCTAATTTGTATACGGCGGGAAATGATAATGTTGAATGGCCGTAGTCCAGGGAACCTTAATAAATAAAATAAATAATGTTCCATATGTTAGAAAATGGAGGGGGGAACCTGGTTACCCAAAAAAAAATTTACGGCTTTTGCAGGCTCTCACTCTGAAAAAAGGAAAAGACGCCAGTGTTTTTTTGGAACTTTTGCCCTAAAAATTGAGGAACTCCTATGCACTCCATTGCACTTCACTGGGTCTGAGCTGACGATGGCAAGTCTGGCGAATGAGGTGACGTTCAGTAAAATCCTCATCTTAGTGAATTTGCAGAGTTACGTCCATTCGCCAGAGCGAAAATTCGCCTGGCGTTAGAGTGTGAAGCAACGCTCGCGTCTATCTTCTTCATTAGCGAAGTGACGCCTACGCCTGGTAGGAAATCGGCAAAATGACGTCACTCTGGCGAATCTTCTCTAGCGTTAACAACTTCGCCCTTTAGGGAATCTGCCCCATAGTCTGTGATATCAGCTCTTGTATTCAGGTAGGAATAGGCTACTAATGGGGGGCGAGCGCTTCCCTAAAATTTTGCTCCAACACAGGAGGCCAATAGGCACCCACAGGAGCAGTAACATGGAGACCCTCAGCGGGTTAAAGCGCTTCCCAATCTGGAGCATTGGCAGTAGGTGCTCAACCTGATGGACATTTTGGGTGAGATTGGAGGATAATGTCTATTTGCTCTAATGGATACTCCCAAAACCCCAACTTGCAGGACCGAGACGTGACATTTGGGTAGAAGACTTGAATCCCTTTATATCCCTGGAACTATGACTGAATGGCTTATACACCAATGTTTTATTAAATCAGTAACCTATGGGGAGTTAGTATTTATCTTCCCTTAAATCATTGTAGGGGTTGTGGGCTTTTTAGGTACAAACCCATCTAGGTCCAGCATTAGCTTCTATCAAGGTTACAGACATAGGGTGCTCGCCCCTTAAATCTCACTTCATTCTAACTGGCTCCCTCTCCCCTCTCTGCTGTAATCTGAGCCCAGACCTACCTATGAGTGAGCAGGAAGAGACTCAGGCAGGAAATTATGTCACACCAAACTAATATGGCAGCTGCTATCCTTAAAGGAGAATTCAACCCGTAATAAAAAAAAACCCTCCGCTCTACCCTGGGTAGACCCCCCTCCCTCCTCCCCCCAGCCTACCTGCCCCCAAGGCAAATGCCCCTAATTTTTTACTCACCCCCTCCGTGCTGATTCTGGCCTCGAAAATTCACGGGCGCCATCTACTTTCTTCTGTCTTTTTCGGAAGTTTCGGCGCAAGCGCAGTTGTTTGAGTGCGGAAACTTACTCCAACTGCGCATGCACCGAAAATGCCGTCAAGACACAAAGATTAAGAAGAAGAAGAGAAGAAGAAGATGGCTGCCGTGAACTCCGAGGCCAGAATCTGCACGGAGGGGTGAGTAAAAAAAAGGGGCATTTGCCCGGGGGGGGGGCAGCTAGGTGGGGGAGGAGGGAGGGGGTGTACCCAGGGTAGGGGGAGGGTTTTCCTTTTATTACAGGGTGAATTCTCCTTTAAGGGTAGGACTTCACGTTCGATTACTGCGCGACATGACGCACTGCGCAAAAATGCAGGCGTCACGTCGGATGCGACAGAAATCTTCGGATGGTGTCGCAGCATTGATCTGACGCAACACGACTGTCGGATGCAGACGCTGCACTCGGATTAACACTGCGTTTCATCCGACATTTCCATTACTTACCCTTTTTTCTGTCGCATCTGCGTGACGCCTACGTTTTTGCACAGTGCGTCGGTTCGTGCGGAAATCGTCCGTGAAGTCCAACCCTAACAGAGAGCTTCTAGAGCTGGTTACTCAGGTATGGTAAAGCATTCTACAGAATAAATATAGTCTTATAACTTGCACTATTGTGGTTATTTTATTGGTAATAAACTGCGTCTGTAGCTTTCCTTCTCCTTTAAGTGCACTAATATGTGGCTAATAGACTGGCTGAGCAATAAGATGAAGTGTAAGGCACACTGGGAAAGGCACAGGTTTGTGTATTTGGATCAGAAAGGTCCCAGCCTGCGCCTCCTTAAAATCAGTGCATTACTTGTCAAGGTCACATACAGAGAAATGAGGAGCAAGAAGATGAAATGAGGGCAATAAACGTAAGGATTTAACGTGAGAAGCAGGGGAAATGCAGAAGAAGAAACAGGCAAATATTCAAATGATCGGACGGTTGGTATGGAAAGGTTGGGGTGCAGGGAAGGCTGTGCAAGAACAAAAACATGGAAATGAAAAGGGGTGGAAGAGACAGAGACATGGGACATGGGAGAGGTGGGAAATTATAAGAGAAAGAGACAGGCAGTGGGAAGATAGATATAGGGATAGATAGAAAGGGGGCGGGGCTGTTATATTCCATAAGGAATTCTGGGTAGGAACAGATTCTGATAGGATTGGGTTCTTGTGTCTCTAGCAGCACCTTATGCCTAAACTCCCATCTAAAGAGGGTTTTACGTTTACCCTAAATACGTGGGAATTCAAACAAGACATTTACAGCACACCCCCTACTGTAGAGTGTAAGGATATTACAAAGCACATGTTCCATGACCATAAAAAGGCTGCGTAGGCCAGGCGTTTCTTTATAGGCCGCAGAACTGCGAATCAACTTCCAATGTTCTTATATTTCTGGATAATCTCTTATAATACACAAAAGCCATGAATATCCTGTAAATGATATCCTTATAAACGGTGAGTTCTGATGTCATCAGTTATAAACGGTGAGTTCTGATGTCATCAGTTATAAACGGTGAGTTCTGATGTCATCAGTTATAAACGGTGAGTTCTGATGTCATTTCTGTCACATGACTCACTGAAACTTGTGTATTATAATAAATAAAGTACCCCCAGTTGCAAAATATGAGGATATTAGAAGTTACCTCGGAGTTCCATGATCTGTATAAAAACACTCGGCCTTCGGCCTCGTACTTTTATATGGTCATGAAACTCCTCGGTAACTTATAATATCCTTATATTTTACAAGAGGGGCTACTTTATTCACTATATATAATACACAAGGGGTTTATGGCACGGGGTGTGTTGTATAAAGGTACAAAGGGAGTGGGGACAGAAGACTGTTTAAAGGGGTGGTTCACCTTTAGGTTAACTTTTAATATGTCAAAGAATGGCCAATTCTAATCAATCTTCATTTTTTAAATTATTTGCCTTCTTCTTCTGACTCCTTCCAGCTTTGAAATGGGGTCACTGACCCCATTTAAAAAAACAAATGCTCTGTAAGGCTACATATTTATTGTTATTTTTACTACTCATCTTTCTATTCAGGCCTTTCCAGTTTCCTGTTCAAATCAAAGTAGAGTCCTGCAGCGGTTCGGGTACCGCGGGATACCCGCGGGAGCAGGTATAGACATGGGTGGGCGGTTCTCCGGGTTTGCAGGTCACGGTTTGGATCGCAGGTCTTCTCAATAGCGAGTTTTACTCCTTTTTTCTGATCACGCCTACTTCAAATGATGTCACTTCCGGTTTACAATGACAGCACTTCCTGTTTCTTGATGGTCAGTGGGTTGCGGATCGGGTTGCGTATAAGGTACTTGCGGTTCGGTTAGCGGGTCCAAGTGGGTAAGTATGTGGGTTGCGGGTCCAGGTTGCAGGTCACAGGTTAGGTTCAGGTTTAACAAATTGGTTCCGCGCAGGACTCTAAATCAAAGCATGGTTGCTAGGGTAAGTTGGACCCTAGCAACCAAATGGGCGAAAATGCAAACTGGAGAGCTGCTGAATAAAAAGTTAAATAACTCAAAAACCACAAACAATAAAAAATTAAAACCAATTACAATTTGTCTCAGAATATCACTCTCTACATCATACTAAAAATTCATTTAAAAGGGTTGTTCACCTTTAACTGTTAGTATGATGTAGAGAGTGATAGTCTGAGACAATTTGTAATTGGTTTTCATTTTTTATTATTTGTGGTTTCAGACTTATTTAGCTTTTTATTCAGCTGCTCTCCAGTTTGCAATTTCATCGGGTTGCTAAGGTCCAAATTCTCCTAGCAACCATACATTGATTTGAATGAGAGACTGGAATATGAATAGGAGAGGCCTGAATAGAAAGACAATTAATAAAAAGTAGCAATGACAATACATTTGTAACCTAACAGAGCAATTGTTTTTTTATTTGAGTCCAAAGAAGAAGAAGGCAAAATAATTAAAAACTAAAAAAAATAAAAATAAACAATTAAGACCAATTAAAAAGCTGCTTAGTTATTCTATAACATACTAAAAGTTAACTTAAAGGTGAACCACCCCTTTATGACAAAGCCTGCTGTCCAATGAGGATACATGTGGCAGGACTGCATATCAGGAGACCATATTAATTGTGACTTATGACATATAGTGCTTAGTGATGTCATTAGTTATAACCAGTATTTAGTGATGTCACTGCACCTTGTGTATTATAAGAAATAATGCAGCCCCTTGCTTATAATATAAAGCTATAAGAAGTCACCTTGGTGTTTCATTACCTGTATAGAGGCACTCATCCTTCTTTCTGCATCCTCAAGTGACTATTAATATCCTTACATTTTAAGGTAGGGGGTACATTATTCCCTACATGTTTGTCGCTTTCTGGTAGTTGTATGTCAGTATACTGTACATTCCAGGGTATATTGAAAGCTAAGCCCTAACCAGAGGGAGAGTTGGGAGAAGAGGCAGAAAGGGTGGCATGCTGGGCACTAGCTGCTGGGGAAAGCAAAGGCATTATTACTTAGCAAAGCATTTTTTAAAAGATAAGTAAACCTTTAAAAAAATGAATGTAAAATTGATGAGTATGCTATTCTAATACATTTTGCAATTTACATTCATTATTTATTTTTCTTTAATTCCAGGATATTAAGGGATACATGTACTGTTAATATGAATGAATTTTGTTACAACAGCGCCACCTGCTGGTCAGTTTCTGACCAGTCTGACCACCAAGTAGTCAAGGAAGTTGTCAGGAGAAAGAAAGAGGCTGCTCTGATGTTCTTCTGCTTAGGAAAGATGTGAGAAAGGTTTTTTTTTTCCTTAAGCAGAAGAACATCAGAGCAGCCTCTTTCTTTCTCCTGACAACTTTCTTAAAGGGATTCTATCATGATTTTTATGATGTATTTTTAATTTCTAAATGACACTGTTTACACTGCAAATAATTCACTCTACAATATAAATGTCATTCCTGAACCAGCAAGTGTACTTAGTTTAGAGCCAGCACTTTAGGATGGAACTGCTTTCTGGCAGGCTGTTGTTTCTCCTACTCAATGTAACTGAATGTGTCTCAGTGGGACCTGGATTTTACTATTGAGTGTTGTTCTTATATCTACCAGGCAGCTGTTATCTTGTGTTAGGGAGCTGCTATCTGGTTACCTTCCCATTGTTCTGTTGTTTGGCTGCTGGGGGGGAAAGGGAGGGGGTGATATCACTCCAACTTGCAGTACAGCAGTAAAGAGTGACTGAAGTTTATCAGAGCACAAGCCACATGACTGGGGGCAGCTGGGAAACTGACAATATGTCTAGCCCCATGTCAGATTTCAAAATTAAATATGAAAAAATCTGTTTGCTCTTTTGAGAAATTGATTTCAGTGCAGAATTCTGCTGGAGCAGCACTATTAACTGATGGGGTTTGGAAAAAAAACATGTTTTCCTATGACAGGATCCGTATCAGAAACTGACCAGCAGGTGGCGCTGTTGTAACAAAATTCATTCATATTAACAGTACATGTATCACTTAATATCTTGGAATTGAACGAAAATCATGAATGTATATTGCAAAATTTATTAGAATAGCCCCCTCGTCAATTTTATATTCACTTATTTTATTTACGTTTACTTATCCTTTAAAGGGGGGCATCCAAATGCCAAAGACGTGAACAGTCACACATCAGAGGAGAGGTTATTGCATATAGACATACGTCACACGGAGATAAGTAGCCGCTATTATAAACAGGGTTTATTGCTTCTTCTGATGCAAATATTTAATGATTCCTAGTGGCCACAAGTAGCAGCTACTATTCTCCCCGTTTGACGTAGGAACCAAACAATGGAGACCTTCGCCCCCTGTGTTGGTATATGCAGGCAGGGTATTCCGTTTGGGCATCCAGTATCTGTGGCCCTTGTGTTTCTGTCTTTGTACAGGGAGCTCCTGTGGTGGCTGCGCATGACTGAAGAACTCAAGGGGAGGGTGCTAGGGCAATAGGGCGCCTTTATGAGCAAGGGGGTGCGTGGATAGCGAGGGGATAGAGCAGTAGCAATAGCAGCAGAGGTATGAGCACACAGCTGGACGATCCTTACCACATTTCGAGAGCTTTCCACTGAGATACTCCACACAGTTATTTGGGTCTGGACAGCACAGGGGGGAAAAACAGGGTGGGGCGACATGAACCAAACGTTCCCACACAAAACAGTCAAACCCACCCCCCTCGATATCAATCCCCAGCCACAGAGAAAGGGAACAACAGCCAAACACAATATACACAGACGTGGCCATTATATATAGCAATGGCATCATAACCCACAGCAGCCAATCAGATGCTTGCTTTCTGGTTCATCAATGAGAGGTGAAGCGCTAACTGGCTGATATGGCTTAATGGATCAGGAAGAGCACCGGCAATATTGTAATGTATTAATCAGACTTCCCTTTTTTTATTTATTATTCAAGTTGTTTTAAAGAATAAGTAAACCTTTAAATAAATAAATATAAAATTGATGAGAGAACAATTCTGAGCACTTTTGTCATTTACATTCATTATTTATTTATTTTTTTATTCCAAGATATTAAGGGATACATGTTCTGTTAATATGAATGAATTTTGTTACAACAGCGCCACCTGCTGGTCATTTTCCATTCAATCTGACCACCAAGTAGTCAAGGAAGTTGTCAGGAGAAAGAAAGAGGCTGATGTTCTTCTGCTTAGGAAAGATGTGAGAAAGGTTTCTAATTTTATTCCTAAGCAGAAGAACATCAGAGCAGCCTCTTTCTTTCTCCTGACAATTTCCTTGACTACTTGGTGGTCAGACTGGTGGGAAACTGACCAGCAGGTGGCGCTGTTGTAACAAAACTCATTCATATTAACAGTACATGTATCCCTTAATATCTTGGAACAAAAAATAATTAAATAATGAATGTAAATGACAAAACTTCTTAGAATAGCCCCCTCATCAATTTTACATTCACTTATTTTAAAGGTTTACATATCCTTTAAAGGTGACCAATTCAGTCACACTTTCCCTTCCAGTGCAAGGACATATAATGAGCTTCCCGCTATGCTGCCTAAAGTAGGCAATATGTGCAGAGATCTGCTCGTTATGTGGATCTCTCCTCGATATGCACACCTTGAGTTAAGTGATATCGGGCTATGGCCCAATGATTGGATCACAATACTGTGAATACATGTGTTTGGATTGAGGACACATTAACAAATCAATGTGGTCCTCGATCCAATAGGATTTAAACCTGCCATCAACATCGGAACAGTTTTTGGCAAGATATTGATCAGGGGAAGCCTGTCGGAGGGCCCCATACACTGGCCAATGTGCATTTTGGTGATGTTGCCAAATAAGAGGATCTTTCTACTAACATGTCACCCACCAAAGGCAGGGCAATGCCGGGCTAATGCTATCGTTCGTCCCTAGGGCCAAAAAATTGAATTTCAACTCTGGGAATGGGCACTGACAAAGTTCCGCAGAGTTCAGAGGGCGCCTGGAGACCGGAACCGGGATCCACAAGGAAGAAACGCTACCCGCGAAGGTAATATCCCGCAACGTTCCAACACAAGCTACAACTTCTGGGATAAGTGGATCCCATAACACAAGTTGGTTCTGCAGCGATGCAGCCTTTTGCACTAAGCGCGGAGTTCACCCATATCGTATCGACAGAATAAGGACCACATCAACCGATGCGCTCCTCGATTGTGGCGGAAAATCAAACCTGCTCGGGAGGCCCCATACACAGGCAGATAAGCTGGCGAATTGGTCTAAAGGACCCGAATCGACAGCTTAAATATGCCTAGGTAAAGCCACTAGTGATGGGCGAATCTGTCCCGTTTCGCCGGAAAATTTGCGAAATGGAGGGAAAATTCACGAAACCACAAAAAAGTCATGAGAACCCCATTGAAGTCAATGGGCGGCCGAATAAATTTGACGCGTGACAATTTTTACGCGAGCGACAATTTTTATACGCGCGACTATTTTGTTCAAATGTCTTAAAGTCAAAGGGCATCTGAATAATTTTGACGCACAACGAATTTTTCATCGACCAAATTTTGCCAAAGTTTTGCGAAAACATTTGCGGACGGCAAACGTGGAAATTGGTCGCAAATCCATGCCTGCCGAATTTATTCGCCCTTTAATCTGCCTACAGCCCATCTCCCCATAGTAACCCATAGTAATAATAGGAGGCCAAAACTGCAGAGGAATGACTGTTCTTACAGGCTGACATAACCCACTATCAGAACTCTGTGCACTGCCCAGATTAAACTGATTTAATACCCAATAGTCAGTAAAGAATTCAATTTAACCGATTCTACAGACGACAATGTCATTTTAATTTAATGGCCAGTGTACAGGGCCCAGCAATCCGGGCAGGAGTGAGACCTACTGGGGAGGTACTCTAGAAAAAAGGACATCAATTAAACACACAAAAATTTGCAAAATGTAAAACTGTTCAGCAGGCAATAATTACTCTGCAGAGTTTCATATACAGCCAAGGTCATCATACTGGAACCATATTTGCATCAACAGGGGTCACTAGGACCCCCCTTCCCCGGTTAAGTAGTATAAGGATTTCATGTTTCAGAATCACAAGGCCATAAACAGAATGCAGTGTTATTCAGAAGATGCATTTTTTTGGATTGTGCTCATTTTTAAGAATAAACACTTGGCATTTCAAAGCAATTATGGAGGACTCTAGACGCTAGAGGGCAGTACCTTCAGTTTCTACACTTCTAGTACAGGGATCCTTCAACCATTTTAACCCATGAGCCACACTCAAGTGTAAAAAGTAGGGATGCACCGATTCCACTATTTGGGATTCAGCCGAATCTCCGAATCCTTTGTGAAAGATTGCATATGCAAATTAGAGTTGGAAAAGGAAAAAGTGGGTAAAGAATGTTTTACTTCTGTGTTTTGAGAAGAAAAGTCACGTGATTTCCCTTCCCACACCTAGTCTGCCGAATCCGAATCCTGCTGAAAAAGGGCGAATCCTGGCCGAATCCCGAACCGAATCGTGGATTCGGTGCATCCATAGTAAAAAGTGTTGGGGAGCCACACAAGAATAAAAAAAGCCCTTGGCTGTTGCCAAATAAGCAATGCGATTCCTCTCTCTGAGCAATGTGCTATGATAATATACACAAGATTAAAAGTTTCGGGAACGCATGTCCCGAAACGTTTGATCTATAGTGTCATAGCACCATGGAATAAATTTGGGATCACCCCGTTTGCTGCATAACCAGGTATTGGCTTTCTTTTTGTTTGTGGGTACATCTATTATTTTACCGTAGAGTGAATTCACTAGTCAGATATTAAAACCAGGGTCTGGTTATCCGTATTAGTAACCCCTTGCTGCCTGAGAGAGGTGTAAATTACAAACTACGCAGCTGCTGAACAAAAATAAAGGTTTATTATTTAAAAAAAAACAAAAACATTTTCTAGGGTAAAACCAAACATTGTGTGCATCAATTTAAGTGGGCTATACACATACAGAATGGCTCATTTGGCAAGGTCACTAAACAGGCAGATCTTTGTCCCATTTTGCCACTCGAGTGGTGGAGCAAATCAAGTTGATCTGATCGTTTGGCCCTGAGGCTAGCTATTATATCACATGAGGAACTGTGCTGAAAGGACGACAATACGCTTTTCTCCCAATGGGAATTTCCAACTTTTCTGATCGATATGTGAGCAAGCCCTAATTAGATATTGACATCACTTTAACCCTGTACAAAGATTTATTAGCTCACAACTCAGTAATGAGTGGCCAAGTCAGCAGCCACTATCATGTAGCCAGGTATAAGGATTCTTTTAGGGTCAGGGCTGAGATTCCGGGAGATTAGTCGCCCGGCAACAAATCTCCTCTTCATGGGGGCGACTGCCTCCCGCCGGCTAGAATGTAAATCGCCGTCAGGATGGCACTCGGAGCGATTCGCTTTCCAAAGTTGCTCGAAGTTTCCTCGTGAGGCAACTTTGTGCGATTTTGGAAAATGAAGAGCACCAATTGTTCCCGGCAGGATTCAGTTCGGGGAGATTATTCGCCCCGAAGAAGAGGAGATTTATCGCCGAGCGACTAATCTCCCCGAATCTGAGCGTGTGCCCTGACCCTTAAGGTAAACATCACCTTTATCTGACTGGTGTTTTGAAATCTTCCCTTGCAAGGGAAGAAAGAATTAAAGTAACTCCACCTTCAATGAAAATTACTCCTTCTTCAAAAATTGATCTACTGGAATCCTGACCCATTATACTCTTCTAGAGAGATCCTACTCCCATGTCATATCATGGAATAGGGCGCCCTTCTGCCACAGCACTTAAGGGCCTGGCCAGACTTCCGATTAAAGCAACAAGCATATATTCTATTGGACGACAGAGCCCTGCCATAACAAATTTCTTTCAAAGTGGAGTTTTGTTTAATAAGGAGGACTATTCTGACCTACCGAGGCCTCTTACATTTCCAATGGTTTGACTCTTACCTGAAAGCTGCAGTACGGATGGCTGGTCATGTGAGCTAAGCAGCTGAGTCTGAATTGTTTCAACAACCCGTTTAAACCTTCGACTTGGACCTGCAGAGGAAGAAAACAAAAGGAAAAGATGGACCTCAGGTTTAAAGGGCATGTAAAGGCAAAAAAATAAAATCCCATTTTTACTTTCTTTAATGAAAAAGAAACCTATCTCCAATATACTTTAATTAAAAAATGTGCACCGTTTTTATAAGAAACCTAACTGTATGCAGTGAAATTCTCCCTTCATTTACTGCTGTGGATAGGAATTGTCAGACGGTCCCTAACTGCTCTGCAGGGAAACAATCATACTTATGAACAGCAGGGGGAGCCCCCGCCTTACTTCCCAGCCATGCAGAACTCAAGCAGCTTTGTTTGTTTCCCTGTAGAGCAGTCGGCGACTGTGTAGAGATTTGTATTGGATTTTATTTTTGCCTTTACATCCCCTTTACTGTTTCCAACTCCAGCTGCAGGGACAAAGATCATGGAGCCAGATTTAAACAGATAAACTGGGATTCTATTTGGAGGATTATTTTGCTGCAGCCACTGGTTCTGCAGAGTTGGAGAAAGTTTATATTAAACAATACAAAAACTATAAAATCCACATTAGATTACATGACAACACAGGACCCAGTGCAGTCTGTATATTCTGATTATTAATCAGTCTTGCTGTATCGGCTTCTGGCAGATATTATTTGATCATTTATGACGATCCCTAAGCAGCAGCCCAGGCCACACTGAGCATGTGCACAGTCTTGGTCTTGCAAAGATGTATAACAAAGTTACAAGATGGTGACCCCCAGTGGCCAACTTTGAAAGCATAAATCATTTGTTTGATTAGGCTTGTGGTGCAGTAAGTTCATGTTTATGTTTAGTATACAAAATACAGCATTTCTAGCCTTATTCTATTTTAGACTTTACTTCCCCTTTAATTATCTACTCAAAAGTTATGGGAAAGGGAATGTTAGCAAAGATGCAAAGTATACTCTGTTTTCATTAACACAGCGAACAATCAGACGTCAGCATTTGCTGGTCTGCTCTTTGAAAGCAAACATTGGATTGGTTGTTGTGGGTTACCAGGCTTATTTGTTTGTACCCCACAAGATCCGGCAACGCAAATAACTATATTCACACAATGACAAAGCCTGGAATGAGGAGAACATCATTAGTGAGATGGGAAAAATCATAGGAAAATAAAGCCAGTAAATTATGAGGTTTCTTTAGTGCAGTGGGAAAAGTTCCAATTGATTGGCCTTAAAGGGGAACTATCGTGAAAATGAAAATTTAATATAAGCTTCAGCATACTGAAATAAGAAACTTAATTAACAAATTTTGTATTGTTTCTGAAATAATTAAGTTTATCTTCACTATTCCTCTCTCAGCGTCTGTTTCTTCGTATTCAGGAGTTGGGTGTCAGATGAATGATCCAATATATCTTATAGGGGGGCTCCTTTTGCCTAGAAGATGTATTAGAGCTCACTCTATTAAACTCACCAGACATCATGTCTCTCTACATGCAGGATTTAGCAGTTATTATGTTAGATTCTGTTTGTACTGGAATCAGTTATTTGAGTGAGCTCTAATAAAGTTCCATGAAATGCTGGCCAAAGAAGTCCAGTGTGTGTGAACTGAGTGTCCGTTTGAGCACACACTCATACCTGAGAGCAGAGTGAATGTGACTGAGTATATCCCGCAGTCCTTCTGCTTCTCTCCACTCTCTGAGTATGTGATATCCACCTGGAACTTCACCGGCTTCTGGAAGACAGACGGACCCCCCGTAGACTTGTACTCTGCTCGGAAGCTGGTCTGTGAGATTACACTGTGACTGAGACTTGGGATCTGCAATGGGGACAAGTTGGATATCTGGGTAACATAAACTCCTTACAAATTCAAAAGGGTGCAATGTTCAAGCTATCGTTTTGTACTTTTGGGAAACAGTCTATGTCTGGGATAGTCAAGGGTCAAGGGACAGAAGATAACCGGGCTTAGTGTTTGTGTGTAACAGTAACACCAAAAAATTTAAGTGTTTTAAAGGAAAGACAATATAATGTACTGGTTCCCTGTACTGGTAAAACTGGTGTGTTTGCTTTAGAAAGACTACTATAGTTTATATAAACAAGCTGCTGTGTAGCCATGGGGGCAGCCATTCAAGCACAGGATACACAGTAGATAACAGATAAGTACTACTATAGTTTATATAAACAAGCTGCTGTGTAGCCATGGGGGCAGCCATTCAAGCACAGGATACACAGTAGATAACAGATAAGTACTACTATAGTTTATATAAACAAGCTGCTGTGTAGCCATGGGGGCAGCCATTCAAGCACAGGATACACAGTAAATAACAGATAAGTACTACTATAGTTTATATAAATAAGCAGCTGTGTAGCCATGGGGGCAGCCATTCAATCTCAGGATACACAGTAGATAACTGATAAGTTCTGAAGAATCCTATTGTACACTACAGATCTTATCAATTATCTACTGTGTATCCTGTGCCTTTTCTCCTTTTTTCCAGCTTCAATGGCTGCCCCTGTGGCTACACAGCAGCTTGTTTATATAAACTATAGTAGTACTTATCTGTTATCTACTGTGTATCCTGTGCTTGAATGTCTGCCCCCATGGCTACACAGCAGCTTGTTTATATAAACTATAGTAGTACTTATCTGTTATCTACTGTGTATCCTGTGCTTGAATGGCTGACACCATGGCTACACAGCAGATTGTTTATATATAAACTATAGTAGTACTTATCTGTTATCTACTGTGTATCCTGTGCTTGAATGGCTGCCCCCATGGCTATACAACAGCTTGTTTATATAAACTATAGTAGTACTTATCTGTTATCTACTGTGTATCCTGTGCTTGAATGGCTGCCCCCATGGCTACACAGCAGCTTGTTTATATAAACTATAGTAGTACTTATCTGTTATCTACTGTGTATCCTGTGCTTGAATGGCTGCCCCCATGGCTACACAGCAGCTTGTTTATATAAACTATAGTAGTACTTATCTGTTATCTACTGTGTATCCTGTGCTTGAATGGCTGCCCCCATGGCTACACAGCAGCTTGTTTATATAAACTATAGTAGTACTTATCTGTTATCTACTGTGTATCCTGTGCTTGAATGGCTGCCCCCATGGCTACACAGCAGCTTGTTTATATAAACTATAGTAGTACTTATCTGTTATCTACTGTGTATCCTGTGCTTGAATGGCTGCCCCCATGGCTACACAGCAGCTTGTTTATATAAACTATAGTAGTACTTATCTGTTATCTACTGTGTATCCTGTGCTTGAATGGCTGCCCCCATGGCTACACAGCAGCTTGTTTATATAACCAGTACAATGAAACACTACATTATATTTTCATTACATTAAAATACTTTAATTTTTGTTGGTGTTACCATTCCCTTAGGAACAATTGGTAAAAAAAAAACAACAACCTATCATACCGAGAGAAATGCTTGTACAATATCAGCTTTGATGGAACTTAAAGGTTTGTCTTTTATGACCACAAATATCTGATCCTCCTTTTCCAGGGTGAGGAAGTTACCGAACCAGGACTTCTTGGCCAGTCTGTTGAGAGAGTTTGATGGAAAGTCAGAAAAGTCAAGATGAGAAATAGACCAATTTAAGGGATATTACACTAAGTGAATGGCATCCAACTGTTGACATTATACGTGCATTGAAACACTACAAAAATAGCAACAATTTTGGGTAAGTTCTTGACAGCAAAGAAGCATAAGTAAGTGTATGCGTTAAAGAAACCGCTGGTTATTGTCATGGGTAGAAGGCGTTACTCACTCGGGCGATGATTCTGGTGTCAGATTGGTCATTTCATCAGCTGTGGGAACTAAAAAAAAAGACATATATTTTTATATGCACTCTGCCTGGTCTGAGGTGGCGAAAGCAAGTCTGGCGAATGATGTAACGTTCAGTAAAATCCGCATTTAAGTGAATTTGCGTAGTTACGTCCATTCGCCTGATCGAAAATTCACCTGGCGTTATAGTGTGAAGCAACGCTAGTGTCTATCTCCATCGCTAGCGAAGTGACGCCTGTGCCCATTAGGAAATCTGCGAAGCGCCTAAATGAAGCCATGCTGGCGAATTTTTGCTAGCGTTAGTCACTTCAACCCTTTAGGAAATCTGCCCCCTTTATTCTTCACCTAACACCTCCTAATCTAATCACCCTCTTCCAATCTCTATGACCCTCAGGATATCCTATAAAACAGGAAAAAGAACCGCACACAACAAATATAAAATAGGGGTGCCATTCAATCAGTGGATCCATATTTAAAGATATATATTTCAGGATTTGTTGCCACTGTTTCTTACCTTGCAGTTTACGCCGATGAAATCGCGGTGACCCCAGGAAGTTATTCTTGATAGAGTTCAGCCTGGTTCTCCAAGGCATCCCACCAATGCTGGGGCTGGATGGAGGGGTAGGGGAGGGGGTGCCAGCTGGACTTTCCTTGGGTGTGTGGACAGGAGTCCCCTTGGGAGTAGGGAGGGGGCTGCCACGGGGTGACGGATGAGGGGTGACCTGTATAAGGGGCACAGATTTGGGGGCCAGATCAGAGACAGCCAGCTTTGCTGGAGTTCGGCATGTAATCTGTCCAGCGGGATGGTTAGGAGACTTTGGTGAAATGCTTGAGGAGTAGGTGGAAGGTAGAGGGTGAGATCGGGTGGTCTGGAGAGGTTTCTCTGAGGCTCTAGGTTTAGGAGGGAAGGTATTGGTTTTTGGGTTTGCTAGGGTAGGATCACTACGTCCAGAGGGGTTTGACGTCAGTATTGGGTGAGGAGAAGAAGGTGGGGTTGGTGATTGGGAAAGGGGAAAGAACCTCCTCATAGGCTGTTTTAGAAACAAGACGAGAAGAAAGGAAAAGAGAGCAGAACAACGGCCAAACAGAGTAGAAAGGGAAAAAGGAAAGTGGAAAGAATTGTAACAGAACATAAAGGGGAACCCCCCAGAGAGAAGAAATACAGGGCAATAGCATGGGGAAAATACAGAATGAAGAAAGAATGTTGGCAAAAATAAAGAATAACAAGTGTACAGGTGTGAGGAACATGGAGGAAAAGTGAGACATGTAAGGAAAAAAGGAGTAATATAAAGAAGTAGAAAAGAAGGCAGCAAAAAAGGTAAGTCGTGCACACATACACAGTTGTGACAAAATTGGCCAGAAGAACCAGAATAAACGCAAGAACCAGAATAAACAGTAAACAGATTCACAGCAGCAAAGCAGCCGGGGGGGGGGAGGAGGTGCCAGTTAGGGGTGACCATCGATTGATGGAAGGTTTAGAGCAAGGTTAAAGGAAAGGAGCGTGAGCAGCCAGCATGGAGGACAAAATAATGAAAAAAGAAAAGAGAAAGACATGCATGTTAGCGGCAGCGGCAAACCAATATCAGCCAAAGGCACAGAGAATCCAGGCAGCAATGAGAAAGCACCCGGCCGTGTTAAATCATCTTCAAATCAAAACATGGGTTAGATCAACAATCCCTTCTACTTTGTTTCTCTCTCATGATTAAAATAATTCCCCTTTTCACCCCTGGGCTGTCATTGGGTATGAGCAGGACGTCTACATCTCTCTCTTCCCATTCAGCTGAAGCACCGGAGGGAATGCCAAGCGATTCATGGCACCTTCATTGGGGACTCCGCTATGTGTACAGCCAGATTATCTTGGTCACAGGAGTTAAGTATAGCACATTGCAGCTCTAGGGGACCCTCTGGTGTCAGCACTGATTTATTAAGGAGAAAAGATTGCTGATTCGATGCTTGCAGAATAGGTCACTGTACAAAGCAACAAATATATAAAAAGTACGGGGTGGAGAGACTTCAGGATGTATGAAAAGAGACAGACAGCTGATATCATCAGAGTCATCATGGGACTGACCATATATACATGAGCTAATGGCAACGGCACGGGGAGAGTCAGAAGAGAGACTGGTCGCATAGAATACTGCATGGGGATGCATGGAGGGGACACTCACCCTGGGACTGCTGATCGGACTGGTAGAGAGTCCAGAAGAAGCACCGCTGATAGAACGTGACCTGAAGTGGAGCAGACATTGTTATATGACATTGTTAGAGTATTAGGAATACTGTCATGGGAAATATTTTATTGTTTTCAAAATGCATCAGTTAAATTTTTGTTTTTCAATTACTTAAATTAGATATCAGTTGCATACCTCCCAACATTTTGGAAGTAAAAAGAGGGACAAAAAATTTTTTTCCCGCATGTAGTGCAGCAAGTTCTTTGACCACACCCCTTTTTGTGGCCACACCCCCTAATTACCATGTTTGTTTTACAAAATTTGGCAGGTTATGAAAGTTTGAAAATATTTCTCCTTATCTAAACTGTGTTTTTGTGTCTCAAAATTGTTACAAAGTATCTTATTTGAACCTGTTAGCTGTTCTGGGCTCTCTGCTAAAAGCCAGTTAAGTGAGAAACTTTGTTTCTTTTTCTGGCTGTTCAGTGCAGAGAAAAGAGGGACTTTCCAGTACAAATGAGGGACTGCGGGTTGAGCTGTCAAAAGAGGGACCGTCCCTCCGAAAAAGGGACAGTTGGGAGGTATGCCGTTAATAGTGCTGCTGAATTCAGCACTGAAATCCATTTCTCGAAAGAGCACATATTTAATTTTGAAATCTGACATGGGGCTAGACATGTTGTCAGTTTCCCAGCTGCCGCCAATCATGTGACTTGTGCTCTGAAAAACTTCAGTCACTCTTTAATGCACTGCAAGTTGGAGTGATATCGCCCCCCAGCAGCCTAAAAACAGAACAATGGGAAGGTAACCAGATAGCAGCTCCCTAACACAAGATAACAGCTGCCTGGTAGATCTAAGAACAGCACTCAATAGTAAAATCCAGGTCCCACTGAGACACATTCAGTTACATTGAGTAGGAGAAACAACAGCTTGCCAGAAAGCAGTTCCATCCTAAAGTGCTGGCTCTTTCTGAAAGCACATGACCAGGCAAAATGACCTGAGATGCACCTACACTTACAACTTACAACTAAAAAAAATACACTTGCTGGTTCCGGAAGGAAATTTTATGTTATTGTGAATTATTTGCAGTGTAAAACGACATCATAAAAATCATGACACAATCCCTTTAAATTGCTCAAGAAAATGAAAAACTGAATGCAGGCAGAGGCAGCCTTCAGTACTCCAGTTGTTGTAGAACTACAACCCCTATTCCAGTTAAGCCAGTGAAGGGTTTCTAGGAATTGTAGTTTTGTAACATCAGCCTGCCCATCCCTGGTCTATTGGCAAGAAGCTGTCAGAGGACTCCAGTCTGACACAGCAGCCTATGTATAATTTCTACATATTCTTTACCTCTGTCCATGCTGTGCCATCTCAATAGCCCTCCTCGCTGGCACAGGAGATCCTCCATCTGTCCCGCTCAGAACCTCCATAGACTTCCTCTCCGGCCTCCTCTTTCCATGGCGGGTCAGCATTGGTGAGTCCACTCTTTTCCTAGGTGGATCTAATAAAAAGAGACATTCAATGGACAGAATAAGTGAAGTAGTATATTTAAGTGCACTGCAGAATCCAATCAAAGTGCCAGGGTTTGAATCTTTACCAATATCCACCCTAGGGGGCAAATCTTCATCTTCTTGGCTGGGGTATCTCTCTTTCCGATCCAGCAATAGGAAATAAATCATCTTTTCCTGATTTTCCCTAAAGAAAAGGGTAAAAAAAATCACTATTCAGCAGCTAAATTAATCTTCTGCCATGATTATATTGTACCTACTGCTTTTGGATCCTAAAAAATGTAATGTTATTTCTTTATTTTCTTCGCTTATCTCTGTATGTTCCCAATGGCACCTCCACCTGTACCAAACAGCTCAGTTCCATTCTAGGTCTCCACATCGTTTGTACCTTTAATAATCCACTGGATCCTCAATCCTCAATCCTCAATCCTCAATCCTTGCCATATAACTGCCTCCAAAATCCCCTCTCTTGCTCCTTGCAGCTTCTCCCTAAAACCTGTCTACTGTTTACTGAATTTTCTAAACCATATTGTTATATATTCTCCCTAGGGGCCTTTATATTGTTCAATGTAGCTTCACTCTACTTGATAATTATTTCTTCCACTAGTTAACTATCCCCTCTAAGCCCTCATTATTGAGGGCTTAGCCTGTCACTGTGCTTACTCTATGGCGTCCCTCCCCTCCACTGCTCCATATAACTCCCATAATTCTCTTTTATTGCTTATTACTTTATCACCATCACCTCATCCCACACTGTGTAAGCAACACTTAGCCCGACCATGATACCTTTCATTACTCAGTATAAGATCAGTATAACCCAATCACTAATGGCTCTATCCTACTTCATTTACTCTCATTCTCATGAGCATTATTACTGCCCCGTACATCCCTCCCAACATGTTTAATCCCCTAGTTCTAATGGCCCAAGCTGTTTGCCCATACTCCTCGGATAGCAGGTCCTGAAGCAGTTTATTGCGGTCTCTGAAGCAGCCCAATGAGTGCATGCTCTCCAGTACATCCCGGTCTACGTCCTCCATCGATGGCAACGATCCTATCTGTACCTTCCTGGGAACGGCCTGCTCTGGCTCCGGCTCATTCTTCCCTCCACTGTGAGAGAGTATACACACAACTCTTGTCACTGAACTTCACACAACTATGTCATAATTCTCTCCAACACACAGTTCTCGGTCACTGGATACTTGAGACCAACACAAAGCTGCCACATGCAGACTGATTAGTATACTCACATGTACCAAGTGTGCTTCTGTATGGCTTCTAACTGCAAGAGACAAAATGCACTATGATCACAATCAAGTGTAAAACTCCTACCAATTCTCAGAATGTTCAAATGTAAACCAACTATTCCCCCACCCCAGTGACTACTCTACATCCCATTATTCTCACCGTCAATCGCTTTGTGGGATCCACCTCAATCATTCCACATAGAAGGTTCTGACAGTCTGGGGGAATAAAGTGTGGCATGTGGAAGACCCCTCGCTTCACCTTCTCTAGAAGTTGCCGTAAGTTATCATCGTCAAACGGGAGGGCACCCTGCACCCCAAAGAAAACAAAAATGAAAGTCTGACAGTAGCATTAGATGCTTAAATTGGATTTAGGTCATGCTAGGAAATAAAGTGTGACAAGTGAATGGAAGCAGGGTTCAGACTCATTCTCTGTACTTCCTGCTTCTGAACTTTCTTCATTTGAATTGCTCTTCAGGGGCGGAACTTGGACTAACCTTTAACTGCAGTATAAAGCAGGTTAAACAACATTTGGCCACTAGGGGAGCTCTTAGTTTTGCAGACCCACAATATTCAAAGCAGTGGAAACATTTCCATCAGCCTTTAATATTTAGTGTGACGTGATAACCCTCCAGTTGGCTCTTCTTTGGTGTGAATCCGTGGCCCCTGCCCAAGAACGTAAAAAAGCCCAGGAGCAGAACGTCACAAACTCTACCCATCAGACTTAACTGGATTCATTTATCCAGGGGGGGTTCTAGTGAGAAATTAGGAGCATAAACAATTATTTGAATTTCAATATTTACACTTATTCGCACAAGGAGAGTTTGTGTAATGAAAGAAGGGCTGTGATTCCCGGTCTACATCAATGCCCCGATTTTGTATCGTCTTTAGAAAAAAATTCTGTGTCAAGGGAACTCAAGGGGAAATCATTATGTCCCTTGGCCAATCATGAGAAAGGTTCATTCCAGGGCAGGTAATGGTACATGATCGGAACATTTTTGCAGGTTAGATGAGTTCAGCCAGCTGGAAACAAGAATATCTTCCTGTAAGTCTCAAGACTTATTAGGTTTATGGAAAAAAAAAGCATATCCGTATATCACATCATAGTGAATGTGATATTGCCAGTCAATAAGTCTGCTTCAAGCTTATTGGGAAATACCTGGAGTTGATATGGATTGCCTGAAATGATTTGTTTTGCTTGTTAGTCCACCACCAGTACCAAAACTCAACAATTTAGCCCTATACAACATCTATGGTTCTTTATAGTACATCTAATAGTTGTGATGGGCTCTGCATTTTAGGTTTTCTGAAGGTCTATATCAGTGATCCCCAATCAGTAGCTTATGAGTAACATGTTGCTCTCCAACGCCTTGGATGTTGCTCCCAGTGGCCTCAATGCAGGTGCTTATTTTTGAATTCCAGGCTTGGAGGCAAATTTTGGTTGTATAAAACCAGGTGTACTGCCAAGCAGAGCCTCAATGTAGGTTGACTCCACACAGGGCCTACCAAATGGCCAATCACAACACTTATTTGGCACCCCATCAACATTTTTCATGCTAGTGTTGCTCCCCAATCCCTTTTACTTCTGAATGTTGCTCATGGGTTGAAAAAGTTGTCGATCCCTGGTCTGTATGATATCCTATTTATGGGGTCCAGGGATCCAGTGGGATTCACTTATCATGTAGGTTTAACCAACAGATAGTGTGCAATTCTCCCACAGCATGAAGCCAAAATTGAACTGAAAGAAGGGTGTGTGGCCCCTGTTGTATCCAGGTTTGCTGATACCCCAACATGTTCAGATCTGCTTGTTTAAAGGAGAACTAATGCCTAACTAAAGAAGTAGGCTAGAATGTTGTAATTATGTTTTGGACCACAGTACTTTACCAGGAGATATGTGCCTCCAAAGATGCCTCAGTAGCTCCCCAGTTCTGTATATAAAATATGCCATTTTAAGCCATATTCATTTTGAAGGTTTAGTTCTCCTTTAAATTCCCACAAGGGCCCATATAAATAAAAAGATGATTAGGAATTCACCCTAAATTGGCTAAATAGAAGATTTAGGTTTATTTGCTTTCTTTTAAACTGGGAGAAGTCTTTAAAAATAATTGGCAGGGTCTCAAATGGCTGCAGTAATACACAAGCAAGCATCTACTGAGATATGTGCACCCACTAATGAGAGGTAAGTAACTGGCTGGCATTCTTATTTGGCACTGAATATTATATGTTATTGGAGCACTTACCACAAGCAGAGCAAATAATATGACTCCACAGCTCCATATATCTGCTTTCCTCCCATCATATTTCTCACCCTGCATGAAACATACAAAGACGCATGTGAGCTCTGCAGAAATATTCACCAGGCAGAAAGGCAGGAATAAGTTATCCTAATCACTTACCCTAATCACTTCTGGGCAGGCGTAATGGGGGGACCTGCATTGTAAGAAAAGAAAGAGATACACAGTGAGAAAACCTCCACCTAAATTAGGGGACTTAGCAAGTTCTGCCAGTGTTCATGAAACCTACCCACAACTCGTCTCCAATAGGCTGTCCCCAACCTGCAGAGAGGCCATCCCAAAATCTGCAATACGGATATTATTCTTCTCATCCAAAAGAAGGTTCTCTGGCTTCAGATCTCTGTGGCTAAAAAAGGAGATAAGAGAAGATGATCAATCCTTCTGAAAGAGGAACCTTTTACCAACACACATTAATCAAGCCCCAAAAATGTTCCTACTACTTTCTCAAGACCTAGGATATAAGTCTTAAATCCTATGATAATTTGTGTATTGCCAGATGAAGAAGCTAGTATGAGTCATTTCTCTTTGTAAAAGACATCACAGTATCAGTCAATCAGGGTTAGGCTCTATAACCTTCACCGCCAACATCCAGTTATGTTTGATAATCCATCTAGGACCCCTTTTCATTATGCAGACATTTTTGGAGACAGCAGAAACAATTCCCTCCATTAAGGCGGTGGCACACGTAGACAAATCTCCTCTTCTTCGGGCAACTAATCTCCCCGAAATGCCTTCTTGCCGGCTAGAATGTGAATCACCGGCGGGATCAGTGTCGGACTGGCCCGGCGGGACACTGGGAAAATACCCAGTGGGCCCTGACCCTCATGGGCCCCAGCCGGGCCAGAACCCCTCTCTAAATATTTATATTTGGAAAAAAAAGATTTCCCGGCGCTGTGCAGCGCCGCCTGCGCATGCGCGCAAAGCGACGCTGTTGCGCATGCGCACAGAGCGGATTCCTTGCTTAGCCGGCGCGTCACAGTGGGGGGACGGGTGGCCGTGGGGGGCCCTCGGCAGCAGTCCCGGTGGGCCCCAGTCCCCCCAGTCCGACTCTGGGCGGGATGGCACTTGGATCTCTTCGGTTTTCTGAAGTCGCCCAAAATTCTTCCTGAGGCAACTTTGGGTGACATCGGAAAACAAAGCGATCTGAGTGCCATCCCGCCATTGATTCACATTCTAGCCACCAGGAAGGCATTTCAGGGAGATTAGTCGCCCAAAGAAGAGGAGATTTATCGCTGGGCGACTAATATCCCTGGAACGCTATGTGAGAGTACATTGGAAACAGCCCAAACTTTGGTCTCTGCTAGCATAGTAAGGGTCTAATATATAAGGGAATAATGTCATTGGGTCTTTTACCCTAGACATAAATTGTATCTGGCATGACTGCCCTGCACCCATGTTTAAATGTTTTAAATCCACAGAGCCCAACATTTGGTTCAGGAGTCAGCTGAATTGCAGTAGTAGCAAATTTTGGATTTGGCTATAAAAAGGAATCCCTGCGATTTGTCTGACTCCTGGATTTGGTCCACTACATAATATCCAATTTAGGGATCATTTACTAGTGAATCTGCAGTTCTTGTGTGAATCGTTGCCATTCGTTAAAGGTACTTGTGTCCAAAGCTGCTTCTTGCACCACCGTATAGTTGTGCTTGATGCCACTGCTTTCTACCAGCCTTGACTTGAGCGCAAGCGCATCTATTGATGCAGATGAATCCCGGGGCCCTCCCAACCTTGACGAAGGCGGTAGCCCAGGGTACCCACAGCAGCCTGCATGAATAGATCCATCATATTTGTGCCTAAATAATCAGGCGCATTGTTGCCTTGCCTCTAAACTGGACAATTAGATCTAAGATAAACACCCTGGACATAAGGCTCACCAGATAGAGTGACTGTGGCAGAAGTCCAGTGCTGAGATGATTTGCCGGAAGAACTTGCGAGCTTCCTTTGGTGTGAGGCGCCCTTTCTTCACAAGGTAATCGAACAGTTCTCCCCCAGATACATGTTCCAGGATTAGGTATCTGCAATACAAAAACAGCTCCGAGAATGACGATCAAGGCTTTACAGAGAAAGGAGTCAGCAGGAACAAACTGTGAACAGATAGAATCAGCATGAAAGGCACACGCTAAAGTGAAAGGACACATCTGTCCTTGGAAAATGGTATTGCATCATGATCAGTGTATGAACACAAAGCCAGGGAGGCTGATAATCAAGAGCAGCACTTCTTTTGGTGTTCAGCATATGCTAATAATAAATGATATCTCAGAAATCATAGAAAAGGGTAATTGCAGTCATCCTGCTATACTTCTAATAATGGAAATGCCTTCAAGCTGGGCTAGGATTCCAGAATTATATAGAACATCATATATATATATATATATATCTATCTATATATATATATATATATATATATATATATATATATATATATATATATATATAAAGTAGTGTAGAGGCCACCACAACTCGTCTGAAGGTCGTATTTGCCTGGGTGCAAAAAAGCCCAAAAATTAAGTAGTGAAATAAAGAAGCTTGCACTCACAGGACTTATCAAAATCAAAAAAGGTGTTTATTTGGATCAGAGCTGTGCTGTGGAGGACGTGATGACCCCGAGTGTACCCCTTGATCTCTAAGTAGACACAGCAGGTGCCTTGCCACAGCGCGGACCATCAGCGCCGACATACGTGCAATGGTTGCCAGAAGAGGGCTCCTTAGCAACTCCGCTTGCCCTGTGGGCCGCCGCAAGCATAGTCACTGGAGTTGGTGATAGAGCGAGACATAGAACCACTGATAGTGCTGATACGCTTATGGTGCCGTTGGTCTTGTGACACAGACTGTGAGAAATATGGAGCCGCCGGCAAGCTGTCAAGTGATGCCTAAGCAGGGGATTGCTATACAAAGTGGGTTGCTAGGCATGGACCCCATGGCTACTCCGCCCCTACTGAACATAGCGCCACCCACAGGCAACTGACCGTAAGACACGGACACTGGGACAGATGTGGAGCTCCCCGGCAATCCCTCCTACCCTTTATACGGCTGACTCTCTTCAAGTGATCACGCGCAATGCCACCTCTGTCGTCGGCAATGTGACACGAAGTGCTTCAACGAACGCTGGTCCATCAATGACGCCACAGACCACGGAAACCTCTGACATCGGCTACGAACGAAAAGACTTTACTTTATCTTTATTAGTGCTGCTAACGGTTAATATTACCGGAGCGCTCCCTCGGATATACACACAATGTATTCTATGTTCTTCCTGTGCAGGCAGCTTTACAATGTTGCATATTGGTTGCAACTTTGACATGATGTTACTATAACTTATTTTGTTATCTTTGATCTGTTTATTCTTTGTTTGTTGCATTTTTGATTTGTTTACCTTGTTCACTTATGGAAAATCCCCCACACACGTCACTGTGACGTCACTATGTACTGTTTCCCGCCATTCTAGGGTTTAAATGGTTGGTGAGTGTTTGTAAGTTCACTTTGAGAAAGGCTTGAGTGTGAGCCGAAACGTTAGTCGTTTTTGATCCAAATAAACACCTTTTTTGATTTTGATAAGTCCTGTGAGTGCAAGCTTCTTTATTTCACTATATATATATATGTTTATTTGTATAGCACTCCTTGAGGGCAAAGCACTGTACAGCAGAACAATTCGTAGAACAAACAGGGAATCCTTTCAGTAGTAAATAGAAATAAGTACACAAATAAAATGCAGATAAATATAAAGTACAGTTACAATACAGATTAAGTGCTTAGTGTCAAGGAGACAAAAGAATGGAGGTCCCTGCCCCATAGAGCTTACAGCCTAAATGAAGGGTAGTTTATAGACACAAATCAGTATATACTCGAGTATAAGCCGAGTTTTTCAGCCTCCAAAATATGCTGAAAAACTCTACCTCGGCTTATACTCGGGTCAACTGCAAAAACGGTCGCCTTAGAATAGTATCCGGCTCCTAAGAATATTCGCCGGCGCCTTAGAATAGTAGCCAGCGCACAAGAATATTCGCCGGCGCACAAGAATATTCGCCGGCACCTAAGAATATTTGCCGGCGCCTAAGAATAGTCATCCAAAAACGAGATTGAAACTTACCAGAAGCTGCTGCATTTCTCACCCTCAGCTTATACTCGAGTCAATAAGCTTTCCCAGTTTTTGGAGGTAAAATTAGGTACCTCGGCTTATACTCGGGACGGCTTATACTCGAGTATATACGGTAAGTGCTGTAGGTTACAGCCATATAAGTGCCATCATCATCATGGACCCCCAAATATTACCCGGATTTGCATTCAATCGATGCCTCCCCCAAACACTGCTTAGGCCCTTCTAAAGGAGGGCAGCTCTATGGTTTGGAAACCTCTGCTACTAGGTCAGGACTGGGATTCAAAATAGGCCCTGGTATTCCTAGTACACAGAGACCCAAACAGTCTCCACTAGCCCACTAAATAGTCACTTTCTATGGCATCTTACAGCAGCCCCTCTTGCATTTGCCAGAACCCACAGATTACCAGGGAAAAGGGATGATTATAAGGGCTATGGGCACATTTCAGATCCACACACTGGCCCATGCTGCTTCCATTCAATTTCCAGAATTTCCAGGCTGAAAAGTGCCCAGTAGATATTCATTCAAGTGAATGGGAATCACAGGAGGTGGTATGTATGACACTTTTTCAGCCACTATACATTGCCTCCTGCTGTGTGACCTTAGCCTAAAGAGGTTATTTAGAAAGGTTGAAGAGAAAGGGTTAAGAGCAATAGTATACTCACAGGTATTTCTTGTTTTCATAGACATCGTGCAACTTTAAGACATGTGGATGTTCAATTAGCTTCAGTATAGCAATCTCACGCTCCACCTGTTAACGAGAGAAACAAAGGTTAGCTTCTGTTCACATTCTACGTACTTTACTAATTAAATAAGAGCCTGGGAAGCAAGCAATAGGCTTTAAGAAACTGTAAAGGGACGCTGTGCTTGGGCAGAGAAGGGTAATTGGTGGCTCAGTCAGTTTATTTAACGTCCTTTGCTGTTGCACAGCCTGCCCTTTAAAGGGGCCTAGCGGCATATTTATCAAAACGGAAAGAGAACATTCTTCAAGCTCTCCACTCTTTCACTTTTTAAGGGCAGAGACACACACTCAGATTCGGGGAGATTTAGTCACCCGGCGATTAATCGCCTCTTCTTTGGGCAACTAATCTCCCCGAACTGCCTTCACCATGGCTAGAATGTAAATTGCCGATGGGATGGCACTCGCTTCATTTTCCGACGTTTCCTCCTTCAGCCGACTATGGAAAATGAAGCGCTCTGAGTGCCATCCCACCGGCGATTTAAATTCTAGCCAGCAGGAAGGCATTTCATGGAGATCACTCGAAGAAGAAGAGATTTGTCGCTGGGCGAATAATTAGTCGCCCGAAGAAGAGGAGATTTGTCTTGACTAATCTCCCCGAATCTGAGTGTGTGTCTCTGCCCTTAGCATGCTGGGCAAGATAAAGATACCGAACACTCTGCACTTCATCACAAAAACATTGCACAGCACAAACAATTGAGATCATACAGGTGAAGGTGCCATCTGAATGTTTATCAAGGAGTAAACCAACTTTTCCCTACCCTCGAAATCCTATATCCACAAACAAAGCTGTGGAGAACTGTGGCAAAAATGTGACCCATTCAGTAAAAAATATTGCAATACCATCACACATTTCTGTACCCTAATTAAGACTGTAGCCAAGTCTGTGCTTCTTGTTTTGTGGCAACAGTTTGGGGTAGGACATGTCTTGTTTCAGCATGATGATCCCCTCAAGCTCCAAAAAGTCTGTAGAGAATGGGTTTGCTGAGAATTTCAACCCAAACTGACACCTGTGAGATGAACTGGGATTCTAAATGAATTTCAGATTATCCCGATTTGATCCCTAACATCAGTGCCCAACCTGACCCATAGTAGCTTTAGCTGAATTGAAGTAAATTCCCATCAACAATGTTCCACCATCTACTGGAAAGCCTTCCAAGAAGAGTAGAGGCTGTAATAGCAACAAAGAAAGTGCCAAATTTATTATAACACCAATGATATTGAAAAATATTATTGGACACATAGGTGACCAGATACTTTAGGCCAGTGATCCCCAACCAGTAGCTCGTGAGTAACATGTTACTCTCCAACCCCTTGGATGTTGCTCCCAGTGACCTCAAAGCAGGTGCTTATTTTTGAATTCCAGGTTTGGAGGTGAGTTTTGGTTGTATAAAAACCATCTGTACTGCCAAACAGGGCCTCTTGTAGGCTGCCAGTCCTCATAGGGGCTACCAAATAACCAATCACAACCCTTTAGGTCATCTACAGGAACTTTTTCATGGTTGTGTTGCTCCCCAACTCTTTTTGCATTTGAATGTGGCTCACGGGTAAAAAAAGGTTGGGGACCCCTGCTTTAGGCCATACAATGTACCTGTGCTTTCCCAAACACTAACCCTTGTACAACACTAAATGAATTAAATAAGAGCCTTGCATGTCTTGCATGTTTCATGCTTTTGCAAATCATGCTGGTGTCATGCAGAGCAAGATGTTCTTTTTTAAGGTCAAAGAAAGCCCCACCAACCACTGAATTGAATTATATTTTTCCCTGGATTTTCCCCTCTACTCCTTACAGAAATAAACTACACTGACCCACAGGAAAAACTAACAAAGCACCACGCCACCATCTCCAGCTTGGGCATGCAAAGTAGAGGCCTAGCTATACTAAAGACTTAGCTATTGTATACAATGGGGGTGTCTAACATATTGACATATTTGGGTTTCCTTCTCCTTTAAAGACCTATGTGTAGGGGCTACACAGGACTGGAGATCATAGGAATTAGCCAAGCTGTGAGCTATAAGAAGAACTATAATTTTTGTACTGTGAGACCATGAATTCTCCCGTGCGGTGCAGAAAATGAATTTATACAGTTCCGGTAATGAGTATTCCTCATAGTGCATAACCATTTTCTTTGATGATTTCTGCAAAGCCAGCGCTATATGAAGTCTCTGTTTTCTATCCTGACATCCAAACTAAAAACAGCGGAGAGCAGCTGTGCAAGTGAAGTAAAACTCATCCGAAGCAATCTTTCCAATTATCTTTTCCTTCCGAGCACCCAAATCCCTCTTTGTGCTAAACTCTGCCTGTATAGCCTTCATTAACTTCTGTTTCAGATGGGTTTCTCCATTCCATTCCGTTACACAAGGGATGTGCAGCCGAATGCCTTTCAGTTCTTGCTGGACTATAGCTCTCAGTATTGAACATCATCTGGAAGTTGTAGAGCAACAGCTGGCATAGAATAGTTATGGGGCACCCCGTGGTACTCACAGTTATTATGGTATTCTATAGACCTCTTCAATGCGGTCCATTTTACAATGACTACAGTACTAAAAGGGATTCTGTCATGATTTTTATGATGTCGTTTTTATTTCTAAATTACATGGTTTACACTGCAAATAATTCACACAATATAAAATTTCATTCCTGATCCAATAAGTGTATTTGTAACTGTAATATCGGTGTGAAGTTGCATCTCAGGTCATTTTGCCTGGTCATTTAGGTTGGAACTGCTTTCTGGCAGGCTGTTGTTTCTCCTACTCAATGTAACTGAATGAGTCGCAGTGGGACCTGGATTTTACTATTGAGTGCTGTTCTTAGATCTACCAGGGAGCTGTTATCTTGTGTTAGGGAGCTGCTATCTGGTTACCTTCCCATTGTTCTTTTGTTAGGCGGGGGGTGATATCACTCCAACTTGCAGTACAGCAGTAAAGAGTGACTGAAGTTTATGAGAGCACAAGTCACATGACTGGGGGTTCCTGGGAATCTGACAATCTGTCCAGCTCCATGTCAGATTTCAAAATTAAATATAAAAAAAAATCAGTTTGCTCTTTTGAAAATTGGATTTCAGTGCAGAAGTCTGCTGGAACAGCTCTAACTGATGTGTAGTATCCCTTTAACTACATGCCCAAAACTGACCCCCAAACAAGGGAACCTATCTTTGGGTATCCTGCAATCCTACTAGATCACAAATGCGTTCAAACTGAAAACTGAATGTGGGTGGGTGTCTCTACAGAGAGCACATGAGAGAAGACACAACTCTTCTTCCCTTCCTATAAGAGCCACGATCTATCTATAGTATCCATTGGTTGGTATTAGTCCTATTTGGACTACAAACCTTCTCTAGGATTCCATTATACTGGGCTCTGTTCTCTTTTAGTGCACATATTCTGGGTGTACTGGGTGGTGTCACAGCTTCATAAGTCATACTATAAATTCACAAATCAGTTATATGAACAAGGAAAGAACCTTAATCACAGTGTTGGCAGCATTCAACCTTCTCCAATTACCAGCATTAGCAAAAATCAATATGCATCCAATGTTCTTAACAATATTTTAATCTTTTTTTTATGTATATGTACTAGAGTCCTGCAGTGGGTGGGGAACCCGCAGGTTATCCGCAAAAAAAGCTGGTACCCTGTGGAATGAGGGTAGGATTTTCAGGTGCTGGTATAGATGCGGGTCTGCAGGTTGTGGGTTGGGTTGTGGGTCTCATCTAAATTTCTTATCTTATGTTATATTGCCTATATTTTAGTCCTTTTAGTCCTTTGTTTCTGCCCCCGCCCAGATGATGATGTCACTTCCGGTTTGCAGCAACATCACTTCCTCTTTGATGGTGGTCAGCGGGTTGTGGGTCGGGTTGCTGATCAAAGTGGGTAAATATGCAGGTTGCAGGTTTGGGTTGGGTCTTAGAAATTGGTTCCGCACAGGACTCTAGTATATACATTTGTAAGGAGGCAAAATGTGAATTGTTAAATAGTTAATGTATAATTAGTTTGGCCACTAAGTGGCAGTGCTTCCTAAGTTGAACTGTGAACATTGCTGGTAGTGAAAAGTGTATAAAGCAAACAGGAACAGGAAATACAGTGTCCATTCTGGCAGTGATAGAGGAAGGGACAGCAGTCTTTGTTAGGGAGAGGTGAGGAGAAAAGGTTGTGCCGCTGTCTACCTGTTATGAAGGAGTCACAGCAATAAATTTCAACTGTTCAAGAGAAAGTCTTCCATACCTCGTGTCTTAAGTTTCAACATTCTAAAATAAAAAAGGTACAAATAGTATTGTTCAATTCAAGTGCAACGGAAGTCAAGGAGTACAGCTATATCATCATAGCCATAGCTAGTGGTTCTATTGCTAGGGGAGAGGGGCCACTCCTAAAGAGTGAAAATGAGGGGGAATTGTGTATGTTCACGTATACCTAGGGCTTGGGTGTCTAGTAGAGGCCAATGAAACCAATGAAACCAATAAAGCAGTAAAAGTAAAGCTATTCAATAGGCGAATGCCTTGAGTTCATTGAGGGACCATGCATAGTATTCCAGGGGTTTGTATTAATGATAGAAGAAACAATATCTCCCATTTTAATTCTTATAGGAGACTAGAAAAAATGGCGTAAAATCAGGAAAAACTTAAAATCAGGGAAATGCATTGTGTATTACTTAATGGTGGGACCTCATAAAAGTATAAAATGGGTAAGGGAAAAATCAAGTTTCCTTGCTATTTATGCTGATGGATCTTTCTGTCTCAAGTAGCCATCTCTTGATCCCTAAGTGTGAAGTTTGAGTATAATAGTATACAAATATGGCTACTCTGTTACAATGTTGCCTGGTGCCTCATGGGCAGAAATCTCAATCCTGATGGTTTATGTGGCAGAAAGGTGAATAATGCACAGTGGGCCCATTCTTCCATAAATTGAGCCAAGATGCTCTGGACCAGGATTCAGTAAACACCTTCTTGGTTATTCAAACGGCCCAGGTAGGCCTACAGCCATTAGATTGTTGCATCTCTCTCTCTTTCTCTGTGTTCTGCCATACTTCCTTGATGCATTTGGGCAGTAAAGTGTAGAGTCCTGCGCGGGTCCTATCCACAACCCGGACCGCGACCCGCTGACCATCAAGAATCAGGAAGTGCTGTAGTTGTAAACCGGAAGTGACATCATCGGAAGTAGACGTGATCAGAAAAAAAGGGGTAAAACAGGAAGTGTTGTCATTGTAAACCGGAAGTGACGTCATCGGAAGTAGACGTGACCAGAAGAAAGGAGTGAATATCGATATTGAGAAGACCCGCGGCCCGACCCGCCACCCGCAAACCCGCAGAACCGCCGACCCGCACCTGGAACTTCTAAACGCAACCCGCAGGGTACCGCAGGTTTTTGCGGGTAACCAGCGGGTACCCAACCCGCTGCAGGACTCTAGTAAAGGGTGCCATGTCATTTTTTTTAAAAAAACTGTTGAATTTGTTAAACAAGTGGATTCGCTTTTCCAGGTCGTCAGGTCAGTACTTACTGTATCTGCAGTATCTCAGATAACTTCTATTGTCTAAATGTTGACACTAAGGAGGTAAATTTCTGTTTTTCTAATTTAAAATGAAGATTAAATTGGTTATAGTAAGTAAAAGCTGTATTAATTGGTCCTGGAGGGCATGTGACAGGGAGGGAACTTGTTTGCCGATATTTCTGATTTTGTTTTATGTTGCCTCTGAGTGTCCTCCAAGATTTAACAGTGAAATCAGAGTGGTGTACATGAATAGTTGACTGCTTAATTTTATTAACAAGGATAACTCCTTCATGCATGTCCCCTCATCCAGTCATATATGCTAGACTCCCGGAGATACAGAGTTTAATTTTAATCTGGAGACTTGAATTTTATCCAATTTAGAAAAGGTTAAGGAACCCTGCTGTAGATATTAGAATGTAACTGTCAGTTTGACTTGTTGGGTCACCGAGTTGCAACTCTATCATGCCCTCTTCCAAGGAAGATGCGACGAGCTTCTTAGAATTGTTCTGTAGTGGGAATCTGCTCATCTCCTGCAATGACTCAAATCCTAGTCGGTGACCTTTAACTAACATGGTATTCCATGAAAATGGAAACATTTAAAGCCAAACATGGTTTTTTGTCCCCAGCATTCCTTTTATTCTATGTACACACTGAATGGATAGGACCACTTAAAGCAGGGGTCTCCAACCAGTAGCTCATGAGCAAAATGTTGCTCACCAACCCCTTGACTGTTGCTCCAAGTGGCCTCAAAGCAGGTGCTTATTTTAGAATTCCAGGCTTGGAGGCAATTTTGGTTGCATGAAACCAGATGTACTGCCAAACAGGACCTCCTGTAGGCTGACAGTTCACATAAGGGCTACCAAATAGCCAATCGCAGCCCTTATTTGGCACTAGGGTTACCACCTTTTTTGGAAAAAAATACTGGCCTTCCTATACTGTATATTTAGATTTTTTCCCTATCAATAACATTGGCGTCAAGCATCATTTCTACCGGTCAGGCCGGGTGTCAACCTTATCCCCGAAGACTTTTTTTATGCTTATGCTCCCCAACACTTTGGCTCACGGGCAACAAAACTGTGAATTAAATTGTTATATTCATCAAACTAAATCCATTTGAATAAACTAATCACCAAGACTTCTTTTGCACGAAACCTTTGATACAGCCTGTATATCATTAGGAATTATTAGGAATAATGGATTTGAAAAAAAAATGTTCTGCTACTCATTAAAATCAAATTCTTCATGTTTCTGCTTAAAAGTAATACATTTCTATATTTCCTTTTTTTCTTATAATCTCCTCCTTCTGTCAGAGGGTAATCTTTCAGATTTAGGGATGTGTATTAGTGAGCTTTTTCTCACTCTTTCTATGCCGCAATAGCTCAGACTTTTCCCAATATCCGTTCTAGCTTTCTGTGTAGCTTTACATTTCCTTACTCGTTTGACTATACAGGTATAGGATCCCTTATCTGGAAACCCGATATCCAGAAAGCTCCGAATTACGGAATCTCCCATAGACTCCATTTTATCCAAATAATCCAAATTTTTAAAAATGATTTTTCTCTGTAATAATAAAACAGTATCTTGTACTTGATCCCAACTAAGATATAATTAATCCTTATTGGAAGCAAAACCAGCCTATTGGGTTTATTTAATGTTTATATGATTTTCTAATAGACATAAGGTATGAAGACCCATATTACGGAAAGATCTGTTGTCCGAATACCCCAGGTCCCGAGCATTCTGGATAACAGGTCCCATACCTGTACTACTATATAATTCCCTTCTCCAATCTCATTAAATAGCTATTGTAAGCTTTCTAACAAGATATTTCCACCTCCACCTTACTGACCAACTTTTTTATCATCCCCTGTGTTTCTGCCATAGACAAATCTATTCCTTGGATTGAATTTTGAATTTTATTCCTTGAATTGATATTAAAATGCTGTTTTTTTCCTTTCCTTTTTTTCCAGTTTTGTCGTTTTACTTTTTTTTCTTGTTTCTTCCAGAAATCTGTGTCAGTTACCATCCTATGTCCATACTAATGTATGCTCTTCAGCTATTCAGCTCCCTTATTCAATGATTTTCAGCTTATTCCGCTCCCTTATCTATAAAGTACCCTTGTTTATTTAGTACACAATAGGCATTTGCCTATTGGGGTAATTTACAAATAGTGGGCATATCTGCACCTTGACTGTCACCCATAGCAGCCAATCAGTGATTAGCTTTATTTAGCCAGCTGCATGAAAAATAGTAAAAGCTGACTGGTTGCCATGGGTTACTACACTAGTGCAAATAAGCCCCTATGTACTGCAGCGTTGCTGGTGCCAGTGATCAATTGAACAAATTCAATTGTGTATTTAGGTAACAGTTTTTACAACTTGCCCTCTTTACCCCTTTACAATAATGGGATGTGCTGTGATTTTGTTGCTCCATCTTTCCCCAAAAACAAATGCAGCAACCACCCTGCTTGCCATAAGCCCAGTGACGACTTATTAAGGGTCATTTATTACCGCAAGCGAAGTTGCATGAACACCCATTTCACTGCAGCCTGTCCATTCTTTAAAAGTTCTTGCACTCAGGGGTGCTTCGCCAATGAGGCGAGTTGAGGCTGTTGCCTCAGGCGGCAGCGCCCCACTAGGTACCAGGGGCAGCAAAAATGCTGCTCCTGGTACTTTAAGAGCGAATTTCCTGGGGAGGGGGGGCAGCAGCAACTGCTGCTGCCTCAGGCGGCGTAGGGGCCAGGATCGCCCCTGCTTGCACTTGCAGTTAGCTAAGACCTTGATAATTGGGCATTCCAAAGATGGACTTTTCATATAATGTTAGAATATCAGACTAGTGATGCTATAAGAAAAAACGTCCATTGACTTTAATGCATTTGGACAAAGAAGTAACTGAGACCAAAAAAAAGTTGCAGAGGCAAAAAAAGTCTTCACAAGAAAAAATTGACAAAAATTGTTGACACCTATGCTCATCACTACTCCAGACCAATATAGGAAACACATAACGTAACATTTTCCTCATAAATGGAAAAACTGTGCAAATTTGGATTCAGACTGGTATGACACATTAGCACTTTATTTAGAAGTGTGGTTTTGCAACAACCCTGGGGAAATCCAATTAAATTAAATAATAGTTGACCGTACAGTGTCTTTAGGTCAGATTAAGTCAATGCCCCCCACCCTCAATTTACACTTTAAATCTTCTAATGTCAAATTCCAAATTCCGTGTTCTGTAACAAGGCAAGTCTGAGACACCCCCAGCCTGATTAGCATCATTATAAGTCTGGCCTCGGGAGGGGACCGTGCAGAAGGAAGGGATGATTATTTCCTAATCTTTAATTATCCACTTTCTACTGTACAGACACATCAAAGAGAAGAAAGAGTAATAGGAGGGGGCGGAAGAACTGAGAATTGCAGAGACAGGAAAAAGGGACAGAGAAGGAACTGTGAGACTGAGCAAGAGAGGGAGTAAGATGAAAGCACAGAATAGTGAGGGACCAAGTGGAGAAGAAGAGAAGTTAATGAATGGTTAGGAAGGCAAAGTGTATAAATGGGAGACGGACATTGATTATGTGAAGCAAATGTGAAATTGAGGGAGATGCAGAAAGAGAACAGAGAGACTCAATAGTTAGAGAGAAAGAAAGAAGTCAGGTTCCTCTGAACAGATGAGAAAGCAACAGACAAGTGTGAGATGGAAGGATACGTCAGGTGAACACAATAGTGCAATCATGGACTTTTTCAGTTGAAGCCCCAGTTGTAAGTCAGACCGTTTAACTCACAATAACATAAGGATGGCCATACAATGGCCAATAAAAACTGCTGATTTACCAAGTCAGCACCTCATTGGCCACTGTGTGGGGCCCTCTGATGGGCTACCCCGACTGATATCTAAGTTAAAATCAGACAGATGCCGTTTTAGGCAGGTTTAAAAGTCCTGTGGGATTGAGTACTGCATTCATTTGTTGATGTGGTCCTCAGTCCGACCGCCTGCATTCCGGGTGTTGTGATCCGATCGTTGGGCCCTAAGACCCACAATCTGATCAGTTCAATATCGACACCCACTCAAGGTGGGGATATTGGGATAAGATCTGTTTATTTGCCGACTTCTCCAAATGATCTGCCCATGTATTACCACCTTTAGAAATCGAGGAAAACATTGGTGTATCCGTTTTCAGTTTTCAGTTATATCTAGGACAGGAACAAGATTTTGCTCAAAATCTCACCCTATTTGTGGTTGTAGTTTTAGATGTATCTAAAACAAACAAACACTCCCTAAAACATTTTTCTAAACCTGGGCACGGGCAGTTGAGCTACTGAGTTGGTCACTTCAGACAAAGTCAGCAGCTTATCTATCCGTGTATCAGCAATCCCCAACAGCCTGTCCAATAGAAATCTGGCCAAAGATCTCCCACATATTTTTCGGACAGAATTTAAAATAGCATCAGGCAGGGACCTCATCTGTGTGTTGATGCAGTCCTCTCCCAACTATACTGAACAGGCGCATATTATGATCCAATTGCTGGCCCTGGGCTATATAATAGAATCAGACAGATTTAGTCCAGAATGTAGGTGGTCAAATTGGGCAAAGATTTGCTGTATAGATCTTATTGTTTAGGGCCAGCTTCACTGGCCTCCAAGCTGAGCCCTCACCATTACTCCAATATATCCCAGGCCTGCCAGCTCAATAGAAAAATAGAACATAGATGGATGGAAATGGATGGATGCATATACTAAGGGTAAGGGCACACCTGGCGATTTGGGGAGATTTAGTCGCCTGGCTATTCGCCTCTTCTTTGGGGCAACTAATCTCCCCCCGAAACGGCTTCCCCCTGTCTTCCGCCGGCTATAATGACAAAACGGCTGCGGCATGGTACATGCGGTGCTTCATATTCCGAAGCCGCCTGAAGTCAGGCGACTAAATCTCCTCGAATCGCCAGGTGTGCCCTTACCCCAAAGGTGAAGAGAGATAAGACAGACGGCAAGCGTAGCACTACCCAGTGCTATCAGTACCAAATAGTAATTCTGCGGTGTGTGTTTTTCTTTTAGTCCTTTTTTTTTTTTTTAAGAGTTAAGATTTACTGCAAGATCTTAATTTACATCCGAAACCACTTTAGTATCTTGTGCCAGTTTCACTTGGTTGCATAGGGCTAATGTAGCATTCCAAGAAACTCATTACTAGATTAAAAAAAAAAAATCAAACTGCGTGCAGTGGCTTATTACAGAAGGCATATTTACGGGCAGATTTCAGGGAGCTTTACTAAAGACAGACACTGGCAGACGCTTTAGTGCCACGGGGACATAACAAACGCACTCACTGTGTGAAACGCACTGAATGAAAGTCATACATAACCCCAAACGACTGCTCCTGGGCCTGGTTGAAATAACACACACACGCAAAAAAATACCGTGTTTGGTGCCCAGTTTGGCATTTTTGGTGTTGGAAAACACACACATAAATGAAATATTAATAGATGTTAATTATTAAATATTAATAATACAGATGGTTCAATGTCACTGTCCTGCAACACAATGGTGCCCCAGGTTGCCAGTATATCAAACTCTGGTCACAGATCTTACCTTGAATATAGCCAGAAACAGTATTATATGTCCCACATTACCTCTGCCAAAGTCCCTGGGGCAGATTCACTAAAGGGCGAAGCGGCCGACGATAGCGAAAATTTGCCAGAAATCCCATCCGCAGGGACATCGGCAATTTACTAACAGGCGTAGAGTACAATTCGCTAGTGAATGAGATTGTCGCTAACGTTTATACCCTATCGCCAGGCGACTTTTCGCTCTGTCAAAAGAAACACCACATTTCTTGTGTTTCAGACTTCCTTCTTTCATCTTAAACCTCCAGGGCTAGGGCTTGAGCATGCTCAGTTTGCTCCTCTCTCTCCCTCCTCCCCTCCCTGATGTAATCTGAGCCCAGAGCTATGAATGAGCAGTGAGAGACACAAACAGGAGGACGGCACTCCGGTAAAAAAACAGGTTTTTATTGCTGGGTACTTTAGGAATACAGGGGCCTTACGCGTTTCTGGAACACCTTCCCTTAGTTCCGTAGCCTATGACTAAGGGAAGGTGTTCCCGAAACGCGTAAGGCCCATGTATTCCTACAGTACCCAGCAATAAAAACATGTTTTTTTACCGGAGTGCCGTCCTCCTGTTTGTGTATCTATTGTTGGCAGTGGGGACGCTGCGGACTGAGCACCCGGCACTATAGGGGAGCAGCTAAGTGGTGGTGAGTTCGAAGCGGTCCTAATTGGGTTCAATGAGCAGGGAGAGACTCAGGCAGGAAGTGATGTCACACCAAGCTAATATGGCAGCTGCCTAAACAAACAGAGACAGAGGGGCAAATTCACTAAGCGCCGAAGCGCCGAACACTAGCGTTAATTCGCTAGCGTTTGGCATTTTCGTTACTGCGCAAATTCACTAACGAACGCTGGAGTCGTTTCGCTAGTGTTACTTCGCACCCTTACGCCAGGCGAATTTTCGCTAGTGACGTAACTACGCAAATTCACTAACTTGCGCAGTGTACTGAACGCTACCTTTTACGCTAGACTTCCTTCGCCAGGTCTGAGGTCTCAGACCTGGCGAAGCGCAATAGAGTAGATAGGGATTGTTTCAGAAAAAGTCAAAAATTCTAAGTCCCAAAAAACGCTGGCGTGTTTTCTACATTATGGGTGATAGGCTGAAAAAGATCGAAAAAATTTTTGGGGCTCCCCTCCTTCCCCCCTACATTTCCTGACTCATGGCAACTTACCTAGACAGTGGGCACATGTGTAGGGCAAAATAAAAATTTTATTTGATGATTTGAAGGTTTTCTTGGCATTTGTAGTGCTGATACGTATTCCTCCATTGAAATTTGAATTTCGCGCCGTATGCAAATTAGCCTTCGCTAGCGTAACTTCGCTTTACATAGCGAATCAACGCAACTTCGCAACCCCTGAGCGCAACTTCGGATTTTAGTGAATTTGCGGAGCGCTGGCGAAACTACGCCTGGCGAAGTGCGGCGAAGTGCGGCAAAGTGCGGTGAAGCGCGGCGAAGTTGCGCCTGGCGAAACTACGATGGTTAGTGAATTTGCCCCAGAGTCTAGCTAGAGCTGTTCACTCATGTATGGTAAAGCATTCTGCAGAATAAATACAGTGTTATAGCCAGTACTATTTTGGCTAATCTATTGGCAATAAACGGTCTCTGTAGCTTTCCTTCTTCTTTGTCCATTGATATCTAATGCAGGGAACTGAAAACAATGCCTATTACGCATATTATTGTCATTTCCAAATACTAGTTTATCAGCTTGGACAAGAATTTCTGCTAAGAACTAATCCAGTCATAAAATCTGAAAGTGCCTGTTTGAGCTTGCACTGTTGGCTTCATGTCAAATGTTGATGAAACATTCGTCATTTTCTGCCAGACGCACGGGGTTCCATCGGGCTGAGTCAGGTGGGGACAAAGGTGTAAGCAAGATGGATACAGGGCAAACGGAGGTGGCGGGAGCGACGGGGGAGGCGTGATTGATGAATGAAGGGCAACAGGGGCACAGTGAGGGGACATGGGCAGACACAGAAGAAGAAGATATTGACACAAGAGAGGGCCCCAGACAGAGAAAGTAACACCTCCTATATTTATTCATACACTCACTTTAAATGAATCGATTATTTTTTTTATGTTATCCCAGCTGTCAGTTCTGTTTCACAATGGGCCTCACAAGTATTTCTCTAATTTAGGAGAAGCTCTTAAGGCCCCCATACACGGGCCGATAAAAGCTGACGACAGACCGAGTCGGCAGTTTATTGGCCTGTGTGTGGGGCAATCCAACAGGCGTCCCCGATCGATATCCGGCTGAAAGTCGACCAGATGTAGATTGGGCAGGGTAACAAATCCCGTTACCTGTTCGTTGATGTGATCCCGCGATCCGACCGCCCATATTGCCTCCATTCTGAACCGATCGTTGGTTCCTAGGGCCCACGATCGGATCTGCCCGATATCATACACCTCAATGTAGGCATATCGGGGAGAGATCTGCCCGTTTGACGACAAACGAGCGGGTCTTCCTGTGTATCGCCACCTTTACTTGAAGAACAACGGCAAAGCAACCCTGATAACAGAAAGAGGGTTTCCCCATTCCCATAATTTATGGTTAAAGCTTTTCTAAAAGGATTTAAGGAATGGTCCCTGAAGCAGATATAGAAGGGCACAGCCTATGGTTCCACATAAGATACAGATTGGAGAGAATCACAAGAAGTATGAGAACCTTTATCCAGAATCCTGTTATCCAAAAGGCTCCAAATTACAGGATGGCCATCTCTCTAAAGATGACCATAGACGTCGACGTAGAGATCCGCTCGTTTGGTGATGTCGCCAAACGAGCGGATAACTCCCCGATATGCCCACATTGAAGTGGCCAATATCAGGCTGATCCGATTGTAATGCATCCGGATCATAATGCATCCGATACGGGCGGTTGGATCGCGGGAACGCATACACGCACAGATGCGGCCAAGATCCGACGGGATTTTTTAACTTCTCGATCTGCATCTGACCGACTTTCGGCCACATATCGATCGGGAAAGCCCGTCGGATGGCCCCACACACAGGCCAATAAGCGGCTTTTATCGGCCCATGTATGGGGGCCTTTAGACTCCTTGTTAGCCAAATAATTCAGATTATTGAAAAAAAAAACCATTTCCTTTTTCTGTTATAATAAAACAGTACCTTGTACTTGATGCAAAATAAGAAATAATAAATCCCTTGGAAGCAAAACCAGCCTATTGGGTTTATTTAATGTTTAAATTATTTTTTCTATGATATCAAGATCCAAATTAAGGAAAGATCCATTATCTGAAAAAAAACCCCAGGTCTCCAGCAATGGGGATAACAGGTCCCATACCTGTAGTAATTTTGTGGTAATGTAGACTAGTGAGCCATAGCAACCAGTCAGTAGTTTGAAATGACCAATCCAGCACAGTTAGAACAATGAAAGCAAATTGATGACTGGCTGCTGTGTGTTACTGGACCAAGGTAAATTGAGCCCATGTTACTGTATAACCCTCCAAAGTCTTCTAGTCCAACATTGCTTTGCAGGGCAGGCCTTTGCAGGGTTATTTGGGGTCAATTGCTTCTACTTGTGCTTAATTTGTCACAGGGGGAACAATGTGCCAAAAGTTGAAAGAAACTTGTACGGGTGTAAGTACCTTGGTATTTTAAAGGATAACAAAACCCTAAAGATGAATATAGTTAAAAATGGCATCTTTTATATAGTGAACTTATTGCACGAGGCTAAAGTTTCAGCAGCTTGTCAATAGCAGCAATGATCCAGGACTTCAAACTTGTCACAGGGGGTCACCATCTTGGAAAGTGTCTGTGACACTCACATGCTCAGTGGGCTCTGATTGGCTGTTGAGAAGCTAAGCTTAGGGCTCGTCACTAGGGTTGCCATCCGGCCGGTATTTTACCGGCCTAGCCGGTAAAATACCTGCCAAGGCCGGGGCCGGTATTACAAATTTACCGGCAATGTAGCTGCCGGTAAATTTGTAATACGATCAAAAGGAGCCCTCGGCCTGCCCCCAATCCCCTGCAACTTACCTTTTTTTTTCCTCTTCTAGCGTCCGCGGGTCTCCGTCGAGTGGCCCCACCCCCTTTGACATCACACCCTGCCCCTTTTGACGTCACACCCCGCCCCTATTTAGGCTCCACCCCCAGCAGCCGGTAATTTTTTTTATAAAAGGTGGCAACCTTCCTGTCACTAATTATCCAGCAGAAAATGAGCTTCCCTGGCTGTAATATAAGCTGATGCTACAGGTTTGCTGATTATTCAATTCTGATGCTAATTGCACTGGTTTCTGTGCTGCCATGTAGTAATTATGTGTATTAATTACTAATCAGCCTTATATTGTGACATTTCTATTCTATGTGTACTGTATATTGTGAGTGGCTCCCTAAGCTCAGTAAGTGACAGCAGCACAGAGCATGTGCAGTGAATCAGCAGAAAAGAAGATGGGGAGCTACTGGGGCATCTTTGGGGACACAGATCTTTACTGCTAAAGGGCTGTGGTTGCCTTGGGGCTGGTACAGAAGCACAAAACATCATGTACAGCATGTCTAGCTACTTCTTTAGTTAGGCTTTAGTTCTCCTTTAAGTAAACCAAGATGTAGACTTCATGCCTTGTTCTGTATAGGTCAGGGTCAGTCAAATGAGTAAACCTGGATCAGAATCATGATCTTAAAAAGAGACCACATAGCCAGCAGTTCTGTATGAATAAACCAGGTCTGATCCCAATATCATGGACATGACTCAGCCGTACATAACTGCAATGTGAAGTAGAACAATGCCATAAAACCCAGTGTCTTTTCTTGCAGACACTGTTAGAGCAGCAGCACAATAAAAACATGACTCTATTAAACAGTGCAGAGCAAGGGATAATGTTACTGCTGAATCGACTGGACCACCAGAACTGCGGAGTCCCACGCATATCGACACACTGCAGTTTCTATTATAATATAAAAGACAGCAGCAGAAATAAAATGATTACGGCAAGTTAAAAAAAAAAAAAAAATCAGCTGGGATATATATATTTTTTGCCCTGATAAAGGTAAACTACCAGCGAAAGAGCAGGTGAAACACTAATAAATGACAGAACTCGAACCCCTTTTCTTGTAAATGTGTTCATTTCTTAAAGGATAAGTAAACCTTTAAATTAAGTTAATGTAAAATTGATGAGGGGGGCTATTCTAAGCTCTTTTGTCATTTACATTCATTATTTATTTTTTATTCCAAGATATTAAGGGATACATGTACTGTTAATATGAATGAATTTTGTTACAACAGCGCCACCTGCTGGTCAGTTTCCCACCAGTCTGACCACCAAGTAGTCAAGGAAGTTGTCAGGAGAAAGAAAGAGGCTGCTCTGATGTTCTTCTGCTTAGGAAAGATTTAAGAAAGGTTTCTATTTAGTAGTCTTCAGCAATTTCAGGAATCTGGTTGCTAAGGTCCAAATTACCCTAGCAACCATGCATTAATTTGAACAAGCGTTATGAATTGGAGAGGGACTGAATATAAAGATGAGTAATAAAAAGTTGCAATCACAATTCATTTGTAGAGCAATTGTTTTTAGATGGGGTCAGTGACCCCCATTTGAAAGCTGGAAAGAGTTTTAAGAAGAATGCAAATAATTGAAAAACTATAAAAAAATAAATAACAACAACCAATTTAAAAGTTGCTTAGAATAAGCCATTCTATAGCATATTAAAAGTTAACTTTAAGATGAGCCACCTTTAAAGGTGAAACACCCCATTAAGTGACCTCTACCCTGTTCAATGACTGTCAATACCTCTAACATTCTTCCCTTTATGTCACAGCAGTGTGTGTTGCCTATTACTTCTTTTGCTGGGACCACAGTAATGACTTAAGCAGCAACTCTAATAACCAATTAGGGATGCACCGAATCCAGCATTCGGTTCGGGATTCGGCCTTTTTCAGCAGGATTCGGCCGAATCCTTCTTCCTGGCCGAACCAAATTCAAATCCGAATTTGTATATGCAAATTAGGGGCGGGGATGGAAATCTCGTGACTTTTGGTCACAAAACAAGGAAGTATATAATATTTCCCCTTCCCACCCCTAATTTGCATATGCAAATTAGGATTCAGTTCGGTATTCGGGTGAATCTTTCGTGACGGATTCGGGGGTGACATTTCAAGAAGAGCCGTATCATTCCTGGATATGGATAATTCTAACAAAACACATCAGGGCTACAGATTGCGGCTCCACAGCAGACCCCTGCCCTCTGCTGGACAAGGGGTTAATATAAATCTGGCCATGTTAACAGCATCATCAGCCCAGAGTTAGGAATGGAGGAATCCCATTGGTGGAATATTCACATAAATAAGTGATGACCAACCTGCAGTTTAGCTGCTATTGAACTACTAACTGTGGCCTTCGGCTGAGAGTGTAGGAATTGCAGTTCAGCAACAGCTAGGGGGCTGCACATGACTACAGTTAGGAGCATATTTATCAAGGGTTGAATTTCGAATCGAAAAAACGCTGAAATTCGAATTCAAAAAGACCAACCGAAATTTAGTCGAAGTTTTTTTTTTGGTCCGTTTTCGGCCGAATTAGAATAGTACGAATCAAAGGAATAACGCATTTGGGGTTCTAGGAGGTCCCCCATAGGTTAAAACAGCAATTCGGCAGGTTTTAGAAGGCGAATGGTCGAAGTCGAATTTTTAAAGAGACAGTACATGATAAATTTCGATATTCGAATTTTTTAATTTTTTTCCAATAATTTGGACTATTCCCTAGTCGAAGTACACAAAAAATAGCTCGAAATTAAAAAATTTTTCATTAGAAAAGTCACCTCGACCTTTGATAAATCTGCCCCTTAGGGTTGCCACCTGGCTGGTATTTTACCGGCCTAGCCGGCAATGTAGTTTATTAAGTAAAGTTTATTTTGCTCAACTAACATGATGGAAAAGAATTTGGAATTATTTATGACGGTGACGGGTCCCTTTTAAAATCGAGATTTCACTGTATACTGACAGTATCTTATTGTCACCATGAATTCGTACGCTTGTTTGCTTCCTTTCAACTAAGACGCCTGCTGTGAACCCAAGGCAAATATGCTCAGTTCTCTGCCCTAAGCCAGGAAGGGGTTAATAGCAAGGCACCTGCTGCTTCTGTTCATCCTTTCACACCATCCCAGTGTCTTTCACGCTCTGCACCATCTGCTGCCGACCCCAGCACCAGAAAACCTCAACTGCTACATGGGACATCTGCTTCTCACCCCCACCCTATTCACACACAAAGCCCAACACCTTCACCTCTTGCCTTTTGTATCAGCCCATTTTATTCAAACCCTACTGTATGTCTATAAACCTACTGCCGGCCACGGAATATTGCAGACAAAAGCAACACCACCCACTATATTAAACCAAGGGGCAGATTTATCAAAGCTCGAGGTGAATTTTCGAATGATTTTTTTTTGTGTATTTCAAATAAGGAATAGTCTAAATTCGATAAGAATTTGAAAAAAATCCAAAAATTAATCATGTACTGTCTCTTTAAAAATTCGACTTCGACCATTAGCCATCTTAAACCTGCTGTATTGCTGTTTTAGCCTATGGGGGACCTCCTAGAACCTATTTGGAGTCAATTGGTGGACTTTGAAAAATTTAAGTTTTTTTGGGGGGGGAAACTTTGAATCGAATTCGATCGAATGCGTTATTCGTATGATTCGAATTCGGCCGAATACAGACCTATTTGATCAAAAACTGACCTATTCGACCAAAAAAAACCTTTGACTTAATTTCGGTTGGTCTTTTTAAATTTGAATTTCGAAGTTTTTTTCCATTCGAAATTCGACCCTTGATAAATATGCCCCTAAAAGTAACACTGACATTAACACTGGCTGTATATGCTGAAAGGGCAAGGTGCCTCCATTTCCGAATTGCCCTTAGTGAGCCCCTTCTCATATTCTTTTTGCTTTGCATTAAAGGAGACATTTTGTGTAAAAAAATGAGAATGTACCAGTGCATAATACTTATTTAGATATAGAAGAATTGTGCTTAAAAAAGTTTCAGGCTGATTTATTGAATATTTCTGCAAAAACCCCTTCCTTCCACTTCCCAGGCTGTGCAGGGGAACCGGCAGCTCTCAGCTCACTGCACTGTAGGAAAGGAACCAATCAGCAGCTAGCAGGACCTGATAGGGAACTGAAGCCTGTCTGTGCTTGTGTGACTGCAGGGCTGTGATTGGCTGTCCCTCTCGAACTGTGCTACTAGCAGGGACCGTTAGGACACGCCCACCCCTGATTTGAAACACAGACAGGGACCAGGCAGCTCCAAAAAAGGAGTTATTTTTAAAGATAATATTAATTATTAGCACCATGTAAAAGCAACACCATATATTACTCATAATTGCCTACAAAATTAGGGTTTTTTAATTTATCCTATATGTCTCCTTTAAAATATACATGTATTATTTAAAGGGGAACTCCGTCTTCCAGACCAAAATTTGATAAAGAGGTCCACATAACGCAGAAACCTCTAATATACCCATCAAAGTTACCTGTTTCTTCATAAAGTATGAAAAATGCCATTTTCTATGCTGAAATCCAGCTGTTTAACAGTTCTTCTCTTTCTGCATCATTTGAAATCCTGGCAGGGAAGGAGGGACTAAACACTGATGTTACAAATTGTAACAACTACTCCACAGCTTACAGACAGCATGCAGGAACTACATAACCCACAATGCATTGCACTGTGATGTTCCTTTCCTTATTGAAATCACATGTGCAGGGAATTGTGGGGTTTGGAGTTTGCAGGACAGATGGCTGTTGATACAAAGTAACAGTAGTCAGCCAGCTCAGCAAAGTAGTCAGACAGATCAGCAGGAGAGCAGGGGGCTAGGCTTAGGGAACTGTTCCAAACCATTAAAAATCATGACAAGCCTGCATATTTTTTTAATTGATGTATATTGCAAAGTTGCTTGAAATTATGTTTACTTTTCAAAAAGCTTAAATTTATCTTCGGGTGGAGTTCTCCTTTAAATAAAAGGCTGCAGTAGGAATTTCCTTGGAGTTCATTACCTTCATTAGCACAGACTCGCTGAGTTTCTCTCGGTTGACGATTTTGATGGCGACCTTTTGACACGTGACACAATGAACCCCGAGTTTTACGAGACCTGTAAATGAGGGGGGGAAGGAAAGAGAGAATGATTAATAAAAAGGATAAAGGGAAACTTTACCTCCAAAATGATTACTTAAGCAACACATATAAATTATCACATTAAGTGACATATTAAAGAATCCTACCAAACTGGTATATATATATATATAAGTAAATATTGCCCATTTACAAGTATATGAAAATGGTTTATTTACATGAAACAGGGTTTTATACATGAGCTGTTTTATCTTTTTATAGAGACCTTCATTGTTCGGGGGTATAGTTTTCCTTTAAAGAAATGAACAAAAAAAAATAAAAAATGGCACCAGTAATTGGCAAGTAGAGTTAGAAGCACCTTTTATAGGGCAATGTTACACATGGCGTTGCAACAATACTCTGCGGTCGATTCCAATTACATTTAATGGGAATCATGGCTCATGTGGCACACAGAAGTGATTAGCAGCCAGAAAAGCACCAGCCCAAGCCAATTCACAGAGTGCTGACACTAAGGAAAGCCAATTGATACAACTGGTGCCCCATTAGCCTTAGGATTGCCGCATTCTCATTCTGAAGGCACCGTATGGGGGGAACATCTGAATGCAAGAAAAAACAAAACTGCCAATCGGTAGTTTGATTTTAATAGTCCATAATGCCATTGGTCATGTATGGAGAACCCCCCCCCCAATATGTAGGTAGTAATAAAGGGGTTTTATATGTATATTATTATTATTTTTTTTAATCTTTATGTGTCTGATAGATATATGTGCATTTTAGGGACAGATATTGCTGGCAGGCCAGCAGGAGGGTTGCCACCTGTCCGGTTTTGACCCGGACAGCCCATTATGTTGAGGGGTGCCCGGGTCTATACTTCCTGCCCGGTTTTTTCAAATAAGGAAAACCGGGCGGGATTCCCTTGATTGACATCGCGATCGGCCAATCGCTGATCGCCGCATCATATCCCCACCCACTGATGTCACGGACCCGCCCCCACGCCCGGTCTCAGCCAGACATAAAGGTGGCAACCCTAGGAAGGGCCCATAAATTGCCGACCTAATCTGGAGACCCCTGTCTGTACCTAAACTTCCCTAGGATCTAGTGTTGCCAACTGGCCGGTATTTTACCGGCCTGGATGGTAAAAATGATGGTTGATCCAAATGTTATTAATAGGGAAAAAAGATAATTATATAGGAAGGCCAGTATTTTTTTCCAGGAAAGGTGGCAGCCCTACTAGGATCCCTACAGCGGTCCTGGTTTATATAACATATAAAAGGCTACAGCTTAACCATCCCGACACACTGAGGGTCATTTATCAACACTGGACAAATTTGGTGCCCAATTGCCAATTGTTCTTAACTAAGCCCCCTGTGATCAGGGATCTGTAATTAGATCACTCCTCCCCAGCAAATGTCGCTTTTTTATTTTAAAAACAGCCTTAGGTCAGAGACACACGCTCAGATTCTGGGAGATTAGTCGCCCGGCGACAAATTCCCTCTTCTTCTACTACCTCCCCTACCAGCTAGAATATATATCGCCGGCGGGATGGCACTCGGAGCGCTTCATTTTCCGAAGTCGCCCGAAGTTGCCTCACAAGGAAACTTCGGACGACTTGAGAAAACGAAG